>NW_027142353.1:3476442-4023731 GCF_026170545.1 Melanerpes formicivorus | reverse complement strand
TCCCTACTAGGCAGTATCTTCGGCAGCCTGTCATCTGGGATGTGTATTTATTATTCTTACAGGAGCAAGCACAGGGGTATGGAGTGCAAAGAAAATGGTACTTCTCTGAAGTATCTCTTCTTATTTAATTATTTTTAAATTCTATTTCAAAGTGTTATCTTTATCTAAGTGTTGTACTTGGAGAGATTCCAGGGCTGTCTATAGCTAGTAAAAAACACTGAGATTTTTTGCACACATCTGTCTTTGAGAATTTTACCATAATGGATATTTGTGTTATTTCATTTTTGTACAGACTTTCCCCTCAGGGAGAGTTCTGTATTTAGAAGCACATGTTAATTTAACCCTTGAGTAGAGCAGCAGCAAAAATGGTTTGCCCCTGTGGGAAGCTGATGGTGATGGCAATGGAACAAGCTGTCAAAGATTGAGTGTATGCTGCTGTTTCTGTCACCTATGCATCAGTGCATATACATATTTACAGGCAGAAGTGGGCCTTTACATATAAGTAAAAAACCTCCTTGTTATTGTGTGAGTGAGATAAGCAGGATATTGGAGGGACTGGTGTCAACAGAAATGCGAATTCACCTTCTCACAAGTGTCAGAAGCATTCAATTTTAAAGACCCTCCATTTTTAAACAGACTCCTAAGACTGTCACAAGAGGAAGAAGAAAAGAGAATAATAGAAGAATGCTGAAAAACTAAGTTGGTTTTTCCAGGAAAAAGTACTGAAGAGTTCAGTTTAATGAGAGAAAAGCTAAAAAGAAAAAGGAAAAAAGTTAATCAATATACATAAACTTCTTTAATTTTTAATGCAAGCTTACTTAGCATGGGAGAAAAAAGAAAAGATCTGGTTTATGAAAAAACTTTTTCTCTCCACACTTGCTATTAGCTGAATAGAATAGAATAGAATAGAATAGAATAGAATAGAATAGAATAGAATAGATAGAATAGACCAGACCAGGTTGGAAGAGACCTTCAAGATCATCAAGTCCAACCTATCATCCAACACCACCTAATCAACTAACCCATGCAACCAAGCGCCCTGTCAAGTCCCCTCCTGAACACCTCCAGTGATGGCGACTCCACCACCTCCCCGGGCAGGCCCATTCCAATGGGCAGTCACTCTCTCTGTGTAAAACTTCCTCCTGACCTCCAGCCTAAACATCCCCTGGTGCAGCCTGAGACTGTGTCCTCTTGTTCTGGTACTGGCTGCCTGGGAGAAGAGACCAACCTCTGCCTGTCTACAACCCCCCTTCAGGTAGTTGTAGACAGCAATAAGGTCACCCCTGAGTCTCCTCTTCTCCAGGCTAAACAATCCCAGCTCCCTCAGCCTCTCCTCATAGGGCTTGTGTTCCAAAACCCTCACCAACTTTGTTGCCCTAATGTCTTCCTATTAGTTTTTATGAATGCAACCAATTATGCCAGCAATGGGAACCTACATTTGGGCCACAAGCCCTTGATCTTTAAATGCTAGGAAGATGAAGATGGAGGGAGAGAACAAATGGTAGACACTCTCTTCATGGTTTTCATGTAACACTTTTGGCGTGTATGTTAGTTTACAAAGCAATGAGAAGGAAGTTATCTGCTAGCCTTGAGCTCAGTAGATATTTCTTACTGATGTTCAGCTGACTCCACAGAAGCAAAGAATTACCCCAGGTGATGCTCCCTTAGGATTAAGGACAGACTAATCCCTAAAAAAAGAGATTCATGTTCTTGGATGAGATTTTGAAAGAAAGACTGTTTGAAAACCTGTAAAACATTCCTATAACTCAGTTGTCGTTTGTGGCATTGAACACCATGTCATATATGTTATAGAGTTCTATAGATGATGGTGTGAAAGTGGCTAAAATGCATCCAGTTACCAGCTGGAAAGGGTAATGTACAGAGGACACATTCTTCCATTTGAAATCTTGGGTTCATTGAGCCTTTGTTTTGGGAAAGTCCCCCTTTACCCCAGGCTACTATATTTCTTACAGTCAGAAAGGGACAATTGAAAGATCCAGCAAATGCAGAATGTTCTATGTTCAACTTTTGCTCTGTCTTTTACCTCAGACAGACGTGATCCAAGTGGGTGTGCTGTGGAATAGCGATCAAAATGTTAGCAATGTGGTAAGTGTAACCAGATATGGCAGATATGTTAAAACCTCAAGACAGAGCCTCCAAAAACAATCTGCACACAGCAGGACGCAGTTTCCTTACACACATTTCCAAGCCCATTTCAGCTGACACTTAATTCCAAACCCACTGTATCTCCCTTTCTTAACACAGTCACATCACTGGTACTTAGATGCCTCTACATCCTTGCTATCTTATCAGCATCTTTCAGTGCAAAGCTTTTCTACTAAAGGGTTCACATTCCCAAGCAGCTCTCCATGTTCTTTTTTCAGGTGATGACACAAGCCAATGTTTAGAGAATCACACACTCCTTTGGCTTCCTGCATAAATTCAAATACTCAGAAAATAACCTGTCTAGACAGAAATTATGGTTTTACCAAAACCATAAACACCAGCTCTGAGTTTTGTGCTCTTTCTTAATCATTCCTTCTGCAAAGTACCAATCTAAACAAAATGCTTTATAATGGAAGTAAAGACACTCCAAGCAGAAAGCAGGAGTATATCTGTGTAGTATAAAAACATTTCTCGCCTGGGCAGAAATAGTGAATGACAATGAAATCACAGCTGGTTCTCACACCATAGGCCATTTGTTCTTCTTTGTGAAAATAGTTATTCTCTGTACTTGACAAATGAGTTTACTCTTGCTGTTTGTCGTGGTTTGAAGGCAGATCCTCCCTTGCCTCCCACCGGGGCAGAAAAACAAGACTCAGACAAACGGATTGCAGAAAGTGATGGAAAGTTCAAATGGAAAAGCAGTGAGTGTTTTACAGACAGCTACAAACACAGTGACAAAAGAAGATCCCAAAGCATACCCAGAAACCTCCCAGCATTTCCTTTCTCCCTACCCGAGGGTACAACCAAAACCCTCAGGGCTCTTTCTTTCCCCCCTCCACTGTTAGGCTAATCTCAGCTGACCAGATCTGAGATTGCCCTCCCACGTCTACTCTTGGCATTAGGCCTAGCCAGGCCCAAGAGGCCTTGAGATAACTCCCCTTCCATTACCAGATAGGGAGCATCTCCCACAGGAGCAGATGAAGGAAGAAAGAGGAAGTGTGAGACCTTGCAGGTGGATTTATAGGGAGCAGGACATTATGGGAATTAAATACTCAGCTTTCTGTGTCCACCCACTGGGCTGGACACCCAGGGCACCAAAGGTGTATCTTGTGTGGTAGCAGCAGGAGGCACCCAGCACAAACTGCTACACTGTTCCATGAATTTAGTGTCAGTATGAAAATATAGAATATCTGTCTTAAATATTCAAGAACTATTTTCTTTTAGTGTTCTAATACAAACCAGGAAAACATGGTGATACTCAGCTTCTTGATCAAAGTGTGTAACAGTGACAAGAAATTACCTCCAGGGAGGGCAAAAAACTTTCACAAGCCCCCCCACCCCATTTTTTTCCAGAACGGGTCTAGCCCACCACAAATGGGCTGCTCAGGGAGGTGGTGGAGTCACCATCCCTGGAGGTGTTCGAGAGGGGATTGGACATGGCACTTGATGCCATGGTCTCGTAGGAATGAGGTCTTGGGTAACAGGTTGGACTTGATGATCTTTGAGGTCTTTTCCAACCTTGATGGTTCTATGATTCTATAATTTCCACACTAGTCAATTCATCTAAGGTAATTAAGAAGGTGATTATAGGACCTACAATTGTTAGGATCATATTTTCTCAATCAATTCTGCAATTTTCAGTCATACAAGCTTTGTACTTTTACTCATAAAATCCACTGTAGTGATTTCTGTGGTGATCACTTAGAATTAAACCTGCAAGAGAGGGATTATGAAGTGGGAAAATATGTATGATTATCAGTTCTTAAAGCTGGCAAGCAGAAGTAAAATTTGCACTTAGTCTGTGGATTTATTGTTTTGAGAGCAAAAGCTCTCCTGTGTAGCACAACCTGTGATTAATTACATAGTGATAGAACACTTTCCAGAATATTTAGATATTATTTTGGTGCTCTTTGAAATCACATCTCTTTTTCAATTTTAGTGCCTACCAATTCACCTTTATGCCTAAAGCAGAATTGTTCAAATCATCTTCCAAAGGACAGAACTGGAAGGCTAGACTTATTAGCATCAATGGGAAAGATTCCACAGACATTAATAGGACTGGGATGTCATCCCTAAAGACTCCCTCACCAGTCTTGGCTGTGAGTGATTTTTGGTCCTTTCTAACCAAATCTGTACTGCCCCTGCTCTATACAGGGCTTCTGCGCATGACTAAAAGCCACAATACACAATCAAAGAGAAAGAAAACAAATCAAGTTTATTTGGGGAAATTAGTTCAAATGTTGTCTACCATTTTGGGATCTCTGAGGTCAAAAGTAGGAAGTGCACAGGTGTCCCAAAGGGACAAAAAGCCTCAAAAATGCCTTGAACCAGACAATGGGGCAGGAGCCAGCAGGTCTGGTTTTTCAGGCTAATGGCCACATTGCCCAGGCTTGTCTGAGCATGTCCTGGAGCCCAAGTGGGCAGGTGTGTGTGCCTTTGGCCACGTTTGGAGAAAACCCTTTCTATAGGTTACAGTGTCAGGGTTTTATCTCTCAATCTTTGTTGTCACTGTCCATTATTGTCTCGGGAAATCTGTATGTACCAGCCCAAAGAGCCAGAGCCTTGCCTTGCAATTGTCCACGCTCTGGGAGAAAGCACAAGCCTCGCTTGGAAGCCAATCTGTGTTTCAGTTTAGCCAGAAAGGACTGCAAAGACCCCTCACTCTATTAGCGTTATAAAGCCCAGGAACAGACAGACACGTCTTGCTGGGCCGAGAGGCGAACCCCCACAGGAGCTGAGCCCCCAGGACAGTTTTGGTTTATTGGGAGAGGTGACGAGTGCGGCTGCGAAGGATTGCAGCAGAAGAACCTCCTTTCTACAAAACTTTCATCTACAAAGCACTCAGGAATAAATCCTGTCTCAGCAACAAGCTGCAGACACCAACAGAAAGTGAAACTGCTCCTGCAGGTTCCACGTGGTTGACACCATTTTGGTTTTGTTTAAATTCCCACATGTGCCACAGGATATCAGGATCAGTGAGTAATTACGAAATCTGATTTTTTATAAGCATCTATTGAAGGTCTGTCACCCTAGGGAATTCTGGAGTTCCACCCCTTGCGGGCAATCTCTGGCTTCGTTGCTGATGTTGCCTTTGATTTTTTTCTTTACAGTTTAAAGTGCTGTTTGTTGCTTCCGGATTTTTGTACATATTGTTTAAATTGTTACTTGTTCCCACTGGTGAGGTATCTGTTCCACAACCGAATATTTTGAACCAGTAAATAGGTTTTATTGATATTTTTGTGGGATATTTATGATTAATAAAGTTATTAATATTTCTATTAATCGTTCCACCTAGTGAATATTAATAGCCTTTTTACAATCATAACAACAGGCTAAGGCACAAATTCCCAACAAAATACACACACACAGAGATCTTGGTATTCAGAAATTTAGAATATTTTATTTGACAAAAACCCAAACAAACAAACACAACACCCCCCTGTCTCAGTCCGGAGACTCAGTTCTTTTAAATATTCCCGTGTTGTGAAATTAGAGGCACAAATGAGGCCAAAGTATCAACAGCTAGACTATTTATTACATAAATAACGTGGACATAAGAAGGGGAGAGGGACAAAATAGAGAGGGAGAGAGAGAAGAGAAAGAGAAGAGGAAAGGAATTATATTACCACTCCCCTCATCCCCCCCAAGACAGTTTGAGTCTGTGGAGGAAAGGTGCTGCAGGAGATGTTGGGTCTGTAGAGAAATGGTGCTGAGGCTTTGGCTGGAGAAGAGCTGTGGTCCTCTGGGCAGCCTCTTTTCTCCGGAGCAGCATTGTCCCAGCTTTCCCTTCTCAGCGGCATGGTCCGTCTCCTGTGTTTTCCTTCATCTCCGTTTTTCTCCCCCCTAAGCCAGTCTGGGGGATACAGTCCCCCACATTTTCCTTCTGCGTTTTTCTTCTAAAAATAGCCAGTAGTGGCTCCAGTCTTTTATACAGTTTTTAGTCCTTAGGTGTGTGTCCAAATATTGTCCCTCAGGAATTCCAGGGGCAGGAAATAATCCTTAGGTAAATATCCAGGTATCGTTTCCCTGGAAATCTTTCTATGCATTTCTGTGTGTTTGGGCAAGAGATCTGGATGGGTGGTGGAGGGGGGCCCTCTGTCTCCTTGGCTTCCTCATCCAGACAAGCCCCCCCACTCATTATACATCATTGTCTACCCTTTCCAGGGTACTTGATGGGTGGAGATTATCTTGCCCTAAAGGCGTGATGGCTGGGTCCTTGGGTCCATTGTTGTAGTCCAGTGTTATCATGATGCAATCGAAAGGTGATTTGCATCCAGGATTGGTCTTTGCACCTTCCTTCCAGTGGCTCTGCCTAACACATATCAGCAATTGTGGACAAGCAGCAAGCGATTTTATCTTTGTTGACTCACACCAAGAGAGACAAACTTTTAGTCTCTCACCCGCCCCCGCCTCCCCCCATCCAAACACTGAGTGGACAAACACAACTATTTTGTTATAAGGTTCCTTATAACTTGTTGCTGGTAAACCAGAATTTCTACTACAAGCATATAATTGCACCTGTAGTCAGTCTTTCATTAATTTAGTAACATTCAGTTCCATCAAACAGCAGCTATATCCCAAATTCCTCTGGCAAAGGGGTTCCCCATAATTTGCATGATGATCCAATTGTAGTTTAAAGACATTTACAGCAAGGATGACTGACTGAAAATAGAAGTCTATGAGACCATTAGGGGATGGGGTAGGGGAGATTACCTGGTCATAGGAGTAAAGTGAGGACAATTTGTGATGGGTTGAGGCAGACCCCCTCCCCACCACGGGTAAAAATAACAATTCAGACAAACAGATAGCAAAAGTGATGGAAAGTTTAAATAGAAAGCAGTGAATGTTTACAGAAAGCCAGAAACAGAGTGATAAAAGAAATCCCAAAGCAGACCCAGGAACATCCTATCCCCACCTGAGGGTACACCCAAGACCCCCAGGGCTCCTTCATCCCCCCCCCCCCCCCCACTGCTAGGCTAGTCTCAGCTGGCCAGATCTGGGACTGCCCATTCCCCCATGGCCTTGGGCCTAGCCAGGCCCATGGCCGGGAGACATCTCTCCCAGTTACCGGGTGACGGGGGGGAAGAAAGATGAAGTGCTAGAACCCGCACTGGATTTTATAGTGGTGCAGAGGATTATGGTAGGAAATACCTATTTTCCTGTGTCCACCCCTGTGGGCTGGACTTCTGGACACAGGAAGTAAACACAGCAGGGGGCACCCAGCCCAAACTGCAACACAATTATATCTGTCTTTAAGTTTTGTGATGAGTGGAGTCAAGGTCTCTAGTGTCAGGTTTAGACTTGCTTTCTTTACCTTATTCTTTTCTGCTAATTCTCTCTCTTTTGTACTGTGTGCAAAAAAGACCTCATATTTATATGAGGGACAAAAAAAAAAAGAAAGGAAGGAAGGAAGGAAGGAAGGAAGGAAGGAAGGAAGGAAGGAAGGAAGGAAGGAAGGAAGGAAGGAAGGAAGGAAGGAAGGAAGGAAGGAAGGAAGGAAGGAAGGAAGGAAGGAAGGAAGGAAGGAAGGAAGGAAGGAAGGAAGGAAGGAAGGAAGGAAGAAGACCAAACAACTTCCATTGGTTCTTTTTAGATTTACACATTTACAGAAAGGGGTTTTTAACATTAAGAGAGTTTCTTGACGTTAATGTTTATTAACATGAACATTCTTAACAAGATTAGCATCTTACAGCTTCCCATGAACCATAACAATAACCTATCACCTGCAGTGCCCATCATGCCACTGTGCATTTCCATTGTTTTATTTCAGTACACCAACTGTCTTGGCCAAATTTCATCTTGGTTTGCTTTCTTACCACATAGCTGATAAAGCCAATGGCTTTGCTGGTCAGAGTTTCTAGTATATGATTATGGAACTCACTGTTTCACACAGTTTTAAGAATTGTTGCAGCATCATGTGGAATTTTCTCACCCTGATGGTTTTGTGTATCTCTGCTGGTATGACCATAATCTTTGGCCCTCATCATTCAAAGCAGAAACAACCATCTAACAAAATTTGAAATAATATTCAACTTACTTGAGACTGCTCCAGTAAATGGTCAATAACGAGCTTGGAAGTTTTTGTTTGAAAAGGCAAAGGAACGGCAGAGCACATTTAGTGTTATTCCTGAGACCAGGAGCATAGCAGACAGACAGAAATTAATCAATTTAAAGAGAGGTAGGGTGCTCTAGAGCCAGAAGGGCTCAAAACCTTCTTAATAAAGATTAGAGATTACTACTTCATTGAGAAGCACTCTGAACACAAGAATACAAGGTTTTGAAAGATCTGATACTCCTTTTGCTGTGGATGAAGGTAAATGCTTTGTGGGCTGCAACAGGAAATATCACAATTTCTTTGAAGGAAAATATTTTCCTGTTGTCCCTTAGCTAGGTTCCTTGACTTAATTTCTAAACAATCACAGAGCTGGGACTACTTTAAAGTGACAATATGAAAGTTAAAAATAAGTACTAGACTATCCCTTCACCGGAGTACATGTTGCATTTTCAGTTTAGGCCATTGTGCAACAGCAACAAATGGTCATGGGCTTGTGTGACCGTTTGAGGCGGTGCCTTTAACAAAGGGACACCATGGCCGAATGTTTTATAAACAAGACAGGTCTAAACTAATTTCATTGGTGGAGAAGCAGAAGCACTGCCTTAAGTTTGGATTCCCAGTGGGACTTACCTCAGTTCAGTCTTGCACTTTCTCCTTTCGCAGCTTGCGGTTTCTGGGCTTTTGGCCAGACTGACCTTGAGCAGATAAGGCCTCTTCTAACACATAACTGCTTTTAATTAACAATTGCTCTTTTTTCTCTCTTTCTAACCCTCTTTGGGGAAAAAGGGGAGAGAAGGGGGTACAGGGGGAAACCCTTCCTCCTGGCGGAGGAGGGGAATCTCATTTCTGTGTTACTTTGTTGTATATTTCTCTATATATTGTAAATATTGTAAACTGCGTACATATATATATATCCTGCAGCCCCGCTTGTAAATATAGCACATTCCTTTGCTAATCTGGCTGTGGTTTTTTTTCCTTTATTTCAATTTTCTTCCCTTTATTTATGTGGCGGGGGGGGGAAGAAGGCCTGGCCTTCCCCTCAACCCTCGACATCTTTTTTCCAATTGCCTCATTCCAAAAATAAAAAAAGAGGGGAAATAAGAAATGTAACTCAGAAACATTTCCTTTATCTCCAGAGATTTCCTTGTCATAATGTAACTACAATGTCTCACAAAGCCTTACTTGCTAAATATCATCAATGTCAACATCAGTCTCTGAGGATTACATTACCCTAACTGAAAACTATATAAACTGCACAGTGATCATGGTGATTACTCCAGCAAAGGTCCATAGCCACTTCATGAACCAGCCTGAGGATCAGACTTTCTAGCCTTTAGCCCACAGGGCAAAAATGGTGTGGGTATTTTTTTAAATTATTTTCATTTTTATTATGGGTGCAACAGCACCAACTGAAACTGCACTGAGAGCAATGAGTTGTGTACAGTGCAAAAGCCACTAAAAATGCGGAGATTCAAAAGGCAAGAATAAATCTCTGGACTTGAATCAGCTTGCATTCGAGGAATAATTAACGATGACCACTTCTCTGAAACATGGCATCAGCTCAGCAAATCATTTGCTTTGTTTTAATTTGTCTTCTGTTCTTCAATTAAGAGGACTTAATCTTGCTATTGAGAGTTATGATTACTGCAGCTACACATTTTATCTCTGCAGGAATCCGCACAAACAGAATTGTCCCAGTATCAGAAAAACACACACCTAGAAACTTACATTGGCTCTCCTAAATTATTACTGTTCCTTAGATGGGGTAAAACTCAGCAGGTTCTCATGAATTTATAATCGGATAAGAACTGGATGATTCCCTAAAACCAGATGCTGTTTGACCTATATTGATGGCAATTTAACACACTAAAGAAGGCCAATGGGGTAAACGAGCAACTTCTTCATATTAAATTTGTATTGGCAGAGGTGCCATCTCATAATCAGAGATCATGACAGTGCACAACGTATAGGGGCTGCCAAGATAATGAAGGAAAATTAAGTATTCCCATCATTTCTTTATGGAGGAGGTAGGGTTCATTTGAACAAAGAAATATCTTCAATGTACATACCTATATCTGAACTCCCATTACAAAACTAAGCCTGTGAAGAGATGGTAAGTCAAGAGCACAACTATCTCACTCTGAAACAGATTAACTGTATTCTAGAAATGCTTATTTATTTCCATTGAAGTGGCTTACTAGGATAACAAGCTCAGATGTAGGCACTCATAGTTTCATAGTTTCATAGTTTCATTCAGGGTTGGAAGGGACCACAAGGATCATCTAGTTCCAACCCCCCTGCCATGGGCAGGGACACCCCACACTAGATCAGGCTGGACAGAGCCTCATCCAGCCTGCTCTTAAACACCCCCAGGGACGGGGCCTCGACCACCTCCCTGGACAACCCATTCCAGGGTTTCACCACTCTCATGGTGAAGAACCTCCTCCTCACATCCAGCCTGAATCTCCCCACCTCCAGCTTCATTCCATTCCCCCTAGTCCTATCACTACCTGATATCCTGAGAAGTCCTTCCCCTGCCTTCCTGTAGGCCCCCTTCAGATACTGGAAGGCCACAATTAGGTCACCTCGGAGCCTTCTCTTCTGCAGACTGAACAGCCCCAACTCCTTCAGTCTGTCCTCATAGGAGAGGTGCTCCAGCCCTCTGATCATCCTCGTGGCCCTTCTCTGGACACGTTCCAGCACCTCCACATCCCTCTTGTAATAGGGGCTCCAGAACTGGACACAGTACTCCAGGTGGGGTCTCACCAGGGCTGAGTAGAGGGGGAGGATCACCTCCCTCGACCTGCTAGCCACACTTCTCCTGATGCAGCCCAGGATCTGATTGGCTTTGCGGGCTGCAAGTGCACACTGAGAGCTCATGTTGAGCTTTTTGTCCACCAGCACCCCCAAGTCTCTCTCCTCAGGGCTATCCTCCAGCCAGTCACTGCCTAGCCTGTATTTGTGCCTGGGATTGCCTCGACCCAGATGCAGGACCCTGCATTTGCTCTTATTGAACTTCATGAGGTTGGCCTGTGCCCACCTCTCCAGCCTGTCAAGGTCCCTCTGGATGGCCTCCCTTCCCTCCAGCGTGTCTGCTGCACCACACAGCTTGGTGTCATCAGCAAACTCAAACACAGAGGAGAGGATTCCCAGTCCTGAGACTGAATCTCTGACACCCCTAATGTCCATCCAATGGGATATGGAAAAGAAGTAATAAGATCTACATTGCAGTAAAGTAGATTTAGATGAGACACGTATGACATGACAGTAGGCATTTCATCAGCTTGTTTAGAAAGGACACAGAAACTCCATCAGTAGAAGCTTTTAAGAATATACAACTTATTGCAAATACAACTGATCTTGTCTTAGGGCAATAAAATAGCTCTCAGGGTCTCAAAGTGAACTCTCAAGGTCCTCTCCAGCCTTCTTGCTGATTTTAACTAGAATGAAGAGAAATAAAATGGCATTAAGTAACACTAAAATAGCAAGGCTCAAGGCACATTTCTGTAGATTTCTACTTTTTAGTAAGTAACATGGAAACCTTGACATATTCAGAGTGCCATATTATGCCTCCCCCATTATGTTTTACACATCACATTATCTACTCCATCTTTAGTAAAGCCTTTGATGCTATTTCCCAAGGCATTCTCCTAGAACAGCTGGTGGTTCATGGCTTAGACAGGTGCACTCTCCACTGGCTGGATCAGAGAATAGAATAGAATAGAATAGAATAGAATAGAATAGAATAGAATAGAATAGAATAGAATAGAATAGACCAGGTTGGAAGAGACCATTGAGATCATCGTGTCCAACCCATCATCCAACACCACCTAATCAACTAAACCATGCAACCAAGCACCCCATCAAGTCTCCTCCTAAACACCTCCAGTGATGGTGACTCCACCACCTCCCTGGGCAGCCCATTCCAATGGGCAATCACTCTATGTAGAACTTCTTCCTAACCTCCAGTCTAAACCTCCCCTGGTGCAGCTTGAGTCTGTGTCCTCTTGTTCTGGTGCTGGTTGCCTGGGAGAAGACACCAAACTCTGCCTGTCTACAACCCCCCCTCAGGTAGTTGTAGAGAGCAATAAGGTCACCCCTGGGTCTCCTTTGCTCCAGGCTAAGCAACCCCAGCTCCCTCAGTCTCTCCTCATAGGCTTGTGTTCCAAGCCCTTCATCACCTTTGTTGCCCTTCTCTGGACACATTCCAGCAAGTCAACATCCTTTCTAAACTGAGAGGCCCAGAACTGGACACAGTACTCAAGGTGTGGCCTAACCAGTGCAGTGTACAGGGGGAGAATGACCTCCCTGCTCCTGCTGGCCACACTGTTCCTGATGCAGGCCACGAGGCCATTTGCCCTATTTGTCCCATCCTTTTGATTCTTGTGCTGTCTTCTGCTGAGATGATTGATGTTTCCAGTCATGACATAGGTTGGCTTTTCCTTGCTGGCATCAGTAAAGCCTGTTTGTGACAACATATACATTCCCCCCCCCCCCTTTTTTTTTTTTTTTTTGGTTATTATTCTTATCTTAATGTTATTGTGAATACAAAGAAAAGACAAAAATAACCTCTTTTTATATTATCCATATATCAAACTCCTAACTTACTTTTATACGAAAACCCTAAAAACGCTTAAAGAACTATGTTAAAATTAAACCATCAAATCAATTGGATGTGGCACTTGGTGCCATGGTCTAATCATGAGGTCTGTGGTGACAGGTTGGACTTGATGATCTTTGAGGTCTCTTCCAACCTTGGTGATACTGTGATACTGTGATACTGTGAATATCTAGAAAGGGAACAAAAAAAGATGTTACATTACCTAAAGCATACTTTGTTTTTAAAATTGAAAACTTATCCACTCCAATTCCCACCTATATTACATAGAGTTCCCCTGAAATGCCATGGCACACAGAAAAAGAAGGTTTGAACCAAAGCAAAAAAAACCAGCCTTAACCCATGAACTCCTAGAATAACTTATTCTACTTAAACTTACCCATTATAAGTTATATATTATTATTATTATTATTATTATTATTATTATTATTATTATTATTATTTGGCATACCTTATTATAATCACTAAATACTTAAGTACCCATTATTCATTATGCTTACTATTAAAACTTAACTACTAAAACCATCAAAATAACAAATCTCCCAAATCCCTTACAATCAGAAATAATGCTAAAATCATCATCCATATCAAGTTTGCACTTACAAAATGTTGACTATTTTTCTTAACAAAACTTAGTACTGTTAGTTTAAATCAGAACACAGCTTTTGCAGATAAGGTAGAGATAACAGAGAGAGAAGGTGGGGGGGAGAAGAGGGGAACTGACAGGCTCAGCAAAACCACTATAGCCGGGGGTGGGGGAGAGGGTGAGAGGGAGGGGCGACATTGCCGAATTCACAGCAAGTTCCTTTCCAGGTAGCTCTCGGGGTTGAACTGCAGGATCCCCCAGTGGTACGGAGGGTCCCACAGAACCATGGGGTCAGGCTGCAGCGTCCATCGGAGGCATGGAAAGTTTCATAAGTTCACCAGAGGTTGTAAGATAACAAGCGAGTCCCAGGGGGAGGTGATAGCAGCGATTCTGAGCTTAATTGATGGTTTTGAGCCTCCTGCTTGTCCTCCTGCTGTGGCTGGCACCACTGCTCTGAAGCTCGAGATGGCTGGAGCAGAAGTCATTGCTTCCTCCTCGCTCCATACCACTGCCCACACTGTTGGGAACATCAAAGGCTGCGACAGCCTCTGCTGCCAAAGTTTCTGGATGTTGATGCATGCAGGCTGTTAGCACATCACTTACAGCAGGATTTCTTAAGGCGCACAAAAGTTTCTGGCAATCAGTGGTTTTCACTTACTTCTCCAAGGTAGGTTCAGCGTCAGGCATTGCATTAATTTCTCTAATCTTACTCTCCTTCCTACCATAGTCCCAAAACCCAGTTCTGATCTTATGCCAGATCCCTGGATCATACATTGCTCCTTTAGTGAAAGAGGAGCGGTGCTCAGCAGCTGAAAAGAGCATCTGCTGAAAAGCAGTACTGATAGACTTCTCATGCTGCTTAAAGAGTTTCTGAAATGCTTCTAGGACAGGTATCTCCTCCCAAGTCATACTTTTCACTTAAAATGTCCCTTTTGTCTGCAATTAAAACATTTTGAAGAGAGTTAGAGCTCTTTTTTTCAAGATCTGAGTAAAGACTCTGAATTTTGCTCTCTCTTCTTTTGATGTCTGATTCCCCATTATGTGCTCACCAAAAAAAGAGGTTCCAACCCCCCTATAATTACCCTAACTGCTCACCTCTGCCGTGCAGCCCACAGATCTTCTTTTTCTTCAGTTTCTTCTTTTTTCCAGAGGTGCCTTTGATTTTTCTTTCTTTCTTTTTCATTTTTTATGTCCGGATGTCCACACTTTCTGCGCCTATGCTTAAGCTAAGTAGGGGACCATCACCGGCCGCTGGGCTCTTCTTCCAGCGGAAAACAGCCTTTAGAGAATCTCATAGCGCAACGATTTCAAGACAACCATTTAATGACAGCGGTGAGTACCATCTCTGCAAGACAAGTGAAGTTAAGTAGTTGTTGTTTATGCTTTGTAGTCACTCAGGGTGCAAGTCAGAATCGTTATCTGTAGTTGCACAGGGTGCACATCGTGGCTACCATTTGTTGTAATATGGATGTAGGTGTTCGATCACCCGAAGGCACTACAAACACGGCTTCCAGGCCAAGACGTTAGCAGGCCAAGACGTTTATTACATTACACAGCAAAGTTATATGCTCTATCAGAAGTCACGTGTCACATCTTAATTGGTTATTTTCTACTGGTGTGCGTGTAATTAAGGCATACAATAAGTTAAAATAACAATATTCTAACACATCAAACCAAATTCTGCCAAGTTTCTCCCTTCAGTTACAAGATGTTTACATTCTTTTCTAAGTCAGAGACCCAACATAGCTGTTCCAAAGCTATCTGAAAAAGCCCTTCTCCTACAAAGAGCAACAAAGCTGATGAGGGGTCTGGAGAACAAATCTTATGACTAGCAGATGAGGGAACTGAATCTATTTATCCTGGAGAAAAAGAAGCTCGGACGACACCTTATTGCTCTCCACAACTACCTGAAAGGAGGTTGTAGTGCAGTGGGTGTTGGTCTCGTATATCAAATAACAAGCAATAGGACAAGAGGGGATGGCCCCAAGTTGCACCAGGGGAGGTTTAGATTGGATATTAAGAAAAATTTCTTTCCTGAAAGAGTAGGCAAGCATTGGAACAGGTTGCCTAGGAAGTGGAGTTACTGTCCCTGGAGGTATTAAAAAAAATATGTGTAGACATGGAACTTTGGGACACAGTGCAAATGGTGGTGTTGGGTTGGTGGTTGGACTTCACAGTCTTAGAGATCTTCTCCAACCTCAATGATTCTGTGATCCTGAATCTGTGATTGTTCAATCAATCTCAGCACTTTTACAGTCTCCAGGAATTTCTTTCTTGTCTGACTTTCCATTTCATAATGGCACTCTGCCTTTTATTTAATATCAGTTGTAAGCACTTTGGCAACTGCATGCTCAAAGCCCTTCTGTAATCTCTCACAAACCTAAAAAAAACCACCCCAAAACAACCAAACACCACACACACTCAAAACCCACACAGAGAAAATAAGCATTTCTGAAATGCATGTAAAATGTGCTCTTCTTTTCCCATATAAAGTTTATGTGAGTTTGACTAAACATGTAGAGTGGTTTACAATGCAACACATATGCTTAAACTGGTAAATCAGTAACAAATTCAGTAAGGAGGGAGAGTGAGAGCTGCATTCTTTTCCACTGAAACTGTGACAAAGCAAATGTGTACCTGTTGGTGTGGCAGGAAATCAACTTTAAGAATTGCAAAAGCTTCATCTCCTCACTGATTACTGTCCTTTTATGATTTTTTTTCCAAGTCCTCGTCTGAAGATCAGGGAAGCCAGAGCAGCCTCTTGCTGAGCTCACAGTTGGAAGTGCTGACCAAACTGCCCTCAGGTGCACAACTATGCTTGGGAAAACTGTGATCTTTGTTCTGAGGACTTGCCATGGGAAAGCTAACCATGGATTCTTAATGCATGCATACCAGATGAGACCACAGCTCTTACTTTTTGTGGAGAAGCACTTAGAAACACTCTAAGTATGATAGCCTGCAGATCAGTGCTAACATGAATTTTACGTGAATTAAAACTATTTACCACTGCCATGGAGAACACAAAAGGAACTGCAACATGCGTTTAGAAACATGCCTGACAGTTTTAAAAAACACTCTATAAAATGTGATTTTAACCTTGTGTGATGGGTTGAGGCAGACCCCCTCCTCACCACGGGCAAAAATAATGACTCAGACAAAGAGATTGCAAAAGTGGTGGGAAGTTTAAATGAGAAGCGATGAATGTTTACAGAGAGCCAAAAGTGCAGTGACAAAGAAAATCCCAAGGCATACCCAGAAACATCCCATCCCCACCTGAGGGTACACCCAAGACCCCCAGGGCTCCTTCTTCCCTCCCTCCCACTCCACTGCTAGGCTAGTCTCAGCTGGCCAGGTCTGAGACTGCCCATCCCCTCAGCCCCCCAGTTACCAGGTGGTGGCGAGGGAAGAAAGAGAAAGTGCCAGACCCTGCTCTGGGATCTTAGAGTGGTGCAGGGAATTATGGGATGAAATACCTGGGTTCCTGTGTCCATCCCTTTGAGATGGACTTTTGGACACAGGAAGTACCCCTCATATGAACACAGCAGAGGGCACCCAGCCCAAACTGCTACACCTTGTGAGTTTTTCTTTTTTAATATGTTGCTTATGTAAAGACCCAGAGTAGTTCAGGCACTGAGTAGAGGGGTGAGAAATTGATCTCAGCTTCGCTTACATTGTCTGAAACTGAGATACTCACTTTCAGTCCTCTCATCTCACTCTGTAGCCAGTGGAGAGAAGCAAGAATTTATACATTTGGTATCTGTGTGTGCCTACTTCTCTGTGTCGTCCGTGACAGCTACGAAAACATAAATTCCTAAATCTGCAGAGAAGTCTCACCCCATAGTCCTCTCTTTTCCTCATGTGGAACTGAAAGAGTGAATTTAACTGCCATTCCCTCATCTGGCTTCTTTAATGAGTGTGTTGATGGATTTTACAATAGTGGCATTTGACAAAAAGGATCTAGAAATAGTGTGAACTTTATGAATTTTCATAAGTCCAGGCACTACCAAGAAGCAGTAATTATCCCCCACCGAAGTTATGGAGGTATGCACCAAACCAATACAGCACTTAATCGCATGCTTAAATTTAAAGATGCAATTAGCAGTACTGACAAAGTTAAGCACTTGCTAAAGTGCTCTCCTGGATATCAGCCCTCTATTTTTTAACCAACATCCACCTTCCTCTTGCCAATAGAGCTCTGATGGAATGAATCATTCTGCTGGGATGTTCTACAAAGAAAAAACATGCCTTCTGTCTAATGAGAAACCTTATTTTTAGAAATGAATAGAATAGAATAGAATAGAATAGAATAGAATAGAATAGAATAGAATAGAATGGAATAGAATTAACCAGATTGGAAAAGACCTTTGAGATCATCAAGTACAGCCTATCACCCAACACCATCTAATCAAATAAACCATGGCACAAAGTGCCTCATCCAGTCTCAAACACTTCCAGTGATGGTGACTCCACCACCTCCCTCACCAGCATTGTTGCCCTTCTCTGGACACTCTCCAGCAACTCAACATCTTTCCTAAGCTGAGGGGCCCAGAACTGGACACAGCACTCAAGGTGTGGCCTAACCAGTGCTGAGTACAGGGGCAGAATGACCTCTCTGCTCCTGCTGGGCATAGGATGATGCAGGCCAGGATGCCGTTGGCCATCTTGGCTGCCTGGGCACACTGCAGGCTCATGTTCAGCCTACCATCAACCAGCAACCCCAGGTCCCTCTCTGCCTGGCCACGCTCCAGCCACTCTGACCCCAGCCTGTAGCACTGCATGGGGTTGTTGTGGCCAATGTGTAGAACCCGGCACTTGGATGTGTTAAATCTCATGCCGTTGGACTCTGCCCATCTGTCCAGCCTGTCGATGTCCCTCTGCAGAGCTCTCCTACCCTCTAACAGATCAACACCTGCCCCCAGCTTGGTGTCATCTGCAAATTTACTGATGATGGACTCAATCCCCTCATCCAGATAATCAATAAAGATATTGAACAGGATGGGCCCCAGCACTGATCCCTGGGGGACACCACTTCTGACTGGCTGCCAGCTGGATGTGGCACCATTCACCACCACTCTCTGGGCTCAACCCTCCAGCCAGTTCCTAACCCAGCACAGAGTGCTGCTGTCCAAGCCATGGGCTGACAGCTTGGCCAGGAGTCTGTTGTGGGGGACGATGTCAAGGGCCTTGCTGAAGTCCAGGTAGACTACATCCACAGCCTTCCCCACATCCACCAGGTGGGTTACCTGGTCATAGAAGGAGATCAGGTTGGTCAGGCAGGACCTGCCCTTCCTAAATCCATTCTGGCTGGGCCTGACCCCTTGGCCATCCTTTAAGCGCTGTGTGATTGCACTCAAGATGACCTGTTCCATAATCTTGCCTGGCACTGAGGTCAGTCTGACAGGTCTGTAATTACCTGGTTCTGCCTTCGAGCCCTTCTTGTGGCTGGGCACCATCCACAGCTTCCAGTCTTCTGGGACCTCTCCAGTGAGCCAGGACTGATGGTAAATGATGGAGAGTGGCTTGGCCAGCTCATCTGCCAGCTCTCTCAGCACCCTAGGACAGATCTCATCCAGTCCCATGGACTTGTGGAGATCCAAGTGGCTGAACAGGTCTCTCACTGTTTCCTCCTTGATTACAGGGGAACTATCACAGTATCACAGTATCACATTATCACCAAGGTTGGAAGAGACCTCAAGGATCATCCAGTCCAACCTGTCACCACAGACCCATGACTAGACCATGGCACCAAGTGCCACGTCCAATCTCCTCTTGAACGCTTCGAGGGATGGTGACTCCACCACATCCACAGACAGCCCATTCCAATGACTAATGACTCTCTTGGTAAAGAACTTTCTCCTCACCTTGAGCCTAAACCTGCCCTGGCGCAGCTTGAGACTGTGTCCCCTTGTTCTGGTGCTGGTTGCTTGGGAGAAAAGACCAATCCCTTCCTGGCTACAACCACCTTTCAGGTAGTTGTAGAGTGCAATGAGGTCACCCCTGAGCCTCCTCTTCTCCAGGCTAAACAATCCCAGCTCCCTCAGCCTCTCCTCATAGGGATTGTGCTCAAGGCCTCTCACCAGCCTTGTTGCCCTTCTCTGGACACATTCAAGCATCACAATGTCCTTCTTAAACTGAGGGGCCCAGAACTGGACACAGTACTCAAGGTGCGGCCTAACCAATGCAGAGTACAGGGGCACAGTAACCTCCCTTCTCCTGCTGGCCACACTATTCCTAACACAGGCCAGGATGCCATTGGCCTTCTTGGCCACCTGGGCACACTCTTGGCTCATGTTTAGGTGGCTGTCAATCAGCAGCCCCAGGTCCCTCTCTGTTTGGCAGCTCTATACTTCTCCCTGACTCCATCTGCCATCTCAAGAGACCAGTTGTCCAGATGACAACCTATCTTGCTAATAAAAATTGAGGCAAAGAAGGTGTTAAGTGCCTCTGCCTTTTCCTCATCTTTAGTTACAATAAAATAATAGGAGGGGAAAAAGATCAGGGAATTTTTCCATTTTAGCTGTGTTCCATAAAGCCATGAGTCAATATTTTTATTAAAACAAGTCATGTTTCTTTTGTTCCTTTTCTCTTAACTTGTAAAATCTAATGTAATTTTACAGGGACAATTTTTTTGGCATTCAGAATGCTAGCAAAAAGTGCAAAACTGGCAGGGAAATATTTGTGCTTGTCAACTTTACTGATTGAGTAATAGAAATTAGAGTAAGAAGCCATAAAAATTGTTCTGATATCGAAATAGCCTGACAAAAAGGTTTTGCCTAAAGGAAAACTCATTTCAAATGGACTCAACACATTCAAATTTTTTTTTAATATATATTTAGTTTTCTTGATAGATGTTTAGCAATGTTGCTTTCCCTTCATCTATTTTTAGAGTTATACACATTGCATTGGATCTAAGGTTGCACCACAGTGTTTAGTTTGATGTTTTACAAGCAGAAATTCAAGAAACCCATATTTTGTGTTCCGACATTAATTGAAGCTCACATTTACAGTATCACAGTATCGCCAAGGTTGGAAGAGACCTCGAGGATCATTGAGTCCAACCCATCACCACAGACCTCATGACTAGACCATGGCACCAAGTGCCACATCCAATCCCCTCTTGAACACCTCCAGGGATGGTGACTCCACCACCTCCCTGGGCAGCACATTTGTCGCAGGGTTGGAAGGGTAAGGCCAAAAAGCCTCCTCCCTCCCCCCTGTAAAGTAAAGGGAAAGAAAATTGAAGGGAAAGGGAAAAAAAACTCACAGCTGAATTAGCAAAGCAATGGAGCTGTATATTTACAAAGCAGGGAAACGCAGGGAAATATATACAAATTTACAATATTTACAATATATACAAAGATATACAATAAAGTAGCCCAGAAATGAGAGTTCCCCCCTCTGCTGAGGGGGTTCCCCACCTCCACTCCCCCCTCTCTCCCCCTTTCCCCAGAGCAGGTTAGAAAGAGAAAGAGAAAAAAGTTAGAAGCAGTTATGTGTTAATTGGAAAGCAGTTAATACAGGCCTTGCAGTTTATCAGTTTTCAAGGTCAAGCCTTGGCCGAAAGCCCAGAACAGAGAGCTGCTGCCCTGCCCTAAGGATGAGAGGAAGCAAGACTGAAGATAAAGGTGCCGGAATGCCCAGGATACCCTCCTGCACTCCCAGTTCAGAAGGTGCTTCCGCCCAATCTACCAATGAAATTAGTTTAGATCCATCTTTTCGTTTACAAACATCCGACTACCATATTCCCTTTCTTAAGGGCACAGCCTCAAACGGTCACAACATTCCAATGACGAACGACTCTCTCGGTGAATAACTTTCTCCTCACCTCAAGCCTAAACCTCCCCTGGTGCAGTTTGAGACTGTGTCCCCTTGTTCTGGTGCTGGTTGCCTGGGACAAGAGACCAACCCCCACCTGGCTACAACCACATTTGAGATATGGCTCCAAACACTGAACTCAGTTTTTAAACTATCTCAATGCATTGAAAGTTAATAGATCAGTCAGTTGCTGAAGACACTCTTGGCTTCATCTACAACACTAATGATATCAAAGTTCTCCTACTGCAATTTTAATATTTCTGAAGACCTAGATATGACAGAACCCAAACAATAGGTAGAACACTATTACCTCACCCCTAAAATCTACTTACACTTGTGATTGTTTCTATCCATCATAAAACAACCCCCAAAAAAGTGGTGGAAATTAAAGAGTTTTGCAGCATGCTTAAAGGTTAGCACAGGGAATTCTAAAGAGGGAAGGACATGAAGGAGACTGCCTGCAATTGCCAAAATTAAACGGATGCTGTGGGGAAATGCTTCACAAGTAGCTATTTTAATTTTTGTAATGTAGAAAGCTCAGCTTCAGCACAATTGCTGACTACCACTATGTCATGTTATAAGATAACATCCTCATGAAAGTAAAAAGCCAAAGCTACTGCTTCTATGAGAACTTTAAGAGAATTTCCTTACTTGCATAACCCCTCCCTCCCTAAAACAAATGATCAAAAAATAGTGCAAAGTGAGTTTTTCATGAACAGGGTAAGAATGCAGCGTTGAAACTATTAGCAGAATGCACATGAAGGAATTCATTCCCTGTTTCAGTAACTATAAGCAGCTGCAGCTTCAGCAGAAACAGCTTTCTACAGCAAGCCTGGAATCCCTCGCTGTCTTGTGAAGGGTTTGGTTGCCATACAAAGCTCTAGCAACACTGAAGGGATTCAGGCTTCCACTGATCTCAGAATACCAAGGGACTCCAGTTTAGAGGTAAGTCATAGAATCATTAAGGTTGAAAAACAATCTTGGGATCATCAAGTCCAACCATTCACCCTACTCTACAAAGTTCACCCCTAAACTGTACCCCCAAGCACCTCATCTAAGCAACCTTTAAACACATCCAGGCATGATTCCCTGGCAGCCTATTCCAATGTCTGACTACTTTTTCTGTCAAAAAATATTTTCCTAATGTTCAGCCTAAACCTACCCTGTTGCAGTTTGAGGCCATTAAATGCATTGTATTCATTTTTAAAGAGGACTTATGTCTTTTTCCTACCCTTCAAACTGCTGCTTTCTGGAAGCTCTTCTTCCATTCACACCAGTAGTTACACATACAGCCCATTCACAAACTCACACCAAAGAGGCTTTGATTACTAGCTTATCTGGTAAGTGAAGGTAGCAGTCTTAGAGTATAAGAAATGAGAAATTAATAAGAAATTATTTGGTTTTCCTGTTTGCTTTTAGGTTAAAAAAATATCTCATTGCAAAACCCTCTTAGCTTAATCATCTGGCCTATAGTGTGTTACTCCCATTTGTCTTGTTAAAGGCAAAGTTACAGGCTGTGTACTGTTTATGGTTTGATTCCATAAAACTTTCTTGAAGATGTCAGACACCTTTGAGATTTAACACATCCAAGTACCGGGTTCTACACATTGGCCACAACAACCCCATACAACGCTACAAGCTGTTGTCAGTGTGGCTGGAGTGTGGCTAGGCAGAAAGTGACCTGGAGGTACTGGTTGATAGTAGGCTGAACATGAGCAAGCAGTGTGCCCAGGTGGCCAAGAAGGCCAACGGCATCCTGGCCTGTATCAGGAACAGTGTGGCCAGCAGGAGCAGGGAAGTCATTGTGCCCTTGTACTCAGCTCTAGTTAGGCCACACCTTGAGTGCTGTGTCCAGTTCTGGGCCCCTCAGTTTAAGAAAGATGTTGACTTGCTGGAACATGGCCAGAGAAGGGCAACAATGTTGGTGAGGGGTTTGGAGCACAATCCCTGTGAGGAGAGGCTGAGGGAGCTGGGATTGTTTAGCCTGGAGAAGAGGAGGCTCAGGGGAGACCTTATTGCTCTCTACAACTACCTGAAGGGAGGTTGTAGCAGGTGGGGGCTGGTCTCTTCTCCCAGGCAACCAGCACCAGAACAAGAGGACACAGTCTCAGGCTGCACCAGGGGAGGTTTAGACTGGATGTTAGAAAGAAATTCTTCATCTCTAGAGTGATTTGCCATTGGAATGGGCTGCCCTGGGAGGCGGTGAAGTCACCATCACTGGAGGTGTTTAGGAGGAGACTTGATGGGGTGCTAGATGGAGTTGGATGATGGGTTGGATGCAATGATAATGAAAGTCTCTTCCAACGTGGTCTAGTCCTAGTCTATGTGACAGCTATTCATCTGAGAATTTACAGGATTGGCACTATTTTTGAAATGTATACTATGAAATATATGGATACACAAACCAGGCACATTAATGTATAATTATGTTGTAAATGTTCCACCCTAACACTGTGTTAATATAAGTTTCTTACATTTAGCCTGAGATATGTTTGAGAAAACATATGGCACATAATCCTTTCCAAATGATTTTAGAAATGAAAAGGTGTCCTCTATTGAACCTCTGCCACTGGGGAAGGGAATGTTTTCTTGTTTCTCTGGATGCTGGAACCCTATGATGAGCAGATTTGCATAACAATTAACCTCTAAAAATAATTTATAACCTCCCAGATGAGAAATCAGCTTCAGGGTGGTTAAAAGGGGAGACATTTTTTATTAATGTGACTGTATAAAGAAAGCTTCCAAGCAGTGTAGGCACTCCCTCAGAATAGGACATAATACTTTCAATGCACTATAGAGAGTGCAAGCTGCTGTTTTGCTCCCCTTTTTCTGCAGAAGCATGTAGTATCTCTCAAAAGGAAAAGAAAGGGAGAGAAAGAAGCTTCCTTTATTAGCAGAAACTCCTCCAGCCTAATAAAGTGTTTACAAGATTAAACACCTCATTGTTTTTGTGCTCATGCAAAAGTGCAAGGATCCTCTTATTCTTTACAACCCTTGTGATGTTCTGTTTCTGAAAGCATATGTTGTTTTCATTTACTGTCTCCCTGGCTCTAGGGTGTGGACAAGAAAAAAGCAAGGGCAGGGAGAAATCATGAATAGGAGAATTTGTAATTTAGATACCCTTGCGGTTTCACACAACCAGGGCTACTCCTGGCATAACACACTGTATCTGAAGTTAAAATCCTCTCTCCCACACATAGTAGTTTATTTAGTAAAATTTGTTCTGTCTCACATCCTGCTTTAGGGTTTTCCCTCATGTATTTCTCTGTGTTACTCAGAAGGCAAGAACCAATGTACATTGAAGCCAATTGCCTTTCACTTTTATTGGTGTATGTGCTTACTTACTAGTTTTGATAGATGTCAGTAGAGTTCATCCTGCTTTGCAAAGCATGCCCCAAACATCTCACACACTAATGAAACTCTGCTATACAAAGATACTCCTACCGCTGTTTCCCTCTGGTGTGACCATTTATCTCCATTGCCCAGCTTGGTGTGAGAAGACATAGCTCTGTTTTCAGTGTCTTGATGCTTCTCTACTGACAAACAGCTTCCCAGATAATCCCCCAAGGAGAAACAGGAAATGTAGCTTCTTCTGAGGCATAAATGTGCATCACAAATCAACAAATGTTGGCTTTATATTCTGTTGTCTGGGCATTGCAAACTTTTTGGCATTGTCAGTATAGAGGTTAAGTAATAATAGTAAATGATGATAATATAACCCACTGGCAAACCAGCTGCCCCTTACTTTTGTCCTCAATATGAGGAAATACTGGAAATCTCAGAAAAAAAGCCTGCTGTGAGGTTTCATTCCCTCATTTTGCAATCCCAAGTGATTCATATAAACTTTGATCAATCAGCCCACAAGTGGCTTGCTTAGATAGGTTAAAACATTCATGATGGGGTTTATATATTGAGCAGGATGTTAATAATGGGAAGGGGTTCATCTAACATTCTGACTGCTCAGCCAGCCTGCATGCTGCTCCCAGGGAAGGGCTTAGTGGAGTCCCCAAGTGCTTACTGCTTCTAAGAAGAGTTTTGTAATATTTTGTGAAAGTTTTCAGTTTGGCACCCTTACCAAGTTGTTCTAGTTTTTATATATAGTATATATATGTATATATAAGTATGTATAAATTAGGCTTTCATTTTGAAAGGATGACCATTATTAGAGGCAGTTAATGGTTTTGTTGGTAGTTCACAACATAAAAAGATATAGAATGGTTTGGGCTGGAAGGGACCTTCAAAGATCACCCAGTCCAGTGTTCCTGCCATGGGCAGGGGACATCTTTCATTACATATGTTGCTCAAAGTCCCATCCATGCAGGCCTTGAACACCTCCTGTTATGGGGCACCCACAATATCTTACCTGGGCACCTTGTTCCAAATTCTCACCAGTGTTATTTAAAAAACCCAAAAACTTCCTCTTTATGTCCTAACTAAATCTATTTTCTTTCAGTTTAAAGCTGTTGGCCCTTATACTGTCATTACAGGGTTTGGTAAAAACTCTCCTTCCATCCTTCTTAACAAGTCCCTTTTATATATTAAAGTGTCCCAATAAGCTCTCCCTGGAGCCCTCTCTACTCCACACTGAACAATCACAGCTCCCTGGGTCTATTTGCTAGACTTCAACACTTGAAATCCAGTGAAGTGATCTATAAAGGTATCTTTATTATTCCTCTTATTAGGGAGATATTTCATAGAATTGTCAGGGTTGAAAGGGACTTCAAGGATCATCTAGTTCCAACCCCCTGCCATGGGGCAGGGACATCTCACACTGGATCAGATTGCTCAGAACCACATACAGCCTGGCCTTAAAAACATCCAGGGATGGGGCTTCTACCACCTCCCTGGGCAACCTGTTCCAGCCTCTCACCACCCTCATGGTGAAGAACTTCTTCCTAACATCCAATCTGAATCTACCCAATTCTATTTTTTCCCATTCCCCCTAGTCCTATCATTACCTGACACCCTAAAAAGTCCCTCACCAGCTTTCTTGTAAGCCCTCTTAAGATACTGGAAATCCACCACATGTCCTCAGAGCCTTCTCTTCTGCAGACTGAATAGCCCAAACTTTCAGTATTTCCCATAGGAGAGGTGCTCCAGCCATCTAATCATCCTTGTGGCCCTTCTCTGGCCATGCTTCAGCACCTGCAGATCCTTCTTGTGAAAGGGGCTCCAGAACTGGATGCAGTACTCCAGGTGGGGTCTCACAAGAGCAGAATAGAGGGGGAGAATCACCTCCCTCAACCTGCTGGCTATGCTTCTCTTGATGCAGCCCAGGATGTGATTTGCTTTCTGGGCTGCAACTGCACACTGACATCACACATTGAACTCATCCACCAGCACCCCCAAGTCCTTTTCTTCAGGGCTGCTCTCAAGCCAGTCACTGCCCAGCCCCCATATTGGTGCTTGGGATTGTCCCGACCCAGATGCAGGACCTTGCATTTGGTCTTGTTGAGCTTCATAAGGTTATCATGGGCCCAACTCTCCAGCCTATCAAGGTCCCTCTGGATGGCATCCCTTCCCTCCAGCATGTCTGCCGCACTACACAACTTGGTGTCATCAGCAAACTTGCTGAGGGTGCACTCAATGCCACTGTCCATGTCACCAACAAAGATGTTAAACAAGACTGGTCCCAGTACTGATCCCTGAGGGACTCCACTTGTCACTGGCCTCTACTTGGACATGGACCCATTGACAGCCAGCCTTTGGGTGCAGCCATCAAGCCAGTTCTTTATCCCCCGAATGCTCCATCCATGGAACCCATTCTGCACCAGCTTGAAGACCAGGATGTGGCACGGAACATGTTGAAGGCTTTGCTCAGGTCCAGGTAAATGGCATCAATTGCTCAACCTTCACCTATTAATGTTATGACCTTGTCATAGAAGGCCACCAGGTTTGTCAGGCAGGATTTGCCCTTGGTGAAGCCGTGCTGCTTGTACCAAATCACC
Organism: Melanerpes formicivorus; assembly: GCF_026170545.1. Lineage (NCBI taxonomy): Eukaryota > Metazoa > Chordata > Aves > Piciformes > Picidae > Melanerpes > Melanerpes formicivorus. Next base: position 3,996,543 of record NW_027142353.1, on the reverse strand, counting down.
TCTTCGTTATTCAGCAGTGCCTCCAGAAGTATCTGCTCTGTGATCTTGCCAGGCACAGAGGTGAGACTGACTGGCCTATAGTTCCCTGGGTCATCCCTCTTTCCCTTTTCAAAAATGGGAGTTATGTTTCCCCTTTTCCAGTCAGTGGGGACCTACCTGGACTGCCATGACTTTTGGAACATGATGGAGAGCTGTTTAGCAACCTCATCCTCCAGTTCCCTCAGCACCTGTGGGTGTATCCCATCGGGTCCTATGGACTTGAACGCTTTCAGGTTCTTCAGATGGTCACGAGCCTGATCTTCACTCACAATGGGCAGTTCCTTCTTCCAGTCCCTGCCATTATCTTCCATTATTCTGGAGGTGTGGCTGGAGTCCTTGCCAGTGAAGACTGAGGTAAAGAAGTCATTGAGAACCTCAGCCTTCTCCATGTCACTTGTCACCAGCTCACCTGTTTCCTTTCTGAGGGGGCCCACACCTTCCCTAGTCTGCTTTTTACCATTAATATATACCTATAGAAATTTTTGCTGTTCCCCTTGATCTCCCTGGCTAGATTTAATTCTAACTGATTTTCTAACCAGGTCTCCTGCTGCTCTGGCAGCTTCCTTATATGTCCCCCATTCCAGCTGTCCTTTCTTCCACTCCTTGTAGAGTTTCTTTTTGTGTGCCAGTGTGTCCAGGAGCTCCTTGCTCATCCAGGCAGGCCTCCTGGCATTCTTTCCTGCTTTCCTCTTTGTGGGTATACTTTGCTCCTGGGCAAGGAGAAGGTGATCCTTGAACACTGACCAGCTGTTCTGGGTCCCTCTTCCCTCTAGGGCTTCGTCCCATGGTACTTTGGCCAGCAGATCCCTGAAGCCACCAAAGTCTTCATGCCTGAAGTCCAAGGCTGTAAGCTTGGCATACATCCTCCTAGTTGGCCTGAGGATCTTAAATTCTATTGCTTCGTGGTCACTGCAGCCAATGTTATCCCTGAGCTTCACATTGGTCACTACCCCTTCCCTATTGTTGAGAATAAGGTCCAGCATAGCACCTTTTCTCACTGGTTCCTCTACCACTTGGAGGAGGAAGTTGTCAGCTATGCATTCCAGGAACATTTTGGATTACTGGTGCCTAGCTGTGTTGTCCCTCTAGCAGATGTCAGGGTGGTTGAAATCCCCCACGAGGACCAGGGCTTGCTAACGTGAAGCCACTTCTATTTGCCTGTGGAGGGCCTCCTCTGCTTGGTTTTGCTGGTCAGGTGGCCTGTAGCAGACCTCTACAGTAACAACACCTTCCCCTGTCTTCCCTTTAATCTTCACCCATATGCTCTCAACCAGCTCATCATCCTTCCCCAGGTGGAGCTCCACTGATTCCAGCTGGTCACTGATGCAGAGAGCAGCACCTCTCCCTTCCTACCCTGCCTGTCCTTCCTAAAGAGCTTGTACCCATCTATCCCTACATTGCAGTCATGGGAATCATCCCACCAATTTTCAGTAAGAGCTACTATGTCATAGCATTCTAGCAACACAGTGGCCCTTAATTTGTTCTGTTTATTGCCCAGGGTGCGTGCATTTCCATAGAGGCACTTCAGCTGCGCTGGCCGTGCCGCCCTCTTAGGTAGCTTTACCAATGATCAGGTTGAGAGGATTGAGTGCTCCCTCAGGAAGTTTGCAGATGACACCAAATTAGGCAGGAGTGTTAATCTGCTTGAGGATAGGAACATTCTACAGAGGGATTTGAATAGGATAAATCCATGGGCTGAGGCCAATGGTATGAAGTTCAACAAGGCTGAGTGCCCAGTCCTAAATCTGAGCCACAACTATGCAATGCTACAAGTTTGGTGAAAAGAGGCTGGAAAGCTGCTCAGCTGGAAAGCTGGGGATGTTGGTTGAGAGCTGGCTGAATATGAGCCAACAGTGTGCCCAGGTGGCCATGAAGACCAAAAGTTTTCTGGCCTGAATAAGAAATAATGTGGCCAGCAATACTACAAAAAGGATGTTGAGATGCCAGGGCATGTCCAAAGGAGGGCAATGAAGCTGGTAAGAGGTCTAGAGCACACATCTCATGAGTAGCTGCTAAGGAAAATGGAGTTGTTTAGCCTAGAGAAGAGGTGTGCCAGAGGAGACCTTACTGCTCTCTACAGCTACCTGAAAAGAGTTTGTAGTGAGATGGAGGTTGATCTGTTCTTCCATGCAACAAGCAATAGGACAAGATGTGCCAGGGGACGTTTAGATTGGATAGGAGGAAAAATTTCTTCACCAAAAGGTTTGCAAGGCACTGGAACAGGCTGCCCAGGGAAGTGATGGAGTCACCATGCCTGAAGATATTTAAAAGATGGACTTTATTATCTAAAAGATCTGTTCTAAGGATTCTGTGAAGTCTGACTGCAAGAACAGAACATGATATTGCAGAGCACTGTTTCTGGATAAGGAACAAATGTGGTACCAGCCTGGAACCTCAATGGTGTTTATAGCCTGGACATGGTTAGCCATAGGATATATCCAGATAGGCTTTAGCTTACCAGTTCTGTATATTTCAGAGGCCTAGGATCTTAGTGATGACCTGCTCTGTAAATGGGCACATAGTTGAAGTTCCTCAGAATGTTGGAAGTATGACCTAAAACTCCAATGGGTTTGTTTTATGACATTTGGGTGAGCTTTGATACACTGCAGTATGAAAATTATCATAAACAATCTAACCATCTTTATCAACATTCCTAAGAAGTGTATGAGACAAACATTACACTTTCAGGGCTTTCACCATTTTTCTGAAGCAACAACCACTATATTTTAAAAATACAACCTATTTCCCATATTATGAAAGTCTGTTTCAAAAGGGAAGCCACGTTTCAATTTGAAGGGATTGAATAATGCCAGGTACAACTTGAAAGATTCATAACTTCAGGCTGATCACAAAAGGGCGCTCTCCAGTCCTTTTAATCTTTTTCTCCTAATGTATCTAATTAATTTAAAAGATTAATTCCTTCTTTTACTCAGCCTCAGTTATTTAAGAAAACTGTTGCTTCTACAACCCAATATTCCATTTATTCTAACCTCTCCCCACTTCCCCAGTGGCCATTATGTTACTGGACTCTTAGTGCAAGAAGGGGAGAAGAGAAAAATGATTAATTAAAAGAAAGATAGATAATAAAAATGAATTCAAGACTGGTAATACAATAACACCTCTCATCACAATACCTATTAAAATCCAGTTTAGAGTATCAGTACTATAATTTTTAATCACAGCACACTTGGCTTGCAGATGACTTCAAACCTGGCATGTAGACTGCTGCTTTGCTTAATCAAGGAAAATGTGTGGAATACATAAAAAAGAAACAATACTAAGACAACCAGAGAGTTTTCTTGCTGGGGGAAAGCACTTCTTCAGAGGAAATCTTACAAAATGTAGCCAAAAGAAAACCCAAACAGTTGGGCCACCCAGAAGTCTTCTTAGGACTGAAAAATTGACTGTACTGCTTGAAACATTGTATGGGTTTATGCTCAATACACATGACCAACACTCCAAACATTTATCAGATCATCCCAGTCACATGATTAGACTTGCCTCCCAAAACAAAGAATGTAAGAAAAGAGGGACCAGAAAGTTTTGTTTATACTATTATTAATTGGAATATAAGTTTAGGCTATCAGGAACTATGATTTTACCCTCTATTTTACCATAAAGCACATCCAACCGGTGCAGAGCAACTGTGAACATAGCTGTTTGTCTTACAAACAGGGTAACAGTGCTCTACCTTGAGAGACAGTAAAGCACAGGCCTGATCTGTGTTTCAGTTCTAATTTTCAGGTTAGCAGAGGCTGTGGGCAATGCAGACACAGTGAATACCTCCCTGTATACTGTATGCCATTGTAATAGCACTATCAAAGGAAATATCAATTCCAAGCCAGTTAAATGGTATTGCATTAAACATACAGAGACTTAGAAAATGTTATAATGAGGTTTGCATCTTGGTTTCTATTGCTATACAGATTGCAATGGTTAATGGTTATCTGAAATAGTTTTTAAGAACATTTCTATGCTTCTCCTCAGGAGTGTTGTTAGAGCGGTTTCAGGTCAGCCACTCTGGAGGAGAAACCATAAACTTTGCTCAAGTGCTCAAAATAAAACGTTTGTGTTAACTCAGCTAATAAACAGCTGAAGTGAGAGTCTTTAAACCAGTCTTCCTTTTGAGTGTGTATGGAAGGAAGAATAATGACACATGCTTGAAGAAATGTAGCTCAGGAGACTTGAAATCATGTACACTTAGTGCTGATGATCTTGTTTGGATAACTGGGCAGCCATTATGCTAGCTGGATACTGTCATTTCAGGGCCTCTTGAAGTGATAGGCAGGATTTCACTAAAAACAGATTCAAAAGCCTGAGCACTTTGTAGAAAATCCTCCCCAGGCAGAGGTGACTAAGCTGCCTCCATGTATGAGCACAACTTTCTCTACAGTAAGAAAGGTGAGGATGCTCAAGTGACAGCAGACACTGGAGCAATAGGTAGATTGGTCATCTCAGTCCCCACTCAGGGGTCTTTACTGCAGCTGGTGAATCTGCAGCCCAAGAAGTCAGGGTGCTCCCATCTTTGCCTTGCTATGAGATGGGTGCCAGGGCTGATGCATCTCTGCTGGCATACACAAAAACAGTGTGTGGCTTTCCAACAGTTCTGCTCTGAGATCATCGTCAGAATTTCTCTGGCCTCCCACAGACCTGGATGTGTGCAGCTCCACTAGAAAGCCTTTGACAGCTGCTAGGGAGAGCCATCTCCCTCCCATCTTTTCCCAGAGCCCATGGGAAAACAGCAAGATCTGGACCCGGATGGCACCAGCTGCCTTGTCTGCTGTATCAAACTGGAGGGTAGGAAATGAGAATCTGCATAAACTTGCATGCTTGTAAACAGCAATACTTCCCTTCTCTATCACACACTTCTCTGGGGGCTTCATAGGCAAGCATGTATAAAACCAGGCTCATGTAGCAGTACTGTTAATACACACAGCTGAAGTACTGAGTCACAGGAAAAACAGCATGTTACTCAACATTTATAGGAAGATTGTACATGCAAAACAGCTAGGTGGCAGCTATGGAGCTGGAGGTGGGAAAATGTTCCCTAGCTTGAATTGGGATCCATGACTTAGTACTCTACAGCTATGTAGTAGACCTCTCACCCTCCTCTTTTAACAAATAATAGTCCAAATGTCTACCCTAACTCCTCATTATTTAATATTATTTAGCAGAAGGGATCAGTATCTCATATTGAGAAGAAATCCCAGTTCTTCTGTGATTTTTGCAGAGGACTTGAAATCTCTGAGAGGATTTCAGGGCTTTAATCCTCATACCCTTTCACGCAGGGCTGAGCAAGAGCAAGTTAGTTCTGCTGAGTTCGTCCATTTGGATACTGAAAAGAAACTCAGTAAGCACCTGGCTACAAATGAACCAGAGTTTCTGAAGGCAAAATTCAGCCAACCCTATTTTAAATCAGAAACTTCTCCAGCAAAAGCTGTCCTGCCAGTGCTGCTGGCATGAAATAAACAATGCCATGTTTAACATCAGGGATATGCTGAAGAATGTCAGACATTTTACAGCTGAAAATATTGTATTTTTGGAAGCTACATAAAATCATAAACACTAAAGAGAATGCTTTACATTTCATAAAGCTCTGCTCTGTTGGAACTTCTAGACTGCTATGTGGGAGTTGTCTTACCAGCTTCCTTTCTATGTGGGAGAGTATACAAATCACAGTGTATGTTTCACCTGATGCAGAGCTTTTTGATGTATTGCTCCACAGAACAGTATGGAAATGAAAATCTTTTAGTGCAAAATCTACTGTCTTTAGTATTCACAGTTCTCCTATTCCTCTATCACTTGAAGATAAAATGCTGCTTGGGGACAAAGAGGAAGCTGGATGTTCATGACAGTGCAGAACAAATTTTTCTGCCATCTCACTTACCTAAAAGACCATGTTTCCTACTACTGGTTATGTAAGGGCACTCTGATGGCTTTAGGTCCTAAAGCTGTTGTAGTTACCTTGTAGCAAAGACAGGATAAGGTCTGAAACAGCTAAGGAGTCCATCTGCATGAAAATTGACAGTCTCCACTGAATTTTTATGAGGCAGAAATCTCTGACTTCAAAATCAGTAAGTCCATTCACACTATGAGTAATTTTGATCTCCTGTGGCGTAATGAGTAATGAGTCCTGCTTCACTGTGGGAAAACTACCACAGTTTTGTTTCAGGTGCAAGTTCGTACTGTGACCAAAATAAAAGCAGATTTAAAGTACTACAGCTTCAGAAGCTGTACACTGAGTGTGGGAAGAAAGTGAGTCTGAGCATGACAGTGGAAGGCTTTCACAGATCTGGGACCACAGAACCATTATATAACTAAAGCAACCCTAAAGAGTGCAGAAGGAGATTTTAAGTTGATTTAACTAATCTTCTTTTGGATTCTGAATATAGAAGGGTGGTGTTTTTTTCATGTTTCATTGATCCATTATGCCACACAAAAGTTAAAATCTCTGATATAACAACTCAGTCCTAAGTTGTTGCAGCAGCCCTGTAATAAGGGTGTAGGCTTAAAACAGTGACATAGCAGCAGTTGGATTCTGCATGTCCCATTTAATTGCATGAAGCATCCTTATTTCTCAGACTTTTTTGAAAGATTTTGACCTCTCTTTCTGTTTCCTGCCTTTATTACACTGTCTTCCGGAGCACAGTTTAAAATTTAATGCATTAATAAATGCTATTAATAAAAATACCCAGATAATTCACATTAGGTGCCATAAGTAATTATAAAATCAATCATCAAAATTATCTTCCCTAAAGTTATGCTGCCTTTATATTTTTCATTGCATCATTAATTTGAAGCCTAATCCTGTATACTTTGGCCTTCCAACACGCCTGCTGATGTCAAGCTGAGCCTCATTAGATTCAGATGTTCTGCCCTGATGGTTCAAATTCCAGCCTCAGAGCCAAGTTTTTCAGCTCTTCAGACTTCCTTTCACTTTCTCAAAAAAATCTGAGGAAACCTTGTTTGCCTCATCTAACACACACCCAAAAAAAAACAACATCTTGCAGACATTTTACCTACAGAAAACTCTGTTGCTGATTGTGGAAAATATCTCTTTATGAGCAGCTCTGGGACAGCAGGGAGCATGTGTGTCTTCTGAAAGGTGGTTGTAGCCAGGAAGGGGTTGGTCTCTTCTCCCAGGCAATCAGCACCAGAACAAGAGGACACAGTCTCAAGCTGTGCCAGGGGAAGTTTAGGCTGAAGGTGAGGAGAAAGTTCTTCACCGAGAGAGTCATTCGTCATTGGAATGGGCTGCCCAGGGAGGTGGTGGAGTCGCTGTCCCTGGAGGTGTTCAAGAGCAAATTGGACATGGCACTTGGTGCCATGGTCCAGTCATGAGGTCTGTGGTGACACGTTGGACTCGATGATCTTTGAGGTCTCTTCCAACCTTAGTGATACTGTGAGACTGTGATAGAGGTACATGGTGAAATGATGGCCTTCTATGCAAAAGCAAATTCTTTCAAATAGATGAATATTGGAGCCCCTATTACAAGAGGGATATGGACATGCTGGAGCGTGTCCAGAGAAGGGCCACGAGGATGATCAGAGGGCTGGAGCACCTCTCCTACAAGGACAGACTGAAGGAGTTGGGGCTGTTCAGTCTGGAGAAGAGAAGGCTCCGAGATGACCGAATTGTGGCCTTCCAGTATCTGAAAGGGGCCTACAGGAAGGCTGGGGAAGGACTTCTCAGAATCTCAGGTAGTGACAGGACTAGGGGGAATGGAATGAAGCTGGAGGTGGGGAGATTCAGGCTGGACGTGAGGAGGAAGTTCTTCCCCATGAGAGTGGTGAAACCCTGGAATGGGTTGTCCAGGGAGGTGGTTGAGGCCCCGTCCCTGGAGGTGTTTAAGCCCAGGCTGGATGAGGCTCTGGCCAGCATGATGTAGTGTGGGGTGTCCCTACCCATGGCAGTGGGGTTGGAACTAGCTGATCCTTGTGGTCCCTTCCAACCCTGACTGATACTATGATACTATGATATTTTTCTGATCCTTCCTTGTCATGTTACTGTGCACACAAGTCTTTGTTCAAGGATCTTTGCACTGGGCAAGGATCAACACAGTACATGTCACGTGGAAGTTTGGAATTCCCAATAACTGTCTGGTTTAAAGTTACTATCATTTGGCTAGGGGCAGGGAGAGGAACTCTTTCATTTTATGCAGTGCACTTTCCCTTCCTGACAGGGTGGAAAGCTGGTACCATTTCAGGTCTGTCCTTGTAGTTTCAGAAAATAGATACAAGGGCTCTGTTGACCACTAGATTAAAGTTTGTTCTATAGTTCATGTACACTGATCAGCTATTTTCCCTGCCCCCGAGCTGCTCCCTGTGTAGCATCAAACCATCCATTGCTTTAAAGCTGAAAGAAGATGTACTGGCAAGTCAAAGACTGTAACTGAATTTTAAAGGCATAACCTAAAACCACCACAAAGACATGCCATATAAATTCATTATTGAGGTAGATGGGTGTTTTATCTATTTTTGTCAACAAGACCTGCCTAAGAATTCTTCGTAAGTATGGTATAGGTGGATAAGAGGGCTCTGGTCCTCTATCACAATTTAGTGCTTATGCTGTGCTCACCCATCCTGCTTCTGATGGGTAGCAGTACCACCCTTTCTTGCAAATAGCTCATATAATGTTTTGTTTACCACTCCACGGGGAAACACCAGAAGCTTTTTGGACCCGGTTTATATTCCAGATAACTTCATCTAACTTGAGAGCTGCACTGAGGTCCTCACACATGAGTATCCACACCAGAAAACTAAAAGAGCCTCTCAAAGGAATGCAGAACAAAAGAATACAACTCCCTGCACTGTTATACTGAATACTCATTGACTCTATGTGACATTTACATTATCATAGAAAACCTTAATCCTACTGATAAAAATTATACTGGCCAAGGTGGATGAAAATGTAATCCTACATAGATATAACTGCATTGGTTTTTTGTACAGGAAGAATCCAAGAAAAAAAATCCATTCTTCATTTGCTTATGGGTGGGACTCATAAATAGTGTGAATTTAGTCATTGATTTAAGAGAGAAGTATTTCTCCCTATTAATATAAAAATGTCATCTTCCAGGTATTGATATATGATGGTTGGTATATTCCATCAAAAAAAGATTGAGGCCATAATTCTTTAGCAATTTTCTAGCTATGATTTCAATTATTGAAGTAAGTTTGAATCCTCATTTCTGCCACATATGTTAGGGGTTTTTTTTTATTTCTCAGGGTGGTGCTGCACCTGTACATCTCAATAACAAATCTGTACCTTCCAGAATGCAAGAAATATGCTTTTAAAAGTTATGCTGACAATTTCATAACAGTGGTTTCTAGTCACCATTTTTCTGTGCTATGGAAATATTAGTTTTTCAGTATTGAGGCTGATTTTACCAGCTTACTATGCCTCATGGAGTGTTTTGGTGTTGCTTGCTCAGCCTGACTTGTAGCTGACCAGATCCACTGTTTTTACCTGCCCTCCCACCTTTCTGGACATTTACAAATGTTAAACACAACAGTCCTACAGCCCTGTGCTGTGTATCCTCCATGACTAAATGTAGATAAGTACCTGGGAGTGCTGAGTGCCACATTCACACATATATTCTGTGAAAAATTACAGCATAAAATACACTTTCTCTTTTTATTAACCACACAGGTAGTCAGACATCTTCAAGATTGTGGCCAGTGTAAGATCCTTAATGGATATATTCCCTATTTTAATGATCTTTTCTAATTTTCTTCAGCTGTTTCTCTTGTAAATACAACAAAAATGAAAACCAGTGTGCTTTCCTTCTTTATTTCTCTTTAGTAATACTTGGATTTATTTTATCTAATACTTCTATTGATACCTAAGGCTAAACCCAGGACATTGTCTTATTCTATACCATCTACATCATGCCCAGCAGCAATGAATACATCATACATCATTCACTCACCATTCTCACTCAAAATAAGATCATTTTGCAGTACACAACAGACTTCTTACTGCAGATATTTTGGAGCTTCACCCTGTTCTGGTACAGTCTGGATCAGTCCGTATCGGTCCACCATCAGTCCAAATGTTGGACCTGTGTTTCCACCTCTGGGGTAGTCACTTGCAGTGATTCCTTCCACCCCTCCAAGTGAAAGCAAACTGTGGCTTGCATTCCAGAGCTCTGCTTTCAACACAAGCTGTTGGGATCCACCTGTCACACCAGAAACATATATGGGTTTCACACCCCTGTAGTCTGATGGCATCAGAGTTCACTGTGAGCCTATACGTACTGAAGCTTTATACACTCGTGGGTTCAGCTTATCAAACCATTGAATCCATACATTCCAGCAAACCAAACTGTCCCTCTCCTCCATGTGGTTGGAGCCAGGGCCCCTCTAATTCTAACAGTAATCACTTGTAGAATAGAATAGAATAGAATAGAATAGAATAGAATAGAATAGAATAGAATAGAATAGAATAGAATAGAATAGAATAGAATAGAATAGAATAGAACCGAACCAAACCGAACCGAACCGAACCGAACCAAAGCAGGTTGGAAGAGACCTTCAAGATCGTCATGTCCAACCCATCATCCAACACCATCTAATCAACTAAACCATGGCACCAAGCACCCCATCAAGTCTCCTTCTGAACACCTCCAGTGAGGGCAACTCCACCACCTCCCTGGGCAGCCCATTCCAATGGGCAATCACTCTTTCTGTGAAGAATTTCTTCCTAACATCCAGCCTAAACCTTCCCTGGCACAGCTTGAGACTGTGTCCTCTTTGTTCTTGTGCAGTCCCTTCAGAAGGATCAGAAGCATATTAGTTCTTCCCCTTGTCTGGGGAGATTTTATACTGGAAACTGGGGCAGCATCCACAGAATCACAGAATCACAGAATTAACTAGGTTGGAAAAGACCTTTGAGATCATTAAGTCCAACCTATTACCCAACACCATCTACTCAACTAAACTATAGCACTAACTGCCACATCCAGTCTTTTTTTAAACACCTCCAGGGATGGTGACTCCACTACCTCCCTGGGCAGCACATTCCAATGGCCAATCACTCTTTCAGTGAAAAATTTCTTCCTAGCATCCAGCCTAAACCTCCCTTGGTGCAGCGTCACACTGTGTCCTCTTGTTCTGTCATTCTGTCACTGGTCACCTGGGAGAAGAGACCAACCCCTGTTATGGGCTCCTTTCAGGTAGTTGTAGAGAGCAATAAGGTATCCCCTGAGCCTTTTTCAGGGGAGAATTTCCTCATAAATCACAGACTTGTCCAGCTAGGACTGAAGTGGGTTTTCCATCATACTGCCTCATGTGCTCCACATGGTCACATAAGTGAAACCACAGGATACACCACAGTGTGTACTTGTACTTGTTCAGGGATGAAATTCCAAGAAAGCAGAGGTGGCCACTGCCCTAAGCATTTGCCCATACCCTCTCACACACACAGTCACTCATAATTATCCAGCCTTGGGGCAGATTTCCAGGTGGTATTCTTGGGAAAGACCTGCATCACTGTGGACAAGACCTCATCAGTTGTCTGAGATTACTGATAATGGGTAACACTCCATGGGAGTACCACCTTAACTGAGTGACCAGTGGAATAATCACATCATATCATGCCAGTAAGCAGCACAGTAACACCACGGCACTAAACCATTCCCCTGAGGTGCATAAGTGCATAAGGTTTTATGTAATGCAACCAGGGCCAGGCCCCAGCACATAGGGCACATCACCCCACCCCTCCTCCCCTCCTCCTCCAGGAAGCAAATGTTATCAACATGACAAGCATCCTACCAAAAAAAGGTATACTAAATTCTTTTAACAAGCCTTAATTGAATCTTCTCATTATCTCAGTTCTTGTTATCTCAACCCTTTTGAGCCCCATATTGGGTGAGGACAGGAGAGAGGAGCAGAGAGAGCAGAGAGGAGACAGTCTAGGAGGTTCTTAGAGTGCATGGAGGACAGCTTCTTATCCCAGGTGCTGCGAGAGCCTACCAGGGGTAAGGCTATGCTTGACCTCCTCTTCACCAACAGGTAAGGGCTGGTGGGTGATGTGGTGGTCGGAGGGTGTTTAGGGGCCAGTGACCACGAGATAATTCAATTTTTGGTATTCAGTCAAGCTAAGAGGGGTAGCAAGAAGACTTCTACTCTGGACTTCCAGAGGGCAGACTTCAGGTTACTCAAGGAACTAATTCAGAGGGTTCCTTGGGATAAAGCCCTTAAAAATAAAGGGGTCCAGGAGGGCTGGACCTGCTTCAAGGAAGAATTGTTGAAGGTGCAGGGACAGGCTGTGCCAATGTGCCGGAAGATGAGCCGCCGGGGCAGACGGCCAGCCTGGATGGTTAATGAACTTTTAATAGAACTAAGGGAAAAAAGGAGGGGTGTATCACCTTTGGAAGAAAGGTGAGGCGACCCACGGAATGTTTAAGGATGTTGCCAAATCATGTAGGAAGAAAATTAGGGAGGCAAAAGTACATTTGGAGCTTAAACTGGCCTCTGCTGTGAAGGACAACAAAAAGTCCTTCTATAAATATATTAATAGCAAGAGGAAGGGGAAGGACAAACTCCACTCCTTGGTGGACATGAAGGGAAACATCGTATCAAAGGATGAGGAAAAAAACTGAGATACTTAACACTTTCTTTGCCTCAATTTTTACTAGCAGGACAGAACATCTTCCTGACAGCTGGCCTGTAGAGCTGGCAGAAGGAGCCAGGGAGCTGCACAGTTTCCCTATGTTCCATGAGGAGGTGGTTGGAATTCTCCTCAGCAGCTTGGATCCCCACAAGTCCATGGGACTGGATGGGATCCATCCTAGGGTGCTGAGAGAGCTGGCAGATGAGCTGGCCAAGCCACTCTCCATCATTTTCCAGCAGTCCTGGCTCACTGGAGATGTCCCAGAGGACTGGAAGCTGGCCAACGTCATGCCCATCCACAAGAAGGGCCGGTAGGATGAGCCAGGAAATTATAGGCCTGTCAGCCTGACCTCAGTGCCAGGCAAGATTATGGAACAGGTCATCCTGAGTGCAATCACACAGCACTTACAGGATGGCCAAGGGATCAGGCCCAGCCAGCATGGATTTAGGAAGGGCAGGTCTTGCCTGACCAACCTGATCTCCTTCTATGATCAGGTGACCTGCCTGGTGGATGTGGGGAGGCCTGTGGATGTGGTCTACCTGGACCTCAGCAAGCCCTTTGACACCGTCCCCCATAGCAAACTGCTGGCCCAGCTGTCAGCCCATGGCTTGGATGGGAAAACACTGCAATGGGTTAGGAACTGGCTGGCTGGCCAAGCCCAGAGAGTGGTGGTGAATGGTGCCACATCCAGCTGGCGACCAGTCACTAGTGGTGTGCCCCAAGTATCAGTGCTGGGCCCTGTGCTCTTTAACATCTTTATTGATGATCTGAATGAGGGCATTGGGTCCATCATCAGTAAATTCGCTGACAACACCAAGCTGGGGGCAGGAGTTGATCTGCTGGAGGGTAAGAGAGGCTCTGCAGAGGGACCTCGACAGGCTGGACAGATGGGCAGAATCCAACGACATGAGATTTAACACATCCAAGTGCCGGGTTCTGCACATTGGCCACAACAACCCCATGCAGAGCTACAGGCTGGGGTCAGACTGGCTGGAGAGCAGCCAGGTGGAGAGGGACCTGGGGGTACTGGTCGATGGTAGGCTGAACATGAGCCTGCAGTGTGCCCAGGCAGTCAAGAGGGCCAATGGCATCCTGGCCTGCATCAAGAACAGTGTGGTCAGCAGGAGCAGGGAGGTCATTCTGCCCCTCTACACTGCACTGGTTAGGCCGCAAGTACTCAAGTACTCTGTCCAGTTCTGGGCTACTCAGTTTAGGAAGGATGTTGACTTGCTGGAACGAGTCCAGAGAAGGGCAACGAAGTTGGTGAGGGGTTTGGAACACAAGCCCTATGAGGAAAGACTTGAGGGAGCTGGGATTGCTTAGCCTGGAGAAGAGGAGACTCAGGGGTGACCTTATCACTCTCTACAACTACCTGAAGGGAGGTTGTAGACAGGCTGATTATGGTCTCTTCTCCCAGGCAGCCAGCACCAGAACAAGAGGACACAGTCTCAGGCTGCACCAGGGGAGGTTTAGGTTGGATGTTTGGAAGAAGTTCTATACAGAGTGAGTGATTGCCCATTGGAATGGGCTGCCTGGGGAGGTGGTGGAGTTGCCGTCATTGGAGGTTTTCAGGAGGAGACTTGATGGGGTGCTTGGTGCCATGGGTTAGTTGTTTAGGTGGGTTGGATTGGTTAATGGGTTGGACGTGATGATCTTGAAGGTCTCTTCCAACCTGGTTTGGTTTATTCTAAATGTTTCTATTCTAAATATTTTTATTCTAAATGTGTCAAAAATAGACTATCTTGGTTTAAGACAGCAAGCCCCCCACAAACAAACAGGAGGAAAAGTAACAAACACTGGAAAAAAGGCAACTGGGTTGAGATAAGGAGTTTAATGAACTGATAAAATGTGCAATTACCTTAGCCTATTTCCAGAAAAACATAGCAAAGGCAGAAGCAGCAGATGCAGCCCACCATAAAATGACTCCCCCACACCCCAAGCCTACAGCCTGCCCAGCAAGACAAAACAAGACTCCAAAAACCAGAAGCAGCAACCAAGACTGGAAGCCTCTGATATTACAATCCAAACTACAAGCATCATGATACTTTTCTCCAACCAGCACTTTAGCTTTTAAGCTGGCATGACATCAGCGTGGTAGCGAGTACTCACCAGTTGCAGATTCAACTGGCTAAATCCATGACCCTTAGAGAGAGACTCTGCAGAGTCCAAAGTCTCCCTCCCTACATACATATTAGCACAACATATTGTCCAGAAGCTGTTTTGTACTTTAACTTTTTACAACTGAAGTATGTTTTTTCCTGCATTCAAAGGATAGAAACTTCTTTGTTGTAACTTACCATTAAGAAAAAATAAATCCACATAAACCCATGCTGTGCTGAAGAAGATCCCTTTCTAAGCATTTCCTATTTGTATTATCTGCATTCTCCTGCTAATTCACAACCATAAAGGAATGAGTTTCAAAGAGGCACCAGGCAACATGCCTGGTAGAAGTTCTAGGCCCCTCAGTTTAGGAAAGATGTTGACTTGCTGGAACATGGCCAGAGAAGGGCAACAAAGTTGGTGAGGGGTTTGAAGCACAAGCCCTATGAGAAGAGGCTGAGGGAGCTGGGGTTGCTTATCCTGAAGAAGAGGAGGCTCAGGGCAGACCTTATTGCTCTTGACAACTACCTGAAGGGAAGTTGTACAGAGGCGGAGGTTGGTCTCTTCTCCCAGGCAACCAGCACCAGAACAAGAGGACACAGTCTCAAGCTGCACCAGGGGAGGTTTAGGCTGGATGTTAGGAAGAAATTCTTCATAGAGAGAGTGATTGCCCATTGGAATGGGCTGCCTGGGGAGGTGGTGGAGTCACCATCACTGGAGGTGTTTAGAAGGAGACTTGATAGGATGCTTGGTTGCATGGTTTAGTTGACTAAGTGGCGTTGGATGATAGGTTGGATGCAATGATCTTGAAGGTCTCTTCCAACTTGGTTTGTCCTATTCTATTCTATTCTATTCTATTCTATTCTATTCTATTCTATTCTATTCTATTCTATTCAGTCCTCTGTCAAGACAATGTTGTGCTGATGGTTTTTTCACTACAACTAAATTTCTTCAATTTTGAGGCCAACGGATAAGACTTCTAAACTCCTAATTGGTTGTATGGCCGATAGGAATTTCCACACTACAGAATTTTTCTGTTCCTCCCCCCCTGCAAATAACAAAAACAAGAGTTGCCTCTCGATTCCCTGTGTCTAATGTTTTTGCAAGATGAATAATTGTCATCTTTCCGTTTTGGCCCATTTCTCACCCCTAGAATATGCTGGGAAGTGAAGAATTTTACACAAGGATTATAATTTCTGGCTTTCTCTGCTGGCAGTGCTTTCTTGTCAGTTGTTATTTCCGTCAGTCTGATTCCACAGTATTGTCCCAGAGGAGGACAAGCTGAAAGGAATCCCAGTTGTAGGTCTGGGAAACATCTGATTCAGGCTGCCTTTGAAACACAGAAGATGCCAGTTCTCTGAATCAAGTTGAGAATAAGGTTACATCTTTACTAGTCTAAAGGTGCACACTGACAAAAAGGTAATGAATGCACACCGGCAGCCTCGCTGCAAAATCCCAAGGGACACAGAGGATTCTAGTTTCCATTACAGCATAATGAGCTACAGGAAGGCTCACAGCACTGACCTCAACTAGACCTGCCATGTGAGAGGTTTCTGGACCTTGCCTGTGCTAGTGTTTTGCATGACAGTAAGCAGATTGTTAGCTGCAGCATTAAAAACCTCTGGAAGTAGGAAAAACACTCTGAAAAATCTGCCGAGATGTTCTGTGTCCTGGTAAAAGCCAGGTTTCTGCAGAATGTTAGACAACTGCATGTGGCTGTGTTTCTTTTATATTGTGTTCACAGTTCTTTCTGATTTCAGTAATAAGACCAGTCTTCCCTCCCTCTGGACATTAGCTGTGTATCCATACAGCTGACATACATAACATTAGTCTTTATTCTATACCTGGTATCTGTATCTGATCTGCTCCCCCTGATCCAAAGAGACTTTTCTGATAAGAAAAAACAGCATGTGAAATATGAATAGCGTTCATACTGAACTCATGGGAAGACAGCTTCATGTCTTGTGCTTCTAGACATCATAAAAATAAAGGAAAGTGCAACTTAAGCAATTAGTTGTTCTGGTAGGATTACCTAGCTTTGAAATCTTCTGCTTTTGTCTGTATGTATGTTTATTGCACAAGAATGTGCATCCTTGCACACACAAATCTGGTATTTTTGACTAATTTTGAGAGGACTGGCACAGATTACTCAGCACCACTCAGAAAGCTAAAATGGTTTCCTTCTTCCAGTGCACTGTAATTTACACTAGTACATAACCATGTTTGGAATTCGCTGTTGCCTGTTCTTGAAGGTATTTCTATCATGTAGAGATACTTCTAGTTCAAAATTTCTTTAGGGGTAGTTCTCAAACCTCCAGGTCACATGACAAGCTTCTAGCAGATTCTCTTGTCACGTAAATCGCATAATTCATATACCATGGGACATAAAATAGCCAGCTGTGCGCTTCTGCATGTTCAAGTAGGTGCTTAACCCCATGAAAAATCACATCCTGCTTTCTCCTGCTTTGCCAATATTTTTTTTTCCTGATGTTCCTTAAGGACTGTTTTTCCAAAACAAAGAAACAACCCCCCCCAAAAAAAGAAAGGGTAAACAATAAGCTCTTTCTGTGTTATAACCCACCACACCCAGCTCCTCTCTTTGCAAAACAAGAACTTGAAGAGATTGCGCCATTCTTTATTATCATAAAACAAACCCACCAAATAAATATTTTAAGGCCTTTCAGCTAATTTCATTGATAAACTCCAAATTCTGGACATATTTTTACCAAGCTTTCCCCCTGAGATGACAGCCTGAACTCATTTTCTCTCCTTCCTTCTCTTGACTCCCCATGTTACCTCCCCTGGAGAGGCTGAATGCTGCTGATTGTGCAAATTCAAGCCCATCAGCACTTGTCATCTCTCATGGAATTTACCCTTTGACATCCAGCTTCCACTTCCCACTTGGAGGCAGAAGTTTTGTCTTTGCAAAGCACAGAAGCCTTTCCTTCGAAAAAGCAAGAAAGATATTATCCTGGGTGGGGAAAAAGACTCACTTCACCATGGAGATCTCAAGGAGAAAATCCTTACATTATATATAAAAACATAACCCCAAATTACAGGCAGTCACCTTAAAATAAATAATGATTTTAAAAACTCCTTGTTTAGTATGTACTGGGAGGATATTATAGCACAATAGTTGCCTTTCTCCTGCCTTTAATAACAGCAGGTTCTGTGCATATAATCTTTTTAGAATTGCTAAGAGAAAAAGATAGAAAATTATAAGGACTTTTCTTTCTTGTTTTCTCTGACATGAGGAGCTCTCAGGTAGGGACAAGTCTGTCCTTACTTGCACCTGTTAAGCCTCACTGAAATTAGTAGGGTTGAATTAACGTAGCTGATCACAGAGTTTGGCTCATAACCTGCCTCCTGTTAACTCCCAACACTATCTTCCATAGGCTCCATTTATAGGAACAGTAGCACAACCATTACTTCTCTGGGGATCATAATGTTGGCTGCTTAGCCTGACAAGGAATGAGTATCTCAGGATACCAAAATGAGCAGATAGCTTCTTCCTCCTTGTAAATGTGGTTGTTTAGTGATATTGTCTAGTGACAGATACAGGTAAATGAATTTTGGACCTCACTTTCAGTTTTTATTTTACTCAGCAAGCAGCAGGACACAATTATACTATAAATCTGTTTTGACAAGTTAGCTTGGTTGCATTTAATTTTCTGCACTAGGTTAAACTATTTTGACTTCGAATCTATAGTTCCATTGTAGGGTTTAATACTTCAAGGCTATGCTTGGGTCATATTGTTAATATTATCCATGAATGTATAACAGAACTTATTTTAGCATGCACTCACAGCCAGGCACTTCCTCAGCTGTCAGATGATCTAGATAAAATTTTGTTTCAGATTATCTCGTCTCCATCCACAAATGCTGAACAGGCAGCATCTCTCTTTCCCGTCACTATGTTGCAGATTGGAAGTATAAAGTAGAGCAATAATGTGAAATCATTTGTTTTTCTGTTGCTGATCTGGGGAAAGGATGACAGCACTAGGTTCATATTGTGCCACCAGACTCTTTAAACCATGAATGTTCCTGACTCTAGAGGCTCAAAGCATGCCCAGTGTTAGATTGCCTTTATCTTCAAGCATCAGCATTCCCAAGGATAGCTTAGCACATTAAATTCAAATAATGGGACATACCATCATCAGTAAATTTGCAGATAACACCAAGCTGGGGGCAGGTGTTGATCTGTTACAGGGAAGGAGATCTCTGCAGAGGGACCTTGACAAGATGGACAGATGGGCACAGTCCAACATCATGAGACTTAACACATCTAAGTGCCAGGTTCTACACATTGGCTACAACAACCTCATGCACTGCTACAGGCTAGGGTCAGAGTGGCTGGAGAGTGGCCAGGTAGAAAGGGACCTGGGGGCACCGGTTGGTAGTAGGCTGAACATGAGCCAGCAGTATGCCCAGGTGACCAAGAGGGCCAATGGCATCCTGGCCTGCATCAGGAATAGTGTGGCCAGCAGGAGCAGGGAGGTCATTGTGCCCCTCTACTCAGCACTGCTTAGCCCACACCTTGAGTACTGTGTCCAGTTCTGGGCCCCTTAGTGTAGGAAAGATGTTGAGTTGCTGGAGAGTGTCCAGAGAAGGGCAACAAAGCTGGTGAGGGGTTTGGAGCACAATCCCTATGAGGAGAGGCTGAGGGAGCTGAGGCTGCTTAACCTGGAGAAGAGGAGGTTCAGGGGAGACCTTATTGCTCTCAACAACTACCTGAAGGGTGGTTGTAGCCAGGTAGGGGCTGGTCTCTTCTCCCAGGCAACCAGCACCAGTATAAGAGGACACAGTCTCAAGCTGCACCAGGGGAGGTTTAGGCTGCATGTTAGGAAGAAGCTCCTCACAGAAAGAGTGATTGGTCATTGGAATGTGCTGCCTGGGGAGGTGGTGGAGTCACCATCCTTGGAGGTGTTTAAAATATGTTTGGATAAGGTTCTTAGGGACATGGTCTAACAGTTCTGTACAGGGAGATATCAGGTCACAGCTGGACTCAGTGATCTTAAAGTCTTTTCCAACCAGGTGATTCTGTGATTCTACTGTCACTAAACTACATGTGATTTGATGTATAACCCATGCACCAGAAAAATAAACCTTTCCAGAGTTTAGTTATCTCTTCCCTCCTTGCAGAGTTACCTGTGGTTGTCTGGCACTAGTACACATAGCAGCAGGGGAGTTCAGTGGAAGCAAGTTGTAGGAATGCTATGTTCTCCTCTAGGGGCTTCCCCCCCCCCCCCTTTCCCTTCCCCCCCACCCTGGGACTATAATTCAGTTATACAGATTATCCAAACTGCCTTGTAGCTTTTCTTGGGAAATCCCAGCCATAATTGCCATGCCGTGCACACCTTTACGATCACTGTGTTCTTGAGCACAATTTGAAAGATAGATTACAGAGACACCGAACATATTTATGCTTACAACTTGAAGTGGCACTAATAAATAACCATAAAATAGTGATCTCACATGTGCAATTTTTCATGGCAGAACCTTATGAAGTCATTATGTAATTAATTTCTTTATCAGCCATGTGAAAGTCCAGGTAGGGAAACCGTGTGATGAAATACAAGACCAGATAAAATTGTAAACAACCAAATCTTTCAGAGATACGTGTACAGTTTCTTTTATTCCTGCAGTCTCCATGCTGTTTTGTCATCACAGATAAGTTCTCCAGATATGAAGATTGGTCCAAAAATCCATGATGTTGAACTTCAAGAACTGCAGGTCTGTGGCAGAGTACATTAGCAAGCAGGAAGATATATAATGAAGAATTTCTCATTAAAATCTACTAATATACCTGATTAAATATATTTTTCTTCATTTGCTGTGGTTTTATCCATCTTGCAGAAAACCTTGCACTAGTACTATCATGAATCAAAATTAGGATTTACTGAACTTAATTTTAGCCATATAAATCCCAGCTACCCATCCAAAGCATGCTGTCCAGGTTTCACCCTATAGGAAATGTTAAAAGAAAGGCAATCAATGGCATTCTGGTGCCATCTCTCTTCCCCACTGACTGTTGGAAGAACATGGGCATGCACATCACAGCAGCCAGAATGCATATACACTAGTGGGCATAATCAAAGTATAGAATCATAGAATTGTCAGGGTTGGAAGGAACCTCAAGGACCATCTAGTTCTAACCTCACGCTAGATCAGGTTGCTCAAAGCCACATCCAGCCTGGCCTTTAAAACCTCCAGGGATGGGGCTTCCACCATTCCCCTGGGCAACCTGTTCCAGTGTCTCACTGCTCTCATGGTGAAGAACTTCTTCCTAACATCCAACCTGAATCTACTAATTTCTAATTTTTTTCCATTCTTCCTAGTCCTATCATTACCTGACATCCTAAAAAGTCCCTCACCAGCTTTCTTGTAGGCCCCTTTCAGATACTGGAAGGCCATAATAAGGTCTCCTTGGAGCCTTCTCTTCTGCAGACTGAACAGCCCCAACCGGACATAAAGCAGAGAGGATATACGGTGATATGTTGTGGCTTCTTAAATATGCATGTAAGTATAGCTAGCTATATACCTATCAGATATTTTCAGTTTAGGTCAGGTATTTCCTGGATAATTTTGTTGTTATTGTTGTTTTGGTTTTTCTCCCTAAAATAACAAGCACCATCAATCTTGAAAGAGAACATTCTTTTGGTATGTTCTCTGTGGAACATAAACTTTTATTTAGAGGTACACATTGCACTGGGGAAGAATATACGGGACAATAAAATGCTGTGCATGATTAAAAGCTCATGCCATCTTTTAATAACATTTCCTTATTTCCCTTCCTTCTTCCCCCCCCCCCCCCCTTCTTTTTTTTTCCCCTTAGACAGGTAGCTTTGGAAGTTCTACAGTTTCCAGCAGAATTACTTTCATCAAAATAATCTGAACAAATATAATTCTTATTAATCTGACCTTGAACTATCTGCATAGATAAAGAAAATTATGGTCAGCGATGGAGAGGTTTGGACTTGATCCTCACTTTGGAATAACAGGAACAGCAAGGCAAAACATAGATAGAAATAGGAGAAGCTTTCATCAGCAGCAGCACAGTCCTCTGTAACACCAATGCTTGTTTGTGGGCTACTGTCTTTACACAGCTGTGCAGGCAGCTTCCTTCACTCATTTGCAGCTGTGTAATAATGCAGTGCCATATGCAATACCAGCAACAGGCAAGTAAAATTACTTACTATAGATCTGGCTTTAGAATAATCCAGCAAGAGGTAGAGCCTCTTCAACCCAATCCTCTGCAGGCAGCCAGAATGTGCTGCACGATCAGTTGAGGGGTCATAAATTAGACTGGAAACATGAAGAGCTGGGTCAGAAGGAATAGCTCATCTTCTGTTTCTGTCATTGCTAAACACTGACTTGTAACAGACTATAAAAAGATATTTTTATGGCCATGCATGGCCATTTGGCATTATGTTCACTCACGAAACCTATTGAAATCAACTGAGGGCAGAGTAGGGCCTTAAGATGTGTCCTGGCTTGAAATCTGCGTCAGATAGATGTTATATCTTCTCCACTCCTTTGAGGATCCAGCAATCCTTACCATTCTCATATTTAGGAATTATCCTGCTGGCACCTCCAATGCTTTACCTGGCTTTTCTGTCTCTTTTCCCAGATGTTACAGTCATCATTGCCATCTGTGTCACTTCTCCCCCAGCACTGCACTAACCTGTTCTCCTGTTAATGGTAATATCTCTCCATTATTCATACGACATCGAGGTTAGAATTTTTCTCTTTTCCTGTCTCACTCTTTTGTAACATGTAGTTCACCCTCTAGTGCCATCTTTGCTCATACCTTGCTATTGATGCATGACCTAGCTGGCTGCAAGAGTCATTTTTCTGCTGATACTTTAATTCAAATCTACCCATGGGTGATGGATAATTTTAATTGCTACCAGCAGGAAGCTGGGCATATTCCGACCCAGACACCTCTGTCAAGAAACGAGTGGTCATTTGTGACATACTGGAAAATAAAAGTAGCCAAGGGCATTATCTGACTTGAACTGAGCTGACAGATTTTTACAGTGTTATGTCTGGAGTCCAACAACCTGTTTTTAGAAAAATACATAGAATATTATGTGTGAGAGGGGAAAAGGCGAGGAAATTCACTACACAGAATAAAATGCACCACGTGACTTCCAAATCTCAGGTGCAAAGGAGACATAAAACCTACATTGTACCTATGTTTTGCAGGTGTATGGTATTTTTAACCCTCAGCAACACCTTTCTTGCATTTACCCATTACTGCATAAACATTTGTGGCCTTTTTATAAGTGATTTGGGATGCAAACTTCATCATTTTTCCAGAACATTCAACTTCCTTAAAATGTCTATTTTCAACATAAATGAGCATGTTCTATTAGGTGTCTTTGAGTACCTGGACCATTCAAGTTTAGGGACTAATTAGGATGAATAAAGATTATGGAATCTAGCCATTACTCTTCATGCATATTTCTCATCAATGTGTACATGCAAATGAATAAAAACAAATGCTTTCACTTCTGATGAGCCCTTCACTGAATCTCAGAAGCCTGACAATGGGTGTAGGGGGAACTCATCAATGGAAGACCTAGTGATTTGCCTAAGGTGAGGCAGTAAAGTGGTGTCAAAGGAAGGATATTAGATAAACCTCACAGTTTGACACAGCTTGACATCTGAGCAAGTCAAACTCTCATTGTTTGAAACTCTGTCTGTAAAACATACATACTGCTACATTGCTGTTGTTACAGGGAAGTGTTAAAGAAAAATGAGGAGACCTACAGAAGACCTATACTAGGTAGACCAATATGCTGTGCATCATCTTACAGGTGCAGCATATGCAGCAGTAAGTACCAGGCTAAGCCTTGAAGTGTTGTTAAAAAGTCAGTCAGTCAGGTGTAAACTACATTAATGAACCCAGGATAGATCTATGCATTTGCTGGTAAATGAATGTCACAACAATCCCTGAAGTAGTGGTAAAACAGTATAGCCATATTAATACAGTGCCATAACCAAGCAAATTAAGTCTATTTCTCAGCAGTGCTTTTTAGCTGAACAAGTGCTACATGGGCCCTGGTGCTAAGTATTTGCCCCTTTCACATTTTCCCAGCAAAGGCACAGTTTTTCCTGGGCCAACAAGACAGGCTTAGCAGCTGAACTTTGTCAATATATCGCACAAGCCAGCTATCCTGCCTCTGAAGCACTCTGCTCAAATATATGGGTGTTATTACATCCTGAACCTGCCTCCCCTGACAATTTTGGATGCTGACAGTTTCATAAAATCTTTCCTCCAACCAGTGGTGGTGTAAACCAATAATAAAACCAAACCCAAACCCTGATAGTATTGCAGCCTAGAGTAACACCGCAGCAGGACCGTATTTTCTACACTTAATAAAAACATCCTTTCAATAGACTTCTGTACGTCCTAAATGGATAACATCCAGAAGTATACAGAGTGTGATATGTGTCAAAATCCTCACTGGATGATATTTCTTCTTGTCAGAAGAGCAAGTACATTGCTGCAAGGAAATCTTTGAAGCCAAGTGGGGCACTGTTCGCTCAGCTAAAAACCCGCTTTCATCTCCCATAAGCACTCAGTGCAAAACATCCTACTGACATATCAAAGTTTTTATTGGCTAAAAAAGGTAAAGAAGGGGAGGAAGTTAGGGTGTTTCTTAGAGATAGGTAGAACAAGATGCTCTGCCAGTAGCTGACAAGGCAAAGGATTGCAGGTCAGCATTAACAGTATGTGATTTAGCTCTAAGAAACCACTTGTCATATAGCTTCAGCCTGAGCATGGTCTCTTAACTGCACATTCTTTGCAATGGGCCCTCTTTAGCCATGGCAATTTGAGTGGATGCTCATGCATCAGGTCTGCTAATTGAACTACTGCTGACAAAACCTTTAACCTCTAACCAGCAAATCATCCAGTTAGCTGAAGGAGAATCAGGTTGCTGTTAACAGAATTTCATTTTTTCCATTTTGTTATTTACTAGTGCAGCTGGAGGGGATTTTTCATGTCAGTAACTTGCTATCTTTGCTAAAGTTAGCTGAGTTGCTTGTCCTGCTAGACCCTTACATGGACATGCAAACCTCTCCCTCCTTAGCCGACCTAACATAACAGTGCCATATCTATTCCCCCAGGGAACTATTTGTGAGCAGCTATTCCCACATATTCGTACTGTGCACTCCTAAATACAAATGAGGAAGAGTTTTTATCCTGCCTGCTCGATTACTAATTCCTTTTTTGTTCTCAGCATGTCCCATTGTTCATGGAGCAGGCACGTATTTGCAGAAACTTCCTAAAAAGATATGAATGGATTACTTAATTATTATTTTTTTCCTGGCATCTTTCCACTGCTCTGCCTTGTTTTAATCAAAATGGGTGGAACACATATTTCACTTGCTCGCACTGCACTGAATCACTTTAATAAACTCACTGCAGAATTCGGTCAAATGTTGCAAAACCTAGTACTGACAATCTATCAACACTCTAAGGCACTTTGCTCAACAGGATGTTACCAAGTCCTCTGCCCATTCAGTTTCATCTCTGAATTCCAGAAGAAAAAGAAAACAGAAAAATATTCTCCTTGTTAATCTCCTGAGAATCTTCACATATGTTAGTCCAATTAAAAAAAAAAAAAAAAAAAAAAAAAAAAAAGTTGTAACATTATCAAGCCTCTGTTTTCTCAAGGATCAGTACAGTCACAAACACATTCTGCTCATTTACAGCACCACTTCTTTTCTTAGAATAAAAGTCTACCATTCAGCCAAGAAAGGAGCACTTACAGGATGGCCAAGGGATCAGGCCCAGCCAGCTTGGATTTAGGAAGGGCAGGTCCTGCCTGACCAACCTGATCTCCTTCTATGAGCAGGTGACTGCCTGGTGGATGTGGGGAGGCCTGTGGATGTAGTCTACCTGGACCTCAGCAAGGCCTTTGACAACATCCCCCCTAGGAAAACTCCTAGCCAAGCTGTCAGCCCATGGCTTGGACAGGAGCACACTGCGATGGGTTAGGAACTGGCTGGAGGGCCAAGCCCAGAGAGTGGTGGTGAATGGTGCCACATCCAGCTGGCAGCCAGTCACTAGTGGTGTGCCCCAAGGATCAGTGCTGGGCCCTGTGCTCTTTAACATCTTTATTGATGATCTGGATGAGGGCATTGAGTCCATCATCAGTAAATTTGCTGACGACATCAAGCTGGGGGCAGGAGTTGATCTGCTGGAGGGTTAGAGAGGCTCTGCAGAGGGACCTCGACAGGCTGGACAGATGGGCAGAATCCAACGGCATGAGATTTAACACATCCAAGTGCCGGGTTCTGCACATTGGCCACAACAACCCCATGCAGAGCTACAGGCTAGGGTCAGAGTGGGTGGAGAGTGGCCAGGTAGAGAGGGACCTGCGGGTACTGGTCGATGGTAGGCTGAACATGAGCCTGCAGTGTGCCCAGGCAGCCAAGAGGGCCAATGGCATCCTGGCCTGCATCAGGAACAGTGTGGCCAGCAGGAGCAGGGAGGTCATTCTGCACCTGTACACTGCACTGGTTAGGCTGCACCTCGAGTACTGTGTCCAATTCTGGGCCCTTCAGTTTAGGAAGGATGTTGACTTGCTGGAACAAGTCCAGAGAAGGGCAACAAAGTTGGTGGGAGGTTTGGAACACAAGCCCTATGAGGAGAGGCTGAGGGAGCTGGGGTTGCTTAGCCTGGAGAAGAGGAGACTCAGGGGTGACCTTATTGCTCCCTACGAATACCTGAAGGGAAGTTGTAGACAGGTTGATGTTGGTCTCTTCTCCCAGGCAGCCAGCACCAGAACAAAAGGACACAGTCTCAGGCTGTGCCAGGGGAGGTTCAGGTTGGATGTTAGGAAGAAGTTCTATACAGAGAGAGTGATTGCCCATTGGAATGGGCTGCCCAAGGAGGTGGTGGAGTCACCATCATTGGAGGTGTTCAGGAGGAGATTTGATGGGGTGCTTGGTGCCATGGGTTAGTTGTTTAGGTGGGTTGGATTGGCTGATGGGTTGGACGCGATGATCTTGAAGGTCTCTTCCAACCTGGTCTATTCTATTCTATTCTATTCTATGCTATTCTATGCTATTCTATTCTATGTTTATCTTCTGAAATAAAAAATTATGAAACGGGAAAGTTGTCTTAGGGAAGAGCAGCTCTGCTCCTCAAGCACTAAATACTTGTTGTCAGCTAAAATGTTCTTAACTGAAGCTATGTGGATACAATAGGAGGAGTCAGTGTGAACACACCTTCAGTGACTGTGGTGAGTTCCCTCTGCCATGGTGACATCATCTTTGCACTCATTTCCAAGGCTGGGTTATTCTAAGAAATGTATTGCTATCTATATTTTGTAAACAGTCAAAGTTTTTCCCTTGACTGCTCACTGCAGGATTAGAGTCCCCTTTGGTTTTAACTACAGCTCAATAAACTGGGGAGGGGACTGCTGGGATCCACATGTGAGCCTCAGGGAGCAACAATTATATAGTAGTATTTTCTCATCCTGCTGTACACAGTTGATCACCCAATGCCAATCATGTCTGCTGAGCTGCATGCAGGAATTGTACATTATCATCTGAATAAGACACAATTTGAGCAATTACAATCTTCCCACAAACATTGGGTAAGCAGAAAAAGATGTTGAATTTTCGAGATAAATTTCTAGGTGCGAAATATTCAGTCAGTTTAACTAATATGTATAAATCACATGTAAATTATTGTTGTCATTCACGCTGCAAGAGGTTCCTAACACCCGGGCAGGCTCCCACAGAAGTGAATGGAACTACATACAGGGATATAAGACTTTCTTTGTTTGATATTTTCTAGCACCCTCAGTATCAGCATGGTGTCTAGCAAGATATTAGAAGAATAAACCGCTTCAGGAAAACCTTGTTCTAAATTACCTTAAAATGTTAGTCTGTTCACATGCCTGCTCTTTTGGAAGTCTATTGAAGTGGATATTGTTGCTCATTTCTCCAAACCAGAAATATTAATTTCCTTATGACCAGGAGAAGGTCAATAGCCTGCCCTGCAAATTACTTCAAATATATTTTTCCTAGCAGGCTACTCAGTGCAAACACCCTAGAATCTAGTGTTCCTTGTTGGAGGAGACCTGCACAGTTCAGCAGCTTTTATAAATTGTAAAATCTAATTATGTCCATTAAAACTACCCAAATACCTACTAAGGGGGATCAACTAGACCTCTGTGGTTACAGCTGTTGTTGCAGAAGGTCAGGGACTACTTTACATCCATTTACAACTCACAGTCCTGTTTGTGGAAAATCACCTGTCCAAGAGATGTATGCCTGAAAGAGGCTTCTGGTCTGTCTAGTGAAATGGCTGTGGAGAGTGCAGTGTTTGCAGAAAAAAAAACAAGGTCCATTTATTTCTCCTTTAGAGTATTTGGGAGTCTTGAATCTAAAACCTTCAGTAGTGTGGAAAATGTGACTTGCGTAGAGACACTTCTACATTTACCTGCTCCTGCAGTATGCTATGGCTGCACTCTCAGGAAGGTGTTTGAGCATCTTTCCCATGGACGTCAGGGCAAGGACAGAAGCCACCCTTCGGTATCACATTTGCATATGGTTACAGTACACACACATTCATTATTATGTTTGTGGGCCTCTCTGTTTAGGACCTCCTTTGTATCATGCCTCCACATTTCCTGCCCCATCGCAGTAATGGCAGGACAGATGCCATCCTCCAGCTCTGGGTGTGGGTGACTCTGCCCCACAACTGTCCTGCTTTTGGCTGGGATAGATTTACTTTCCTTCCCAGCAGCTGGTGCAGTGCTATGTTTTAGATTTAGCGTAAGAATAATTTTGATATCGCACTGATGCTTTGGTTGTTGCTACATAGTGCTTACCCGCTTTTCAGTTTCCCATGCTCTGCCAGCAAGCCAGTGAACAAGGAGCTAGGAGGGAGCATGGCCAAGACTGTTGATCTGAACTAGCCAAGGGGATATTCCCAATCATCACGCTCAGTATATAAGTTGTTCTTGTTTCAACTCATGAGTTTGTTTTTTCTTTTTTTGTTTCCCCACCCCACTGGGATGGGGAGGAGTGAGTGAGCAGCTCTGTGCTGAGTAGCTGCTGGCTGGGGTTAAACTGCGACACTAACTTGTCTACCTTGCTTGTGCCTGATCCCCAAACTGCAGGATACTCAAGGGAACATGGTCTCTTTCACATCCCCACTCTCCCTAGCTGGCACAAGCTGCTCCACCTAGGAGCTTTAGAGACTAGCACAAAACTGACAGATACTTCTTTCAGTGCTCCCTGGGTGCTAAAGGACATAGCCAGAAATACCATGCTTAGTATTCAGATCCTCCTGACCAGCTTTGTCAGTGGCACATGCATGAAAGCAAGTGCACAAACGTGTCGCTGGTTGAGCTGGGTCTTGCTGCCTCCTTAACAAATAGGTACTACACATGACCCTGTCCATAATTTCCTAGATACTTTCCTCCCATTGCACTGGAGCATTTCTTTGGGTCTTGAACTCCCAGGGTCTTTCTCCTGAGGCTCAGAGCTTCTCTTCAAAATTGAAAAACTTCCTATGTCAGCTGCTTAGTCTAACTTTATTTCACCTTAAATATAAATCCGAGCTTTGTATTTCCCTGTGAAAGCATGCCCACCTAATTCTTTCTCCGCCTCACAGATGACTCTGTGTCCTTCTAGGTTTATATTTCACCTAACCCACATCTGGCTTCATTTTGCTCTGTCTGGGAATTTGCCACTCCCAAGCTACCACACCCTGCAGAAAGGCTTTTCAAGAAAACTTTCTGCAGGCTTCAGCTTGCCTGACATGTTTTTCTTCAGATGTTAAGGTTTTACCAATTACTTTTAACCCAGAAGTTGTCAAAGACTTCTGAATTTGAATTCATTAAGAGAGGTCATTACTACTATTATTATTATTATTATTATTATTATTATTATTATTATTATTATTATTATTAATTTGTAGTATCAGCCAAATTCATAATCATACATAGACATGTTTGTCAAATTATCACATGGAGACAACTGTGGAAATCATTTCAGGTACTTAAGGCTTTCTTAAGAACCAGATAATTTTTTGTGTGTGTGTGTGTTATTAAGATCCAAGAAAGCTCAGAGCAAGGAAAGTACCCCTCTTATTTCTAATGGGGCATAGTATCATAGTATCATAGTATCATAGTATCAGTCAGGGTTGGAAGGGACCACAAGGATCATCTAGTTCCAACCCCCCTGCCATGGGCAGGGACACCCCACACTAGATCAGGCTGGCCAGAGCCTCGTCCAGCCTTGGTCTTAAACACCCCCAGGGACGGCACCCCAACCACCTCCCGGGACAACCCATTCCAGGGCTTCACCACTCTCATGGGGAAGAACTTCCTCCTCATGTCCAGCCTGAATCTCCCCACCTCCATTTTCATTCCATTCCCCCTAGTCCTATCACTCCCTGATATCCTGAGAAGTCCCTCCCCAGCCTTCTTGTAGGCCCCCTTCAGATACTGGAAAGCCACAATTAGGTCACCTCGGAGCCTTCTCTTCTCCAGACTGAACAGCCCCAAACAGCATCTGGCTACAGACTACTGACTACTTTCACAAATAAGTTCAAAAGCCAGCTTAGGCAATGAATCAATGTTTTTGGGTGCTCACGTAATTTTCTGCCTCATTATCGGTGTCTGTTCTCTGCTTACAACAAAACTGTTCAGAGGTTTTCACTTATGTGTAACAAATGACATTATATTAAACAAAGAGATGATTTAAAAAATGACAAAGGCTGAAGAATAATCACAAGAGCTGTTAATTCAAGTTAAATTTGCTTGTGTTTGGGCTTTTGGCTTTTTGTTTGTTTTACAACAGGATACAGCATGGCTCGGGTACAAGACCCTGAGCTCCAGTTTGGGTCTGCCTTTTAGGCTTTGTTACACATAAAGGGAAGTAATTACAGCAGAGGACACTGCAGAGACCAGAAAAAGGATCAATACCTGTATTCCCTTAAGAGTGTTCAGCTATTAAACCAAAGCAAGAATTTCCCAAGAGCTAATAAAGGCTTTCTGTTTTTACCCAAGAATTCCTCTAATTTTCCTGTGTTTCTTCCTTGCTCACTAGCACAAAGCTTTTTCATCACCATGTTCAGAACTCTCACTGTTAAAGGCACAATTTGGTTTCCCTTTTGATGTATTCAAGGCATGGCTTCAAAGTCTGGCAGACCTTGGCTTTTTCCAAACAGAAAGAGCAAATATAGCTTATTAATTATAGTAAGAATCACAGACTCCTCAGTAGCTAAAACTACATTTAAGTTTAAATAACTAAATATAGAGCTCAACTCCTTCAGTAGCCTCACTATTGCTGGTAAAGGCTACCAACTAATTTATCCAATTAATTTAGAGTTCCTGGTGACTTGCAATGCTTTGAAAATATGCAGATCTCAGCAAAGAGTTAGTTATAAAATTAGCAGTTCTAGAGCACCTATTCTTTAACTGATATCCTTAATTTTACGTATTAAAAAGGCCATGTCTGGGTCAGGGAACCAAGAATAATCATAGTTCTTCCCCAAGTTTCTAGATGAGTAATCTGGGTCTCTATCATGATATGCATGCTAAACAAAGCCCCCTAAAATATTTAATTCAAATCCAGACATTTCTGTTGTGGCTGCCAGCCCAATTGTTCTGTTAGATTTAGCCATGATTAGACACTGGTTTGACACATCCTATTGCCACCTTCTCACGATTGCATCACGAACCAAGTGACTTGGAAGGAGATTTCAGGGAGGAAATTGCACTGGGAATATCAGTTATTACTGAAAATGTAATGAGGAAGTCCGGTAAGAAAGCACTCTCTCAGTGCTGAGGCTCCAAATGGCTCATTAAAGGTAAAAAATAACTCCTAGCATTTAATGACGTTTTGAAACTATTACATTTAATCTATAGTAGAAACATGGCCCTGGAAATGGTAATATATTTCTGTCAGGCAGTCCTACTGAGCACTGCCTGCGGACTGCTGTTTCCCTAGTTTGGATAGGAAATCTTTTAGAGTATTGCTCTATTTTTGATGACTTGTGTTCATAGAAAATTCATGTCTCCAGCATTCTGTGTCCCTAGCACACTAATTTTACCACTTTCTTTTTTATCCCAATGTTATTCATTCTATCAAACTAAACAATGATTAAGGCAATGCATTTTGAAAGAAATACTCCTGTGTGTATACTGTGATTTTATTTCTACATAGCTCCATAAGGGTCTGGGAGCACGTTCAAGCAACTTACTCCTAAGTATGAGTTTTGGGCTGAATGCTGATGATTGCTTGTAATCAACCCAGAGGAAGAGAAGCTATCTGGGCATTTGGACTGAAAAGCTGTATATGGCTGAATTCAGTGTCGTGCACACCATTTAGGAATATCCAAGGTGAGCTAGGTGTTTGGCGTTGAAAAAGCTTCATTAAATGAGTGAAGGTTATGTGAACAAGACTGAATCTGTTGGGGCTGCACCACCAAATGTGCTGTAGTAGTTCTGGGGTCCTGCCAGCCACTGCAAGAGCTTGCTCCCCCTGGACTAGGCATTCCCACTTTTGTGGAGATTGGGACCTAAGACCTGTGATCCTGGTCTCAAGGGTAGTGATCTGGATGAGATGCACATGTGCCTACAGATGTAATCTCATGGCAACAGGAGATGGGAGAAGATGATACTGAAAAAAAGAGCAAATGGCTTTTAAAAACCCCAGCATATCTGTAAAATAAGTAGCAGGAGAACAGGGACCAGGAATCTGGTCAAAAGAACCAGCTCAGTTCTGTTCATCTGACCAGACACAAATGTCTGCTGCAACATGCAGTGAATATTTCTCCATAGTCCACTGGATCTTCACTATCTATAACAGTGTTAAACCCTGGCTAACATTTGGCTCACCAAGTCTGAAACTGACAGCTTCAAAGAACAGACTAACCCTGTTCAAAAGTTACATGTTTAAGAAGTGTCATTGTTGGGTTGGGCAGACTAAGCTATCAGCTTGTTAGAATTATTCTAATGGATGCGTTGAGAGAAGATGGCTTAGGGTTGCAGCCTGCTGGAAATAGTCACTCTGCAAAATTCATCACTGCAGGGTGTTTTTTGTTGGTTGGTTTGGTTTGGGTTTTTTTAGGAAGCTGAGTCCTGTTTTATCTAATAATAACAGCATTACATGTGCTAAGACAAAACTAATCAAATCTCTTGCTTCATAAAATCAACTTTTTGCTGCTGGGATCAAAACTATTACTTTTTAAATCACAAAATAGGTCTATATGATTTGTCAAGTGAATTATAGATGTTTTTATATTTCTTTAGAATCATAGAATCAGTAAGATTGGAAAAGACCTCAAAGATCAGCAAGTCCAACCTGTCACCACAGACCTCATAACTACTCAACCATGGTTTCAAGTGCCACGTCCAGTCCTCTCTTGAACACTTCCAGGGATGGTGACTCCAACACCTCCCTGGGCAGCACATTCCAATAGCTAACAGCTCTGTCTGTGAAGAACTTCCTCCTCACCTCAAGCCTAAACTTCCCCTGGCACAGCTTGAGACTGTGTCCTCTTCTTCTGGTGCTGATTGCCTTGGAGAAGAGACCAAGCCCCACCTGGCTATAACTTCCTGGGTAGTTGTAGACAGCAACAAGGTCCCCCGTGAGCCTCCTCCTCCCCAGGCTAAACAATCCCAGCTCCCTCAGCCTCTCCTCATAGGGATTGTGCTTGAGGCCTCTCACCAGCCTTGTTGCCCTTCTCTGGACACGTTCAAGAGTCTCAATGTCCTTCTTAAATTGAGGGGCCCAGAACTGGACACAGTACTCAGGGTGTGGCCTAACCAGTGCTGAGTGTGGTCATATACACTGAGGTAAGATGTAAGGTTTGACAGCACTTAGCAAAGAAAATATTGGGGAGGATGGTGAGAGGGTAGATCTCTTAAGAATTTAGTGAGCTTTGAAATGGACTTAAGGGTCACTGAAGATTTATTTTACTTTATTTATTTTTTAACAAAGGGTAGAGTAAGACACAAGAACAGGAAGAAGAAAGTCATGAATGAGTAACATGCCATCACCTTGAACACTGCATTTGGTTCTGGTTACCCTACACCAAGAAATAATCGGCAGGAACTCAGGATGTCATAAAAGGATGATGGGTGTGACCACAGACCTGTGTGATGTGATACTATGTTCAAGAAAAACTCCAAAGATTGGGACCATTACTTCAAAGGAAAGACAAGTAACCAGGGCAAAGACAACCTTATAGAATGTGACACATGTAAGGTAAGATGACCTTATATAAGGTGACATATGTAAGTGACACAGAGGCCATGCCAGGGTATTCAGCAGAGTACAAAACAATTCTCCTCCAAGACTATACAAGGATAAAGGAAATGCCAATAAAATCAGAAGATAGCAACGTTCACTGGACATACTTTAAGCTAAATATTGTTTTCCCAGCTGTGAGGAGCCAATTATCACAACATGTATTTGAATCCGAAGCACAGAGTGTGCTCTTACAGATAATTAAAACATGCTGAGCTCTAAGTTCAAAATTTTAGGTATGATATCAGTCTCTCACACATCGAGGTACATGCAGATATCAAAGTGGCAAGAGAAAGCAATTTAGCCTCGGGGCAGATAGTTTAATAGCTGCTTGTTGACTGTTGTTTGGAAACACTCTTGTAAAATCCAGTCCTTGTAGGTGGGAGACTACATTCTGAGCCTGCTGGGTTACCGGCCGGATCTCGTACTGCAGTTTCTGCAACCCTTTGCCCCACATGGACACAAGTATTGCAGCCAGGGGCTTGGGCAGCCTCTACCACTTAAAAACTGCTGAAAGTGTGATCAAGAGCTCAATTCAAAGCACAGGGAATTAGGGCCCCTTAATCCACTTGTTTTATAGGCCATAATGAATCATTTAAAACACAAAAGAAATTTTCAGAATTACTATGATTGCCAACATATCCTTATATGAAATGTGAAGAACTCCTCATTAATCCTAAGATCCTATTCAAAAGTGAAACCCGAGCTCACTTGCTCAATTAAAAATAAATATTGCAGTGCCACTGGCAACTCCTCATTTCATTCTTTGTATGTCGAAGCTTAAATGTTCTTGGTCTACATTTTACTCAGGGTAATCAATAAAGTACATCCTGCCTATGGAGCGACTTCTTCCCACAATAGAGTTTAGCAGGTTATTAACAAATTATGTGACTATTCATACATACCTGATCAGTTTTAAGTATTTAACATTGTCCATTGACCTAGTAAATCAGTTCAATGGATGTTGACTTGCTGGAACGAGTCCAGAGAAGAGCAACAAAGTTGGTGAGGGGTTTGGAACACAAGCCCTATGAGGAAAGACTGAGGGAGCTGGGGTTGCTTAGCCTGGAGAGAAGGAGGCTCAGGGGTGACCTTATCACTCTCTACAACTACCTGAAGGGAGGTTGTAGACAGGCAGATGATGGACTCTCCTCCCAGGCAGCCAGTACCAGAACAAGAGGACACAGTCTCAGGCTGCGCCAGGGTAGGTTCAGGTTGGATATTTGGAAGAAGTTCTTCACAGAAAGAGTGATTGCCCATTGGAATGGGCTGCCCAGGGAGGTGGTGGAGTCACCGTCATTGGAGGTGTTCAGGAGGAGACTTGATGGGGTGCTTGGTGCCATGGGTTAGCTGTTTGGGTGGGTTGGATTGGTTGATGGGTTGGACACGATGATCTTGAAGGTCTCTTCCAACCTGGTTTGGTTTATTCTAAATAAAGATTTATTCTTCCGCAAATAGGCTAAGCTAAGGTAAACATACATTGCATTATTAGTTCTTATCTACTATGAATTAGTATGGTCTCACAAAAAATCATGGGGTAAGTGTATAAGGAGATGCGAATAAAATTTTTTTGTATACCAAGAAAAAGATAAGCAGTATCAAACATGCAGAGAAACATACAGTTGTTTAATTCATGAACTGCTGAGGCTTTAATAACAAACAGTATATTTTTGTCATAATTCAAGTTTTATTGCGACTCTTTTGAACTCCAGACAGCTGTAATTTCCTTTTGTCTATCAGCCAAAAGGAGTTTTACCTTAGTTTGGTATTTTGCAAGGATTAAAAGAAAGAATGACTCAGAAAATTGTATTTGAAGCTGCTGGGTAAAGTTATTTTCACTCCCTAGAGGTAATGTTATTTATGCCAAGCTTGAAGTTTCGAACTACAAAATAAAAGTGTGCTAAATACTGAGTTTATTAGCCCTTTAAGCATTTCACTTTGAAATAATGGGAGGAAAGATCATAATAGCTTTATGTGCAATAAATCAGTTCTAGAAAGGGAGATGTAACACAGTGCAATTATTTAACATTAGTAATTCTCTTGGCCTTCTTGGAACTTGTCTCTATGGGAATAGTTTGTCTTGCTGCCATCCTATGTGCTGTCAGATAACAAAAGTTCATATCACTCTCATCAACACCAGTTTAGAAAAGTCAGCAGACTGCAGAGGCAGAGCCAAGGAACTGAGAGTCTCTTTCAGTGATCTTTATATAAGAACATATTCCCACCTTATGATAAATGTTCTGTATTCCATGAACAAGAACAGTCTATTCATCTGCGCACCTCAACAGGAGTGGCTCAAAGAAGGGGTAATCTAAAATAAGGTGAGAGCTTCCTGAATCTTATTTAAACCCAAAATATTTTACCCTGGCATCTAAACAGGAACAAGGCTGCTGGCCAGCTCTTGCTTAATTGAGCTAGTTTGTCCATGCCTATTATGTGCTGAACACTAGGAAAAGCCCTTCCGATTCACAGAGTTATTAGAGAATAAAATAGGCTGCCAAGGGAAGTAGTTACAGAAACAAGAATCAAAGCCTGGAACTGACAATCATCTAGAAACTCTTACAATGCTGGGTACATCTCCTGAAAGGGAAGGGATCAACCAAACTGATGACTCTCACCATCCAAAAGTCCCATGCTCCACACCTCTCAGACAGCATGGCATCTTTCTTAAACAACTCTTCTTCCTACTCACTTCCATAAGCTCTTTCAAAGACTGACAGTCTCCATACAGGGGTAATTATCCCAGTAAGGCAAAACACTTGCATACTGGCATTTCAGTGGTCTTTACAGTGAGGAAAGTAAATTCTTCATCTTGAGATGGTGACTCAGAAGATACATACATTGTGTAACAGGTAAGTGTATATCTGTGTGTTTGATCACATGCATGCATCCATGGACACCCATACACAATGTATTTCTACCCCAGGTAGATTCTAACCCTTCTGTTGACCGTACCATGCCTCTGCTAATGCAATTCTTGCAAAGAGCCTGTCACTGCATTTTTGGGGGGGAGTTTACATGACAAGGTGGCTTCAAAATTAATTTTATCAGTGCTGCAACTACTCAGCTATCCAATATCTTTACAGAAGAAGTGGTAGCTCCTTTGGCCCACTCCAAGCAGCCTTTTTGTTCTAGCTATAAAGGAAAAGAAACTAATAATCAAATTCAGTATCTTAAATCTAGCATAACTAACCATGTCAGCAACTTGAATGAGCATCCATATTACTTTAATGCAAATTTTCACTTGATTTTTGGCATAGAAATTGCTAATTTTAAACAATCATTTGTGTTAAAAAGCTTGCCTGAATTAGCATTTAATACTGGTTACAGCTATGGTAGCAGCCACGTTTTCACACCTCACAATCATAGTTTCTGCACAGGAGACTGGGAGCCCAAAGCCCAGGCTAAAGTAGAAAAATCAGCTATTTAAATCCAGTGCATTAAAGACTTTGGCCATATGAGATCCCATACCAATTAAAGACTAAAAGAAGTCTAAACAATCATACAGCAATGGCAGTGGGTTTAGGTGAATCTTCCCAGCAGCAGAAATTATTTTATAAGGCCTCTGAATCAAGTCATTGTTCTGATGCTGAAGCTGGTGTATCCTTCTATAAAGAAATAAATGGGACAGATACAAATCTGGACAGAGGGGATAAAGTTAAATGATATCTTTTTCCTTAGTCCTGGTGGGACTAAGTTTTTATCTTTTAATTCAATGGCAATTAGGACTTATCTTGTTATAATTCACAGTTTTATTTCATACTATTTTCCTGCACATCTAACATAGGAGATGGCACATTTCAATCAGTTAACCACTGTCACTTTTAGGGAGATGCCATGAACTCATCTGAAACACTCACTTCTTTAAGCTTAGGTACTTTCCACAAGTTTCAGGTCCCTAGTTAACTAATTCTTGAAGTTCATATTTGGTATTTGCTCATTTTCATAAGCTTACAAAGTTTGTACTGTAGAAAACACTTGTGAGAAAACATGTGACAGACTAGTAGTACTAAAATCTTTCAGTATTTAGAAACCCTGACATAGAAAAGCTTTCAGGGGGTCTGATACCAGTATGATGTCTAATATTTATCAGAGAAAGTCTATATGAGGGTGCTGCAAGTAGGTAAACAGCTAATAGAGGGGCCTAATATTTAACCCTTATTAGCAATCATTAGAAAATTTTCAGAGATTTCTGTAGTGTAAAAAAACCCACTGTTTATACACTAAACATGTTAATCACTGCAAATATAAGAAAAATCTCTTCATCCATGACAACTTGCTCCATGCTTAGCTACAAAGCTTTTGCAGGAGAGTACTGCCCACCATGCGCTATCCACTCCCTCTTTCTCTCGTCTTGAATCCAGCCTACATTATCATAGAATCATAGAATCAGCAAGGCTGGAAAAGACCTCAAAGATCATCAAGTCCAACCTGTCACCCAACACCTCATGACTACTAGACAATGGCACCAAGTGCCATGTCCAATTCCTTCTTGAACACCTCCAGGGACGGTGACTCCCCCACCTCCCTGGGCAGCACATTCCAATGGCAGCACATTCCAATGGGTAACAAGTTTCTCTGTGAAGAACTTTCTCCTCACCTGGAGCCTAAACTTCCCCTGGTGCAGCTTGAGACTGTGTCCTCTTGGTCTGGTGCTGGTTGCCTCTAAGCAGAGACCAACCCCCTCCTCTCCTTGGAGATCAAGGCAGATGTGCCCTATGTTTGCAAAATTTTTTTACCATCATGTGCTTAAGGGGATGACTGGCAAAGTTGGTAACAACAGCACAATCACAATGAGATTTCATGCAATCAGAACTCTTCACATATCCTTAGACAGGTTTGCTCAGTTCCTTTTGACTTGTTTATCTTACCCATCATATCCCAGTGGCTGCCTACCAGAAGCCATTGATTAACATAGGAGCTTTCACATTTGGAACATGGTAAATTTTTCATCACTTTGCACTTCTAATAGAAGAGAATTTATTTTGAAAAGATAGGGGAAATGTAAATAAAATTCTAAGCTGGTGAGGGGTTTGGAGCACAAGCCCTATAAGGGGAGGCTGAGGGAGCTAGGGCTGCTTAGCCTGGAGAAGAGGAGGCTCAGATGAGACCTTATTGCTCTCTACAACTACCTGAAGGGAAGTTGTAGCCAGAAGGGGAGGTTGGTCTCTTCTCCCAGGCAACCAGCACCAGAACAAGAGGACAAAGTCTCAAGCTGTGCCAGGGGAGGTTTAGGCTGGATGTTAGGAAGAAGTTCTTCACAGAAAGAGTGATTTGCCATTGGAATGGGCTGCCCAGGGAGGTGGTGGAGTCACCATCACTGGAGGTGTTTAGAAGGAGACTGGATGAGGCTCTTGGTGCCATGGTTTAGTTGATTAGATGGTGTTGGGTGATAGGTTGGACTTGATGATCTCGAAGGTCTTTTCCAACATGGCTAATTCTATTCTATTCTATTCTATTCTATTCTATTCTATTCTATTCTATTCTATTCTATTCTAATTTGCTTTCCTAACCCAATTTTACTAGTATCAATTGCACTACAGCATGATCATATGAGATTATCTGCCAGTAGAATCACAATTTAAGAGGCTAAATGTGCATTTATTTTAGCATTTTACATTTTTAGGGCCCGTTTTTTCCCATTTTTATTGGGAAGTATTAAAGTAGTAGCTCCATAAGTCCCTCTTTTGGAAACGTTATAAAAATTTAAACTGAAAACTAAGGCAGTCAAAATTGTGGCAGTAAAATTGTTTTGATAATTAGTACAAATAAAACAAACAGGAGAACTTTTATGCCACTCCAGCATGGCGTGGCTGACCAAAGCTTTAAAGCTCTGAATCTTCAAATGGCTTGAAAGCATAGCGTGATACCCTTCCTTTGGCCCTTACAGAAAGTACCCCAGTATCTTACTGCGTGTTAGAGAGACTCCAATATCACCTGCAGTCACCAGATGAGTCTTTCATCTCCCTATATTGTTGTCATGCCAGATCTACACCTTCCTATAGAGCTCGGAACACTCTCCTACCCTCTAGATATAGTAGAATATGCATTAGGAGGTAGAGCTCTTATTAAAGGGTCACAAAACTTCAGTGTATAGATATACTCCATCCAAGAGGAGGAATGTTTTGATGTTATGTCCTTCAATGCTTATGGCCTTAAGTCAGCTTTCAGCCAGACTAACATAAAACGCAAATACAAGCCTTTATGTATTTTTTTTTTCATATACAATAGAATAGACTAGACTAGACTAGACTAGACTAGACTAGACTAGACTAGAATAGAATAGAATAGAATAGAATAGAATAGAATAGAATAGAATAGAATAGAATAGAATAGAATAGAATAGAATTAACCAGGTTGGAAAATACCTTTGAGATCATCGTGTCCAACCTATCATCCAACACTGCCTAGTCAACTAAACCATGCAACCAAGCACCCCATCAAGTCTCCTCCTAAACACCTCCAATGACAGCGACTCCACCACCTCCCTGGGCAGCCCATTCCAATGGGCAATCACTCTAGACATGAAGAATTTCCTCCTAACCTCCAGTCTAAACCTCCCTGGTGCAGCTTGAGACTGTGTCCTCTTGTTCTGGTGCTGGTTGCCTGGGAGATGAGACCAGCCCCCACCTGGCTACAACCTCCCTTCAGGTAGTTGTCAACTGCAATAAGGTCTCGTCTAAGCCTCCTCTTTTCCAGGCTAAGTAACATCAGCTCCCTCAGCCTCTCCTCACAGGGATTGTGCTCCAAAACCCTCACCAGCTTTGTTGCTCTTCTCTAGACTCGTTCCAGAAAGTCAACATCTTTCCTAAACTGAGGGGCCCAGAATTGGACACAGTACTCGAGGTGTGGCCTAACCAGTGCAGTGTACAGGGGCAGAATGACCTCCCTGCTCCTGCTGGCCACACTGTTCCTGATACAGGCCAGGATGCCATTGGCCCTCTTGGT
Organism: Melanerpes formicivorus; assembly: GCF_026170545.1. Taxonomy (NCBI): domain Eukaryota; kingdom Metazoa; phylum Chordata; class Aves; order Piciformes; family Picidae; genus Melanerpes; species Melanerpes formicivorus. The sequence continues at coordinate 3,955,547 of NW_027142353.1, read as the reverse complement.
CACCTAGGCACACTGTAGGCTCATGTTCCGCCTACCATCAACCAGTGCCCCCAGGTCCCTCTCTGTTTGGGAGCTCTCCAGCCACTCTGACCCTAGCCTGTAGCACTGCATGGGGCTGTTGTGGCCAACGTGCAGGATATCACAGTTACAAATGTCAGTAAAACATGAAGGTAAACAAATAAATAAAACCCCCAAACCTATGCTTACTCGCGCATGTTAAGGTTATTTCTAAAAAATATCTGTTGCTTTTCCTTGTTCAGCCGACTTGATCTCTCTCTTCTGGAATGTCAATAGTTTGGATTTTAGGCTTAGCCCCTCCCTTTTGTCTTTTGTTAAGTGAAGTAGCCTGTTTGTACTAGGAAACAACACTCTCCCAAAAAACATTCTCTCTGGGGTAACTACAGGAAGAATCAGAATAGCTGCTAACTGCCTTCAATTGCTTGTTGATATTACCTTTTCAGCAGCAACAAATGTCAGCACCTCCAACAAGATCGTTCTCTCCATTTCTAAAGAAGACAAGTTGCTGCAGTCCCCAAGGACTGCAAAGATGAGTTAAGATAAAGACACTTTCAAAAGACGCCAGAAAATAAGTACCGTCTTAGAAAACACTGGCATGATACAATGATTTATGAATTGAGCCTAGAATGTTATTTACTTTTCCTCTATCTTTTCAAAATAAATCCTCTTCTATTAGAAGTGCAAAGCGATGAAAAATTTACCACATTCCCAATGTGAAAGCTCCTATGTTAATCAGTGGCTTCTGGTAGGCAGCCACTGGCATATGATGGGTAAGATAAACTTTTGGAATGCATCTTCAATGCAACAATAACTTAATGTGCTCTGTAACAAATTGTTTATATACGGGTATCTCATCACTAGTATACCTCTTAAACTACATTGATATTATATTTGCTTTATATTACCATGAATAAAATTATAAACTCACAGCAAATGAAAGTGGAGTCTATGTATTACTATTATTTATTCATCAGTCTGCTATGGATTTAATACCCAGAGACGTTAGATACTTTACACAGTAAGACAAATGCCTGTCAGAAGACTTTAGCATCAAAATAAGAAGTAAACAGAGGAAGGCAGTAATATTACATTCCTTCTTCATACTCTGCATAAGAAGTTGGTATATTTTATTGCTAACCTAAAGCATAATAGTTGCTACATGACACCAGAGTGCTAAAATGAAAATACAGCTTAATTATATATAAGGTTTCAAACAATTTGTTAAGGCGCTGAAACACAGGCTGACACAGTAGCTCTGTAGCAGTGTTATACTGTCAACAAGGGCTAAACATTTATTCAACCATCTCTGTGGGTTTCTGAAGGTTCTCCAATCAGTCTCTCCTATCATGTTTCTATGGTATACTCCTTACAAGTAAACAGGTGGGATTTTCAGAACGTATCTCTTTCAGTCCCTCAGTGGCTCAGCAGAAGTGCTCACCAAACCACTTCCCACCATTTGTAAGCAGTTCTGGCTAACAAGGACGGTCTCAAGTTGACTGGAAGTTAGAAAATTAGATGTCCATCTATAAGAAGGGACAGATGGTATGTCTGAGGAACTACAGGCCCATCAGTGGCCTCTGTGCTGGAAGTGGGAGAGGTTACGGAGAAGACCATATGAGTCCCATCATGTGGCACATACAGGACAACCAGGTGATCAGACCCATTCTGCATGGGTTTATAAAAGGCACGTCCTGCTTAACTAATCTGATTTCCTTCGATGACAAAGTGGCCCACTTAGTGCATGAGATAAAGGCTGGGGATGTTGTCTACTTTGACTTAAGCCTTGTTTCGCACTGCAGTCTTCTGAAGAAACTGGCTGCTCTCGGCTTGGATTGATGTACACTTCACTGGATTAAAACAAATTGATTGATGTCTGAGCCCAAAGAATTGTGATGAATAGAGTTAAATCCAGTGGATGGTTTCATCCAGGGCTCAGTTTTGGGGTCTATTCTCTTCAATATCTTTAACAATAATCTGGATGTGAGGATCAAAAGCACCCTCAGTAAATTTGCAGATGACATCAAAATATTCAGGAGTGTTCATTTTCCCAAGGGCAGGAAGACTGCAAAGAGATCTGGACATGCTGGATCAATAGGCCAAGGTCAGTTGTATGAGGTTTAACTAGGCCAAGTGCCAGGTCCTGTACTTGGGTCACAACAACCCCATGTTGTTGTGGCAGGCTTGAGCAGAGTGACTGGAAAGCTGTCTGACAATAAAGGACCTGGAGCTGTTGGCTGACAGCCAGCAGAACAAGAGCCAGCAGTGTGCTCAGCTCAGGTGAACAAGACCAGCAACATCCTGGCCTGCATTAGGAATAGTGCGGCCAGCAGGACTAGGGAAGTATTCCTGCCCCTGTCTTTGGCACTGGTAAGGTCACACCCTGTTACTGTGTTCAGTTTCCCCTCCCCACCCTCCCCAACTACATGAAGGACATTGAGGTGCTGAAGTGTGTTCTAAGAAGGGCAATGAAGCTGGCGAAGGGTCTACAGAGCAAGTCTTAGGAGGAGCGGCTTGAGGGAAGTGAGGTTGTTTAGCCTGGAGAAATGGAGGCTGAGAGGAGACCTCATTGCTCTTTACAACTCCCTGAAAGGAGGTTGTAGCAAGGCAGAAGTTAATCTCTTCTCTCAAGTGACAAATGATAGGACAAGAGGAAACAGCCTTAAGTGGCACCAAAGGAGATTTAGATTGGGTAGCAGGATTTTTTTTTCCTCAAAAGGGTTGTCAAGCAATGTAACAAGCTGCCCAGGGAAGTGATGGAGTCACGATCCACAGAGCTATTTAAAAGACTTATAGATGTTGTCCTGAGGAATATTGTTTAGTGCTGACATGGTAGTGCCTCTTCCAACAAAACTGATTCTATGATTCTATGCAAATTTATATCCAGGTAACCCTTTTCTTCTGTAATAATACAAAGACTTTTCAAAGGCTTTAAATTATGATATAATGTATAAAACGTGTGAGATTGGTTGTTTTGTTGGTTTTTTTTCTGGCCAGGACAGAGGTTAGGTTTTCACTTAATTTTTAAATGCTTGCTTTGATTTTGCTTTAAGTGCTCTTTTCTTCCTGATGTGAAACAACAATGACAGAGGTACCAGCTTCAAAGTGTAGGTATGCACATAAGGAGTGGCTTGAGTTAGTATTGGCAGCAGATGAGGAAGCCATAGAAACCTGCGCCATGTCTTCTGTCCTATTAAGAAAGTTAATTTGTTCCTTGTAGCTCTATAACCAATTTAATCTCATTTTCTTTTTCAGCATACAGATGTTTGGCTATGAAACTTGCCTACCTATGTCCAGCAGTTATAGGTACATCACAGACTGTGACCGTTTGAGGCGGTGTGGTTTTTTTTTCTCTTTCAATTTTCTTTCCTTTACTTATAGGGGGGGGAAGAAGGCTTGAGGCCGTCCCCTCAACCCTCAACACAGAATTACACTTTTAAATCTTAACCCTGATAAATGTATACACTTTATAAAGACTGTTAGGACTGGAAAATGAGCTAGCCTTTAGTTAAATAATAAGGACAGGGAATGTTTATTTAGAATAAACGTTATTTATTTATTTACAATAAACCAAACCATGTTGGAAGAGACCTTCAAGATCATTGCGTCCAACCCATCAACCAATCCAACCCACCCAAATAGCTAACCCATGGCACCAAGCACCCCATCAAGTCTCCTTCTGAACACCTCCAATGACGGTGACTCCACCACCTCCCCAGGTAGCCCATTCCAATGGGCAATCACTCTTTCTGTATAGAACTTCTTCCTAATATCCAACCTGAACTTCCCCTGGTGCAGCCTGAGACTGTGTCCTCTTGTTCTGATACTGGCTGCCTGGAAGAAGAGACCATCATCAGCCTGTCTACAACCTCCCTTCAGGTAGTTGTAGAGAGTGATAAGGTCACCCCTGAGTCTCCTCTTCTCCAGGCTGAGCAACCCCAGCTCCCTCAGTCTTTCCTCATAGGGCTTGTGTTCCAAACCCCTCACCAACTGCATTGCTCTTCTCTGGACTCATTCCAGCAAGTCAACATCCTTCCTAAACTGAGGGGCCCAGAACTGGACACAGTACTCAAGGTGTGGCCTAACCAGTGCAGTGTACAGGGGCAGAATGACCTCCCTGCTCCTGCTGGCCACACTGTTCCTGATGCAGGCCAGGATGCCATTGGCCCTCTTGGCTGCCTGGGCACACTGCAGGCTCATGTTCAGCCTGCCATCGACCAGTACCCCCCAGGTCCCTCTCTGCCTGGCTGCTCTCCAGCCACTCTGACCCCAGCCTGTAGCACTGCATGGGGTTGTTGTGGCCAATGTGCAGAACCCGGCACTTGGATGTGTTAAATCTCATGCCATTGGATTCTGCCCATCTGTCCAGCCTGTCGAGGTCCCTCTGCAGAGCCTCTCTTACTGTCCAGCAGATCAACTCCTGCCCCCAGCTTGGTATCACCAGCAAATTCATCCTCTGGTTCAAGTTAATGCTGGAAGAATCCATCTCCTTTGAGGAAAGTAGAAACTGAACTTTTTCTATATAGGAGAGATTTCTGATGTGAATATCTAGCACTTAAGGCAGAAATATTTCCAGCCCTTTAAGTGTTCTGTTAAAAGGTCTTTAGATAAACCTCCAAAAGAATTGTAGTAAGACTTCAACTATTCACTTCCATAACAATTATTCTAAAAAGCTGCAGAGTATAAGATGCAACTTCCTTTCTGTGGGAAGAAAATTCAATGGTATGAAATACATCGCAGGTGATGCACTAGAGCAATCTTACAAAATGTTAGATAAAAACAAAAAGAAATACAGCAACATTACAATTTTCCATAATATCTTACAGGTCTTCTGTTTCCAGAACAGCTATATTTTTTAATATTAGCTTCAAACACAGTGGAAAGCCTGCAGAATGGGAAAGTGATTTGCTTAGGCTGAAGGAATGAAAACATTTCTAGATCAGTTAGTGGCATCTGTCACTAGCAGAGAATTAGGGAGCTAATTTCCTCAAGGACAGCTTCTTTCCTAATTGTCCATTTTAAAGGTTCTTGTCTATGGCTGGCTTTATTTGCTGTGGTAGTTCCTAAAGCTCAAACTAATTCTGCATGCTGAGCAGACACACAAGAAATAACTAGTGGCAAAAATAACAAATAATCAAAATAAGAGGGTACTTACATGATAAGGAAAAGTGTTCAGCTCTATAGTATAATTTCCATCACAATTATTTTTGCTGTGAAGTGTGAATGGAGCCAGCTAAATGACTGTTAGTAAACACTACATTCTCTATAGCTTTTCATTAACTGCTGTACTAAAGCCTCAGTCACATGAGTTTTTAAAAGCTTAGAGATTTCCCCAATATCTCAAATAGTGCGAGAATTATTTTGGAATAAAACTTCACTTTCTCCTTTTTAAGTCAAAATTTTCAAGACAGAGGGGAAATTTCCACTCTCCATAAGATGAAGAATATTTTGTGCTTAAACCTCATATCAGAATTTCTTTTTTCATACCACATCTTCTTTACAAAAATCTGTGAGAGGGGAATTTTTGAGCTACTCTATATGGAAATAAATGCTTGTTTTCTTTCACTGTTATTTATGTTCTGATCCAGGAGCAAATGATGGAGGAAACATAATAAACTAGGTCAGCTAATTATATAATCACACAAATAACTATAAAAAGTAACAATCAAGAAGCATAAGGGTAAAGGGTTATGTACACATTGGTGCATTAGGCCATAAAAGGCACTTTTCACTGTGCCAGCCAGAAGTACTGCAAGTGTCTCTTCAGACTGATCATATTAAACTGAACCTAATACATAAAAGGAGGGAGGAATGGAAGAATTTCTCCACATAGCCTATAAGCGGAGAGTATAAGAACTACAAAGTTTAACCCCCTGAATGTTCTGAAAGTGTTTTAACAATGGACAGAAATGATCCAAAAAAGATTGTGTTGTTTATTTTTCTGCAGAGGGGTACCTAAGGGTGAATGCTATGAAACAAGAGAACAATTCATTGTTCTGTTACTAAATTTCCTGGGTAATTTTTACTCCGCCTCATGAAACATTGCTGTAGCTCTGGGCTTTTTTCTTTGTAGTGGCTGTGCTATTTTGAATGCCTGATCTTGTTCTTTTTCTTGGGTCCTTCTCCTTTGCTTGAGGGTGTTTTATTATAAAGGGAGATGCACAGGGAAGACTCAAAGAGGGAAATACTGACATTCCCAAAATGAGTGGCGAGCACCTGCCACAAGATATAATTTTCTCAGTGTATCTTTGTTCATTTGCAACAACATACTATGATGCCCAGTGCATTAGGTTGAATAGCAATGGGTTTGCCCTTCCTGCACAGTTGTTATGCCTAACTTTGTTAAACCTAACTTAATTAAGCCTGTGTTTTACTTTGCCTGTATTAAGAAAAAGGCTTCCCTGTATGTCAGCATTATGCTGAATCAGTACTTCAGCTCAATGCCTGAAAGTGTTTGTTTTTTTCCCTTTTTTTGAATTACTATTGCCTCAGGCTTCCTGTGAATGGTACAGGTTGTCATTTCAAAGTGTAGCACAACATGTTCCATATTTTTTTCGTATATCATACTAAATTTAAATAATCACTGCTATACTTTGAGCCAGAACCTGCCAAGCTTCTCAGGGAGGTGCAGAAAGCAGAGCAAGCATACTTCTTTCACAGCCTTCAGAGTCTACATAAAGATAAGGGAGTGCAAAAAGAGTTTATATTGTCTCTATTCTGTGCTTCTGCCAATATTTATCAAGTTGTGCGATTAAACAATTTGAGAATTCTCCTGGTAATATTAATGAAATTTACTCCTGGACACTGAGCATGGGATAGAAATAGTATTTTAAGAGTTTTGGGGTTTTACTGAGATGATTTCAAAGTGCTGAGGCATGGTACTCACCCTCAGCTGACCTCATAATAAAAATATTCCTTTGACCAGCTCATTTCTTCAGGTTTTACCACTAGGGAGTGAGTTGTTTCTAGCGTATATACTTCCTTCCCACTGAGTCTGGTTATCCACAAAGTCAGAGGCATCCCTGACAAAATTTCTTTGTGTCTCTTCTGATGTCAGCATTTTCTTTCCAATTCTTACCTTCATTACACAGTTTTTCAGTCTTCAGAAATGATGGGCAATGAGTGTGACTTGAAACTTTAGCTCATCAGGAAAGAATGACCTGTTCCCTGCTCCCATGTATTGTGACAATGGTATACCTTTATTGTTTTTTTTTCCTTCCAGTCTTCTGACTGAATTGTGCATAATATTGTATTCAGAGTTCTATATAGCACAGGTTAGATGCTTTTCTTAAGCTTCTACACAGCCTATTTAGTTGCTCATTCTTTGTAATGTCCATCCTCTGCTTTCGGGGTGTTTTGTTTTTGAAAAGAACAATAACTCCTTCTGAGAATTTGCTTTCAGGTATTAAGTTTCTGTTGTCCAGGATCAGCTGCCAGGCTGCAATGTAAGAGCTTTCTTCAGATCACTTAATTCCAATTACATAATTCTTCCTATCTGCATGTAAGTGTAATACATTAGAATATTGCCTTGGAATGTAACTTTTTCATTCATTCCTTTTTGCATGCTGTTTACAATCAGGGCACTCAAAATTCTTTTAATCTACTTATATTGTATGCACTACTGCATGTGGTGAACAAATTGCAGTCATTGTATCCCAAGTTTCAGGAAGGACTATGCAAAACTGCTTTCTTCCCTTGATATCTGAAAGGATTTGATTTCCACTCAGAATATTTAACCTTGCTAAGCCATGTCTACATGTTTTACATAATGATTATAATTCTGTAATGTTATTTTTGTGTAGATATTACACACACCACATGTTCTAATAACAAACACTGGCTGTAGCTGAATATGTGCACCACTTAATTTTTCTGCTCTGGTAGGAACAGAATGCTTTTACTGTTTTAGCACACATTTCTTGTGTGTGTTATGATTTAATGTCTCTGTCATGATACACGCATTGCTGTTATTCTCCCATTAGAAGCTTTTTGTCCTCCACTTCCTTTTTCATTGGCTATTTTTTCAGTTCTCTTATCCTTTACTATGCAGGGTCAAATACAGGGAAAAAAAAAATTGAAACTGGAAGAGTGTATGCTATCACTTTCTTGGGGAAAATTCTTTTCCCCATACCAATCACAAGCCTATTAGTTTGCAGGGACTGAAAACTAGGTAGTTACAAAAGCTCTGTTGCCATATGAGAACATTCCTCTTTGTGAGAGTGAAAACATTCTTTGATGACTCAGGACAACTAAGAGCAATGTTGTGCTCTCCCTGACCCAAAGCGTACCACAGAAATGAAGAGGTGTAGATTTCCTTGTCAACAGGCAACCTCTTTTTCTCTGCAGGCTCATTTCACACCATCAAGTCTGTCTTCATAACAGCTGCCTTCTGATGCAGTTGTGTCTGGATGCTGATGGCACGTTCAGGCTCCTCCACACACGTCCAGTAGGTCAGCACTGCAAAATGAGGAGGTGATGAGAAGAGTTTCCAGCCCTTAAGAGAAGGGGCATAACCAGCTGTCTCCACAACAGTACAGCAGGTTTGTCTTGCGGTGAATTGATCTGTAACATGACCTGCAAGTGGGATCACCACGAGGAGCAGCATTTTGTGTTTGAGATCCACCTCCTCTGTTCTGCAGTGCAAATAATTCCATCAAAGACAAACAGAGACAAAATCAGGACTGCGTTATACACCCTAGAGCTAGAGAGGCTGGGAGGTACAATTTTTCTTCTCATATATAAAGTCAATGTTGTAATGGTATTTGTCCAACTCATTAGGAATGACAAAGAGATAAATTCTATTTTTCAGTGAAAAATTGGAGGTTCAGCATTTTTAGTCACACCCCAGAAATTCACAGATTTCACCCAGAACTTATTGTGATTCAATGGGAAATATAACATTTATTGACAACAGCTCTGCTTGATGTAAAATTTAACTGTCAGCATTTTCATGAAGACTTTACTGAAATTTTTTAGATAGCATTTGTTTTCAGATCTACAACTGTGGTGGTTTGGCCCTGTCTGGGAGCCAAATGCCCACCAAAGCTGCTCTATCACTCCCCTTCTTAGATGGATAGGGGAGAGGGGAAAATATAACAAAAGTCTGGTAATGATGTAGACGCAATTAGATAATGCTAAGCACAACCAAATACCATGTGCAGAAACAAAAGCAAAGAGAGATGTTATTCTCTACTTCCCATCAGCAGACAGTCTTCAGCCACTCCCAGGAAGCAGGGTTCTATGCACAGTGGTTGCTCTGGATGACACACACCACGGATGAATACTCCCACACTTCCTTCTTTCACTTAGTTCTTATATTTGGGCTGACATCATATAGCATGGAATATCACTTTGGGTCAACTGGCCCAGCTGTGTCCCCTCCCAAGACCTTGCCCACCCCTCAATGTACTCTTAGGGTGGGGAAATATTGGAAGAGCACAGCCTGGATGCTCTTTCAGCAGTAGCCAAAACACTGGTGTGTTATCAACACCCACGTACAGCACTGCAAAACACAGCACTAGAAAGATGCTCTGAGGAGAATTAACTCCAGCTCAGCCAAACCTGATACAACTCTCCTCACAGCAAACTAAGAATTAAGAAGTATTTTCTTCTCAGTATTTCTGAGCAAGTTGGTTTTTGCTTTGTTTTTTTTTTTTTTGGCCTGTTTTTAATACTACTTGGGTTTAATTAAAAGGAGCTAATGCTTTTATAAAGTAATTCTCTATGACTTGATGCTATTTAAATTTTAAATTTAAATATGGGAGCTAACTGCAGTTCAGTTGCTCAGCTCTTGGCAAGTCAGTGGAAGAAAAGCTCTGTTTCATCCAGCTTAACTTCTTACTCACTTAGAGATGAAAAGTGGCTGGATTCTCTCAGTCTAGGATCTGTGACACCAGGCAAAAAGAAACTGAATCTGGGAAATAAAGTTCATAGCATCAGTAAAAAAAACTGAAGGAAAAAAAAACAACTGAAGAAAATCATCTGGGTGCTGTAACCCAAACAGAATTCATGCACCCCAAACAGCATTCACAGTATTAAAACAAAACAAAACAAAGCTAAATTAAACTAAACTTTAAAAAAAAAAAAAAGGAAATAAAAACAACAAAACCAAAACCAACCAAACAAGCAAACCCTAAAACTGCTGGTTTGGAGGAGATATAAATAACATAACTGTCAGCTTCTGGAATAGGTAGATTAACAGGCTGAAGATCCTAAAGAGACGTCAGTAGAAGTTTACTTGCCTCACAGGTCCAAATTTCTAAGTCAATTTTTGCAAGCTAAAATTTTAGCTGATATGATCCCATGGCTCATTTTTGTGTGTAACATATGATGAATTTTTCAGAAAAAGAAGGGGCAGAGGAGGGAAAAGGAAAAGTAAACTCTCTTTGCTACCACAGGGCTCTTTGGACAATAGTAAATAGATGTGAGGACAGGAAAAAGACAGGAGTATTGATTATGAAAGTACTTGTACAGCAGAACAAAAACCAGAGACTGATGAGCACTGGAAACCAGCTCAGGAAGATGTGCCATTAAATCCAATGTCTTTCTAGATCTTCATGGAACTGCCCTGCCAAGGATACTTAAGTTCAAAGTATAGAATAGAATAGAATAGAATAGAATAGTATAGAATAGAATAGAATAGAATAGAATAGAATAGAATAGAATAGAATAGAATAGAATAGGATAGGATAGGATAGGATAGGATAGAATAGAATATAGAATGGAATGGAATGGAATGGAATGGAATGGAATGGAATGGAATGGAATGGAATGGAATGGAATGGAATGGAATGGAATGGAATAGAATAGAATAGAATAGAATAGAATAGAATAGAATAGAATAGAATAGAATAGAATAGAATATGGAATGGAATGGAATGGAATGGAATGGAATGGAATGGAATGGAATAGAATAGAATAGAATAGAATAGAATAGAATAGAATAGAATAGAATAGAATAGAATAGAATAGAATAGAATAGGTTGAAGAGACCTTCGAGATCATCGCATCCAACCTATTATCCAACACCATCTAATCAATTAAACCATAGCACCAAGCACCCCATCAAGTCTCCTTCTAAACACCTCCAATGATGGCCACTCCACCACCTCTCCTGGCAGCCCATTCCAATGGGCAATCACTCTCTCTAGGAAGAATTTCTTCCTAACATCCAGCCTAAACCTCCCCTGGAGCAGCTTGAGACTGTATTCTCTTGTCCTGGTGCTGGTTGCCTGGAAGAAGAGTATCTTGTGTAACATATAATTCTATATTGTCCTCTATTTCCATGAAGCTAAAAACCACTAACCTTTTGTGTAACCTTTCAAATTATTTTTTAAATCCAGAATTGGATGGTGAGACATAGAAAGATACCCTGTGAGTTATTTAACAGAGTAAAAACCAAATCCAAATATTTTTTTTCAGCCTATAGTTCAGAAAAATGAATGAATCCCTTAGAAACCCAGGATTCATGGTAACAACTATGTCCATCCTTGGAACTATAAAAATAAATGGCAACTTAACAACATAGTTGCTCATTTTTAATCAGAAAGTACTTGGCTGGGGGGTGTTTTCTTGAATTTGTGTGGGGGAGGTTGTGGAGTTGTTTGGGGATTTTTTGCTTTAGGCCCCTTTTTTCATTTAACTCTTGCAAATCATACTGCATTCTCTTTTATTTCAAGCCTCATTTCACATCTTTATGCACAAGGTCAAAGAGTGTAAGTCTAATAAGTACAGTAGTGGTTTTGCCCTGTGGATATACAATACATGCACTTGTGTTCTTGTCTTCTATCCCTCAGCTTGCTTTCCAAATGGTACCCAAGAGATTAATATCCATTTGAGTTAATGCTTAAGTTAAAATTCCAGTTCTGGCTTCTATACAACAGAACTGTGTGAGATACGATGGAAGCTGATGGTCTAAGCATTACAGCTTTTTATTAGCCTTTACACATGGATTGTTTGCTCTATGGGGTTCTTAAAAGATTGGATTTATTTTCTTACTTGATTTTGATAAAATAGCATAAAATATTTCATAGTTCAGGAAAAAATTGGCAAGTGGCTTTCGGTGATTACATTCAGTATCGTAATTAAATCCAAAACACATTACACTCAAAACCTAAAGAATTTAATGATAAATAAAAACAAATGCCAAAGGTAAGATGACATAAAGTCCTTTCTTTGTTCCTTTAAATATTATGTCATTATATACTACTGTGGTGATTACGGTACTCCAGCATACGCTTTGCAGGACTTTGGTTAATGGGTTAAATGCTGCTGGGGCCAGTGTCTTTATTTAATGCCATGCAGAAGACTATAGGACAAGATGAACAAAGGATGTAGTGATGTTAAGCCACCTCATCCTTTAGAATAGAATGGAATAGAATAGAATAGAATAGAATAGAATAGAATAGAATAGAATAGAATAGAATAGAATAGAATAGAATAGAATAGAATAGAATAGAATAGAATATGGAATGGAATGGAATGGAATGGAATGGAATGGAATGGAATAGAATAGAATAGAATAGAATAGAATAGAATAGAATAGAATAGAATAGAATAGAATAGAATAGAATAGAATAGAATAGAATAGAATAGATCAGACCAGGTTGGAAGAGACCTTCAAGATCATCATGTCCAACCCGTCATCCAACACCACCTAATCAACTAAACCATGCAACCAAGCACCCTATCAAGTCTCCTCCTGAACACCTCCAGTGATGGTGACTTTCCTGATCCTGGGCTACCTATGGAACCAAATGTATTTTTTGCAGCCCTTGGCTGAATTCTCCATTGCTGGAGCATCTGGGAGAAGCCTTAAGGTTACAGTGGTATATGCTACATCCCCAGTTTCATGTAGCCTTCAAATGCCCACTCAGGTTTTTTTAATAAACAACAAAAAATTATTTACAATAGCTAGACTCGGTGGTTACAAAACAGCAGTGTTTATTACCCCATTTCCAGAATATAAAGATTTACAAAAAAAAAAGAAAACAATTTTGTTGTGGGGTTTGGTTAGTTTTAGGTTTGGGTTTTTGTGGGTTTTTTTGGTGTTGGTTGGTTGGTTTGGTTTGGTTGGGGTTTTTTGTTGGTTTTATTGTTGGTATGGTCTGGTTTGGTTTGTTTTTTTTTTTTTCCCTGAAAAAAATGTGTGAAGCATGATTGAAAAGGGATAAAAATATTAATAAAATATGAAGAAATCCTCTAATGCCATAAATGGAAGGTTTCCCCTCAGGCAGAGGAGGTGCTTAGAGACATTGACCCCTTTAAGGAGGCCAGGAGAAAGAATAAGAATAGGAAGCTGAGGGAAAGAAGTTCTGAAGGGAAAAGAAGTAGGAAAGTAGAAAGTGAAACTTTGTTCTTTATTTCTAGATTTGGCAATAAATGTAGAATATTTTTTGCATACATAAATTTAACTGCTCAGTATAGGAATCCCCCCCCCCCCCCCAAAAAAAAAAAGGGAATTATGCAAGGTATCTTAGAAGAGTCCTTACATTTATCTATATTAAAGCATAGCATAGAGGTGAATTATTTTTATGCACTTGGAGAAGAGAGAAGTTGATTTGCTTGCAAAATTCAGTGGTGACCATTAGGGGGCTAAATAGTTGCTTTCCTAGGTGTCCTCCTTTCCCCTTAAACTTAGTACTACTCTATTTGCATAAGGAACTGGTAGAAGTTGGCTAGTAAACTCAGTTTGAGGGCTAGCACTGTACAGTGCTACCAGGTATTAGCTTATGAGAAGAACAAAACTACTTTTTTCTCTTCCTCAGGGCAAACAATCCCTGTACCCATACTTGATGCTTTGGGGTATGGTTAGTAAGACAGTTTTCAAAGAAGCATTTCTTCACCTTTAGGCACTGCTATGTGGAAACCTCTATGTTCAAAGCAATGAAAGCCGGCTGAACATGAGCCAGCAGTGTGCCCAGTGTGGGCAGTGTGGCCTGCATCAGAAATAGTGTGGCCAGCAGGGGCAGGGAAGTCATTGTGTCCCTGTACTCAGCACTGGTTAGGCTGCACCTCGAGTACTGTGTCCAGTTCTGGGCCCCTCAATTTAAGAAGGACATCAAAACACTTGAACGTGTCCAGAGAAGGGCAATAAGGCCTCGAGCACAGCCCTATGAGGAGAGGCTGAGGGAGCTAGGATCGTTTAGCCTGGAGAAGAGGAAGCTCAGGGGAGACCTCATTGCTGTCTACAACTACCTGAAGGGAGGCTGTAGCCAGGAGGGGTTTGGTCTCTTCTCCCAGGCAACCAGCACCAGAACAAGAGGACACAGTTTCAAGCTGCACCAGGGGAACTTTAGGCTTGAAGTGAGGAGAAAGTTCTTCACAGAAAGAGTTGTTGGCCATTGGAATGTGCTGGTCAGGGAGGTGTTGGAATCACTGTCCCTGGAGGTGTTCAAGCCATGGTATAGTTAGTCATGAGGTGTTGGGTGACAGGTTGGGCTTGATGATCTTTGAGGTCTTTTCCAACCTTGTTGATTCTGTGATTCTGTGCATTTGGTTAAAGAAATAATTTGATTTATAACAATTCAGGATAGAAATGTCAACAATCCAACATGGTATGCATTAATAACTGCAAAATAAAAGGTTCTTTTCCATGTAAGACAAAGTTTTGCTTTCAAGTGTAAATTAATTAAGATGAATAAACACATTAAAGCTCAGAGCAGAACAAAACTGCCAAATCACTGAACCAAAATTTTTCAGATTATGGAATTTTTATTTGGAAATCAAATTTTTCATTAATTTCCAGTCTGATACAAGACTGGATCTGCTTTTCTAATAGGAAAAAAAAATTCTCATAAATTCTTTAGCTATATTATCAACACCACCACCACCCCTTGTTTAATAGCTCTTTGTAATTAGGTATCACATAAATAAATTATTTTTCTTGTGTTTCTTCTTTTTTTTCCAAGTAGCTTTCAGTTTTGAAATTCAGTATGAACTCTATCTCCATTAAGTATGGGATACTGTAGCTTTTACCTAAAAGCATATTCTGTACATCCTTGCTATTACTAAACAAAGCTTCACTGTGCTTTGTAAGTGAGTATTATAACCACTGAGGACAATACAACTGAGCAACCCACAACTAATAATAAACTTCACAAAGACTGTACAGGCCATGCTGCAGAATATACTTGCATCAGAACATTCAATTGAAACCAGTATTAATTATATTGTGCAGTAGAACCATGGCTCCGATTATGGTAAAAAGAAACCAAGGTATTCACCTCTCAAAACAGATTAATTTGTTAATAACTTCCACTGTTTTACTTCATTTTATCTTACTTTTCAGCAGAGCCAGATATGTGGATCAGAAGGCTTAAAGCTCCCTGCTTTGCTTAATGCCCTGCTTGCTTTTATCAATTTACTGCACATTGTAGAATACTTCTCTCTTTAAAAATAATTACACAAAAAAAGAAGAAAAATGGCCCCAACTGAACATGCTAACCTGCTTTCAGTTAAATCTATCTTCAAGCAGTTTGCAAAACTACTTAATTGATTTCTCAGAGAATTTTAGATTGAAATACATGTCTATTGATGGATCTTGAACCTCCAAGATGCACCAGGTGAGAGAAGAGAGTGCTTGCTTAGCACCTCACAGAATAAGGCTGAACTCACAAAGTTGAGTTATTCAAGTAATTCCTTTTCGCTCAGCCATGCATTCTTGATACTGTTATAATTGTTATGTATTTAATACTGCATAATCAGTTATTAAGAGAACAGAATGGACCATGTTACTATTTCCCTGCCACTGGGCATGTGTGTGCTTCTAATCCATGAGGCCCTATGAGGAGAGGCTGAGGGAGCTGGGATTGTTTAGCCTGGAGGAGAGGAGGCTCAGGGGAGACCTTATTGCTGTCTGCAACTACCTGAAGGGTGGTTGTAGCCAGGAGGGGGTCTCTTCTCCCAGGTAACCAGCACCAGAACAAGAGGACAAAGTCTCAAGGTGTGCCAGGGGAAGTTTAAGCTTGAGGTGAGGGGAAAGGTCTTCACTGAAAGAGTGATTGGCCATTGGAATGGGCTGCCCAGGGAGGTGGTGGAGTCACCATTCCTGGAGGTGTTCAAGAGGGGATTGGACGTGGCACTTGGTGCCATGGTCTAGTCATGAGGTCTGTGGTGACAGGTTGGACTTGATGATCTTTGAGGTCTCTTCCAACCTTGGTGATTCTGTGATTCTGAGTCCTCGGCTTCCATTTTTCAAGAGTGACTCTTTTGGGTTTGTTTTCCCTCTCTGATGAGTTATCTCTGGTTTACAGACAGTGTATGGGGGAGTCTGTGACATTTAATTGACCTGAAATGTGAAGAAACTAGTGCTGTATCAGTGTATTCTCAAAATCTCTTCTTCATCATATAGTGTTAAAACTTTCTAAGGATAAAGTAAATGAAAGCAGATGTCTGGATTTCACTATGAGCCGCATTTTGTTTATTTTCATTGCAATAGCTACAGGAGGTCTCCTCATTGAAAATGCAGTGATACTAACGGCTCTAAAACCTTAGAGTGAGGGATTGAGAAGTTCTAAATACTCTCTAATCTCCAAAGATAAGATAAATGAATGTGGGTTAGCCCCTATAGACTGGTGATTTGGGCATCCTGTTGAGAAATCCCATTATCTGCGCTGGTACTTTCTTTGCAACTGTTTCTGTCCTATAAGGAACTCTCTCAATTGATAAATACTACACTATACTAACAGATAATGTACCATCTACATATTTTATTACATATCTGTAGGTAACTTTTAAAAATCAGAGAAGACTCTTAAAATGAGCCACAATTTAAGGTAAGCCTCCTAAATGCCAACTCACTGTCCTACCGATAAAGGTAGACAGAGAAAAGCATTTAAAAATGTCTGGGCGAAATTTTATGTACAGAATTTGGCATGGGCCCCTGAAAGGCTGACCTAGGAGCTGCTAAAAATAAGTGTGTAATTAATGAGGGCACAAGTAACAATTCACCTGGCAACCAATTATAAGAACACCACACATGCAGCAACAATGACAGAATCTTCCTTTTCAGACTTCCATCTAACTAGCTTCCATCTCTGTGTTATAAACACACTCTAGTTTGGTACTTTACTTTAACAGCATGAATTAACTTTTGAAGGTGACAGGAACACACAGTAAGATACAAATGTATCTCATTTTTGCTGACATAACCATTCATCTTTCCTTCATCATATAAGAAAAGGAGTAGAAATGTGAGGTGAAAGGTGAGATGGACTCATGGATTCACAGCAGACAGCTTTTCATGTTCAGTGAAAATGTGAAGAGTCCCTGCAGACACACAATCAGAAAATAACCATAGGACATCAGTGCTTAAACTTAAGACATCTAAAACTTGATCTCAGCTTCCTTAGCACTAATATGAAGAGTGATAGAGTGAAGAGATTATGCCATTATGATAAATAAAAATTGTTTATCTTTTGTTGCTTAAGCAACCTTTTAAATGGAGGTAGAGGTATTGGGCTTGTGTGGCAAGGTTTTAGTAGCAGGGGGGCTAAAGGGGTGGCTACTGCAAGAAGATGCTAGAAACTTTTCCTATGACTGATAAAGCCAATGCCAGCCAGCTCCAAAATGTAGCCACCACTGGCCAAGTGTGGAGCCTATCAATGATGGTAGCAGCACCTCTTTGATAACATATTAAAGAAGGGGATAAAAACTGCAGCACAACAGTAGCTGGAGAATATGTGAGAGAAACAAGTCTTGCAGACACCAAGGTCAGTGAAGAAGGTGGGGGAGGGAACTTTTCTAGAAATTCCTCTGCAGCCTGTGGTGATGACCATGGTGAGGCAGGCTGTAGCCCTGCAGCCCAAAGACATTAATGATGAAGCATTTGCCCAACTGCCATCCCTAGAAGACCCCACACTGGAGCAGATGGATGCATCCTAAGGAGGCTGTGACCCTGTGAGAAGCCCACACTGGAGGGGGCACCTGGCAATGCCTGTGGACCCATGGAGAGACACCCACAAATAAGCAGCTTTGCTGGCAGGACTTTTGACCCTGTGGGAGACTCTAAATAGGTTCAAGGAGAAAAATCTAACCTTACTCTGTCCAGTAAAAAATTAAAATATGCTCTTGCAGTAATGGAAAGTATTATTAATAGAACAAATAATTATCAGAATCTTCCTTTATTTCATTATTTAGGTTGTAAGGTTGCCTAATCTACAAGGTATCTCTGATCAGGCATATTCTGCAAAGCTCTTGGGAAAAAGTCTCTTCATCCCATTGCTGAAAAGAGTAAATCCACAGTGTCAAGCTCAGGTTCTCAGTACTTTTTCCTTTTCTAGTTTAACTACAACTCTTCCCTTACAGATTAGGAGTGTCTCTTCTGTTAATCATTTAAAATGCCTTGCTTCTCCCCCTAGCTCAATGTTACTATTCATTGATAACATGTGCCTAGCAATATTCACCATAGTCTTATTGTGAATATTAAGAAGGAAATCTTATCATAGTATCATAGTATCATAGTATCATAGTATCATAGTGTCAGTCAGGGTTGGAAGGAACCACAAGGATCATCTAGTTCCAACCCCTCTGCCATGGGCAGGGACACCACACACTAGATCAGGCTGGACAGAGCCTCATCCAGCCTGCTCTTAAACACCTCCAGGGACAGGGCCTCGACCACCTCCCTGGACAACCCATTCCAGGGTTTCACCACTCTCATGGTGAAGAACCTCCTCCTCACATCTAGCCTGAATCTCCCAACCTCCAGCTTCATTCCATTCCCCCTAGTCCTATCGCTACCTGAGATCCTGAGAAGTCCCTCCCCAGCCTTTCTGTAGGACCCTTCAGATGCCAGAAGGCCACAATTAGGTCACCTCGAAGCCTTCTCTTCTCCAGACTGAACAGCCCCAACTCCTTCAGTCTGTCCTCATAGGAGAGGTGCTCCAGCCCTCTGATCATCCTTGTGGCCCTTCTCTGGACACGCTCCAGCACCTCCACATCCCTCTTGTAATAGGGGCTCCAGAACTGGATGCAGTACTCCAGGTGGGGTCTCACCAGGGCTGAGTAGAGGGGGAGGATCACCTCCCTCGACCTGCTGGCCACACTTCTCCTGATGCAGCCCAGGATCTGATTGGCTTTGCAGGCTGCAAGTGCACACTGAGAGCTCATGTTGAGCTTTTTGTCCACCAGCACCCCCAAGTCTCTCTCCTCAGGGCTGCTTTCCAGCCAGTCACTGCCCAGCCTGCATTTGTGCCTGGGATTGCCTCGACCCAGATGCAGGACCCTGCACTTGCTCTTGTTGAACTTCATGAGGTTGGCTTGTGCCCACCTCTCCAGCCTGTCAAGGTCCCTCTGGATGGCCTCCCTTCCCTCCACTGTGTCTGCTGCACCACACAGCTTGGTGTCATCAGCAAACTAGCTGAGGGTGCACTCAATGCCACTGTCCATGTCACCCACAAAGATGTTGAACAAGATGGGTCCCAAGACTGATCCCTGAGGGACTCCACTTGTCACTGGCCTCCACTGGGACATGGAGCCATGGACAGCCACTCTTTGGGTGCGGCCATCAAGCCAGTTCCTTATCCATCTAGTGGTCCACCCATCAAACCCATGTGTCACCAGTTTGGAGACCAGGATGTGGTGCAGGACAGTGACAGTATTATGTAAACATGCTAATTCTTAGCACATCTATGTTCTCAAAAAACTGTTGGTATATATGTGAATGAAACAATCAGAGAGGGGAGTTAGTGGATCCAGTAATAAGTGTCATCACTTATTAGAATCTGTCAGAGAGCATTTTGTATTCTGGAGCAGGCTGTCTTTAAGATGTAGATATCTTATTTTGAACCTATCTTACTGTGACTGTTTGAGGCTGTGCCTTTAAGAAAGGGACAGTGCTGGGACACTCTGGCTGAATATTTTGTAAACAAAGACAGGTCTAAACCAATGTCATTGGTAGATTGGTAGAACGCAGCTTTAAGTTTTAGTGCAGTTGGAATTTTTCTCAGTTCCTTTCCTTCTCTCTTTCCAGCTTGTCTGCTTCTGGGCACCCAGCCAGAACGACCTTGGATAAGATAAACATTAATCCTGCATGCGCTTGGAGGCCTAATAAGAGCTTTCTTCCTTAATAAATGCCTTTTCTTTCTCTAACCCTTTTTGGGAAAAAAGGGAGGTAGGGGGGAGAGCGGGGTACAGGGGGGGAACCCGTCTCTGTCCGGAGCAGGGAATTTCATTCCTGTATTTTTTTTTCCCTTTGCTGTATATTTGCTGTGTATTTCCCCTTTGCTATATATATTGTGTATATACAACTTGCATTCCATATATCGCTTGTAAATATAGCGTTCCTTTGCTTCTCCAACTGAGTTAGCTGTGGTTTTTTTTCCTCTTTGTGGGGGAGAGAGAGCTGGGCCTTCTCTCTCAACCCACCACACTTACTAAGTGCATATTTCCATTTTCTTTAGTCTAAACCCATTATCATTTGTCTTTCTTAATCTCTAATACTCTGTGTAACTGTCAAATATCTTCTTCCTTCATGTTACACCAACTAAACACCCTCCCTCTTCCCTGTGTTTCTGGCCCTTCCAGTTGGAATTCTGTGTTGTATGTTCACTCTTCTTTTGATCCCCTTGTGCAAAGGTCAAACCCATTATCTGACTTCATGGTCCAGACAGAAAAGTATAAATATCTCCATCTATCTTTCACAATGAGTTGCTTTCCACACTATCATGTATTTTTATTTATTCAAAAAGAATTACCCCTGATATGTCAGAATGACTTTCAAGAAGAGGACTGTTAAGGTCTACAGAGTGCAAACCACTCTCTCCCAGACTGAGGGACAGCATGTTCCCTGTCATTCATTAACCTCCTCTGCTCAGTGAGCTAACTCTACCTGTGAAAGGTGCTACTGTGCACTCTCAGCTGCACACCAGAGAGAGCAGAGCACCATGCTCAGGCTCCATGCACACAGAACTGCAAAACTTCTTCATCAGCTTTGATTTCTGCAGTTTAAGTGGGTTACTATCATCAGTAAGCTTTGTAGTATCATAAGCATGTTTTGTAATTTCTGCCTTTTCTCAGTCATTTATGAATGGATATTTATGCAGATCATGGAAAAGTTCATTCTTTGTGACCTCCCACACTAAGAAACTGGAAGAAAACTGGCAATTTATTTCAACTTCAACTTTTAATCTTCTAACCATTATTTATCTACCAGATGAATATCATTATCCTGTTTCTTTAAGTACCTTTGGTGAGGGCATTTGTTGACAGCCTCTTTGGAAATCTCACAACGTCTACCCAAGCTCCCATACATTCGTGATTCTTTCAGAAAAACGACAGATTTCCAATGCCTGACCACATCTTCCACCTGTCATCTTTATAAGAGCCTCCACAAGCCTGCTCAGCACAGATCCCAGACACTGTTCTCTGTAGTTCCACAGAACTTGCCCAGCCTTCTTCTCTCACATTTGCACATTCTTCTAGTAGTTTTAATCAATTAATCATTAAATATTTCATCCTCGAGTACTTTCAGGGATCTACAGTATATATGGCAACCTCCTGGTTATCTGTGAGCAGCAGTTCATACATTATTTTGCTCAAAATTTCTTCTAGAGACATTTCAATATGACACAGATTTTGAGCCATCACCCATAGGGATGGTTTCCTTTGTGCAAAGCAATCTTTTTTCAGCTCCTCCACAGCAAACACAAATGTTAGAATAGAATAGAATAGAATAGAATAGAATAGAATAGAATAGAATAGAATAGAATAGACCAGGCTGGCAGAGACCTTGGAGATCATCGTGTCCAACCTATTATCCAACCCACCTAATCAACTAAACCATACAACCAAGCACGCTATCAAGTCTACTCCTGAACACCTCCAATGATGGTGACTCCACCACCTCCCTGGGCAGCCCATTCCAATGGCCAATCACTCTCTTTGTGTAGAATTTCTTCCTGACATCCAGCCTAAACCTCCCCCGGTGCAGCTTGAGACTGTGTCCACTTGTTCTGGTGCTGCTTGCCCGGGAGAAGAGACCAGCCCCCACCTGTCTACAACCTCCCTTCAGGTAGTTGTAGAGTGCAAGAAGGTCTTCTTTGAGCCTCCTCATCTCCAGGCTAAGCAACCCCAGCTCCCTCAGTCTCTCCTCATAGGGCTTGTGTTCCAAACCCCTCACTAACTTTGTTGCCCTTCTCTGGACACTCTGCAGCAACTCAACATCTTTCCTAAACTGAGGGGCCCAGAACTGGACACAGGACTCAAGGTGTGGCCTAACCAGTGCTGAGTAGAGGGGCAGAATGACCTCCCTGCTTCTACTGGCCACACTGTTCCTGATACAGGCCAGGATGCCTTTGCATATCTGTACACATATATCGTTTTGCCACCCCTCTTCATTTCTTTTAAACAAGTTTGGGGTTTGGGTTTTTGTGGGTTTTTTTGGCTAGTTTTGGAAATTAAAATGCTATTATTATGTTTGAGGAGTTTTTGGTTTTTTATTTTGTTTTGAATACTTTTGTTGTGTCTGCAGTATGTGCAAAGTAGTTCTCAGACAACACTCCTTTCAACCAGGACCTGCATGCAGATCAGGACACCCAGTTGTGCATTTCCTCAACAGCAGCCATTTGTTGCAGCCATTAACACTATGCCTAAAAATTCAGTCTTGGCATCACACTCCAAAGAAAGATTTATCCTGATCATATGGAAGTAATTAGCATCTTTTGCTATTACTCTGTTCCTGGTTTGACAGACCCTCTGGTCTCCTAAACCACATCACAGTCAGGGTTGAGAGGCACAGGGATCAGTGAAACAGTTCAAATGCAAGACATCTCACTTTGGAGCTTCAATCTGTGCAGATTCTGTGCTATTCACCAAAAGTCAGAAGTTAGCATAAATTATGCAGTCTTTCAGAGAGTTAGCTATGATGAGCTGCAGCTATTAATTCTTCACCCATCTTGCCATACATATGATTTT
The DNA here is from genome assembly GCF_026170545.1 of Melanerpes formicivorus. Taxonomy (NCBI): domain Eukaryota; kingdom Metazoa; phylum Chordata; class Aves; order Piciformes; family Picidae; genus Melanerpes; species Melanerpes formicivorus. Next base: position 3,932,618 of record NW_027142353.1, on the reverse strand, counting down.
TTACTAATTTAACCTTCTCATACATACAGTAGTGAAATTAAACCTGTACAAAAATCATACAGCAACATGACATAAAATCTTTAACAAATTCTTCTTTTTCAAGGGCATCTGAGAACTCCTGGATCATTAATGGATCCAGTTTCCCATGTTGCATGGTAATTACAGAGACCAAAGATACTCCAATTAAATCAATACAAAGCTGTCACCATTTTTGTAAAAAGAAATTTCCCACCTTCTCTGTGACATCTTGAGATCAGCTACTGTGTTAACAACTAACATCAACATGACTTTGCTCATGACAAAAATGTGGCAGACAAAGAATTTGCTTCGCACAGGGAAACAGGAGCGAGCTGTCTCTATTTTCAGGGGTAGCTATTGAATTCATCCAAGGACAGGCCACATCCAGCTTTTCCAAAATATCACAAGCAGATATCCATGTAGATTTAATCACAGCTTGATGTTCACTGTCAAAGCAGTACAGAACAAGAAATTCAGTAAGAACTGTGGAAAAGTCCTCCCATTTTACATATTAATCTAAGTCGAGAAAAAAACAGTTTCTAAGAGGTACTTTTCCTGAAACAAACATACAAACAAAAAGGATTCATTTTAATGGCAGGGGGGAAAAAAATCACTTCTAAATCTATTCTAGTTACCTGAAAAAAAAGCTGTTAATGATAGCTAAATACAAATAATTACAAACAAAACAAAACAACCCAAAACTCAATGATGTAAAACATATGGAAGACCTTATGAAATCACTTTATGGAAGGATATGGGCACCATTTCACAGTATCAGAGTATCACCAAGGTTGGAAGAGACCTCAAAGATCATCGAGTCCAACCTGTCACCACAGACCTCACGACTAGACCATGGCACTAAGTGCCACGTCCAATCCCCTCCTGAACACTTCCAGGGACGGTGACTCCACCACCTCCCTGGGCAGCACATTCCAATGACTACCAACTCTCTCTGTGAAGACCTTTCTCCTCACCTCAAGCCTAAACTTCCCCTGGCACAGCTTGAGACTGTGTCCCCTTGTTCTGGTGCTGGTTGCCTGGGAGAAGAGACCAACCCCTTCCTGGCTACAACCACCCTTCAGGTAGTTGTAGAGAGCAATGAGGTCACCCCTGAGCCTCCTCTTCTCTAGGCTAAACAATCCCAGCTCCCTCAGCCTCTCCTCACAGGGCTTGTGCTCAAGGCCTCTCCCCAGCCTTGTTGCCCTTCTCTGGACACTTTCAAGTGTCTCGATGTCCTTCTTAAACTGAGGGGCCCAGAACTGGACACGGCACTCAAGGTGTGGCCTAACCAATGCAAAGTACAGAGGCACAATGACTTCCCCGCTCCTACTGGCCACACTATTCCTAATGCAGGCCAGGATGCCATTGGCCTTCTTGGCCACCTGGGCACACTGCTGGCTCATGTTTAGGCGGCGGTCAATCAGCACCCCCAGGTCCCTCTCTGCCTGGCTGCTCTCCAGCCAGTCTGACCCCAGCCTGTAGCTCTGCATGGGGTTGTTGTGGCCAAAGTGCAGCACCCGACACTTGGATTTGTTGAATGTCATCATGTTGGACTCTGCCCATCTGTCCAGTCGGTTGAGGTCCCTCTGCAGAGCCCTTCTGCCCTCTAACAGAGCAACATCTGCTCCCAACTTCCAAAATATCCAAATAGGACTCCTCAAACCCGTATTGTTTTGAGACAATTACTGCTAAACGCAGCTCTAATTGAACTATTTTATTAACCTTCTCTTTTGGAGTACCTGTTATATGCAACATACAGGTAGATCTCTCGCATCATTATGTGTTTTGTAATTACATATATGCATAGTAAAACCACAAAGCTATAGTGCTTTTCACAGAATCACTGAATGTTAGGACTTGGAAAGGACCTCAAAAGATCACCCAGTCCAACTGCCCTGCCAGAGCAGGATCACCTAGAGTAGGTCACACAGATATGTGTCCAGGCAGGCTCTGAATGTCTCCAGAGAAGGAGACTCCACAACCTCTCTGGGCAGCTTGTTCTAGTGCTCTGTCACCCTCACAATGAAGTTTTTCCTTATAGAATCATAGAATCAACAAGGCTGGAAAAGACCTCAGAGATCACCAAGTCAAACCTTTCACCCAAGACCTCATGACTACTAGACCATGGCACCAAGTGCCACGTTCAATCCCCTCTTGAACACCTCCAGGGATGGTGACTACACCACCTCCCTGGGCAGCCCATTCCAATGGCAAATCACCCTTTCTATGAAGAACTTCTTCCTAACATCCAGCCTAAACCTCCCCTGGTGCAGCTTGAGACTGTGTCCTCTTGCTCCAGTGCTGGTTGCCTGGGAGAAGATACCAGCCCCCACCTGGCTACAACCTCCCTTCCGGTAGTTATAGACAGCAATAAGGTCTCCCCTGAGCCTTCTCCAGGCTAAACAATCCCAGGTCACTCAGCCTCTCCTCAAAAGGCTTGTATGTTCATGTGAAACTTCTTATGGCCAGCTTGTACCACTTGCCCTTTGTCCTATCATTGGACACCACTGAGAAGAGCTGGGGTCTGTCCTCCCAACAATCACCCTTCACATATGTATAAATATTAATGAGGGCACCCCTCAGTCTCCTCTTCTCCAAGCTAAAGAGACACAGTTCCCTCAGCCTTTCCCTGCCTTGTCATACACACATCCTTTTTAGTCTTTTTATGTATCTGCTTTTGTTGCATTTATTGTTAAAGGTCATTACTTTCAAAATAATAGCACTTCTCAATATATCAACTTAAATTCTCCTTAAATATAAGAGATGAATGAGAGACATCTGGTTCCAGCTGAGACAGGAAATGTCTTCCCTGATGTGGGATCGTATTTATTTCAAAGAAGTCTAAGGGTGATCTTGGGAACTACAAAGGAATGTGTTTAATAAAGTATCAGAGAAACTGGTAAAAGCTACAATAAACAACAGAGTAGTAGGAAAAGAGATAAATATGGTATATTGGGGAATAATTCTCCTGATTGTTTTCCTTCCCCACACACCTCTGGTTATGCTATGGCCTACGTAGATGGCCAACATGCTGTTCCAACAGCAGCAGAGCTAGCAAAGCCTGCTTTGCTACAGATTTGTGTCCTGTGCCTCCATATTCTTCCCTACCCATTCCTTAATCTCCCTCAAACCCCATATCCTAGCAGCTACCTGTGATATAAGCCACTAGAGCTCTGCAGCTGAAACCACACTGGCCACTCAACAGGCAAAACAGAGCTGAGTGAACTCTATTCTGCATCCAGGTCCCTGGGTAAATAGTATGAAAGCATTTGAATCCCCATTTTAAAACTTTAGTGCAGAATTTAGCATTCATTTTTGACTATTTGTGATACAATATTAATGTCAACACTATCCAGGGATTTTTTTTATTAGTTTCTTCCATGCTATTTAGCATGAAAGGATGGCTAGTGTATTTTGGAAGTCTAAAAGCTAATGCAGTCTTAATTAAAGATATGACCATACCAACAGATTCAAAAGCATTCAAACAAGGTTGTACAGGCCCAGATTCTTTCACATCTGTGCTAAATTTCCTGCAATTTATTCCATAGCTTCCAGTTATCACGACAGCTAGTAGTGCAGATGCACAGGAGCAAGTTATATATCTCATTTCCAAAGGGAATTGCATAACATCCTTACTCTCCTTAAATATGCATTTTGCATGGAAAACAAACAAAACATTGCCAATTGACATGCCTCAGCTTACTACTGAGTTTGGGCTGAAGCACTTTTCTGCAGCTGTCCTTCAGCAGTCTTTCTGAAGAGCATCAAGTGGCCTTTTAACTAGAAGCAGCAGTGGCTTCTCCCTTGCCTTCTTCCTTGCTAGTGCCCTCTTCAATGTGCCCATTTGAGTGCTCAAGCATTTTTTGTCCATTTTTTTGTCCAATTATTTTTCAGTTGGGTTGCCTCTCCAGTCTAGTTCACCCCAAGTTTAAATGCAGGGAGGAAAGGAATACTCTCAGTGATGTTGTCAGCTAATGTCAGTTTAAAATGAAAATGCCTGTCAGAGTAGAGGCTCAGTTTAAGTGTCTAGCAACAGTCAAATATCAGTAGTTGTACAATGCATAACTTTGCTGAGATTGATACCCCTGTGTCAAACTGGGTAATGTTCAATCAATTTAAGCATTTAAAAGCTATCAAGAAAAAACTAGTGGGTGAATTGGCAACTACAGCACATAAACCCACTTCTTTAGGAAAGCAAGCTATAAATTACATACCTATGTTATACACACACACACACGTGTATATATTTATATACACAACTACCTTAAAGGAGTCTGTAGTGATGTGGGGATTAGTCTCTTTTCCCTAGTATCAGGTGATAGGGTGAGAGGAATGAGAGGAAGTGACCTGAAATCAATCATGACAGGGAAGGTTTAGTGGTCAGGCATTGGACCAGGCTTCCCAGGAAGTCACCACCCCTGCAGGTGGTTAAGATACATGTGAACATGGCACTTCAGCATGTGGTTTAATGGCCATGGCAGTGTCAGGTTGATGGTTGGACTCAATGATCTTAGAGGTCTTTTTCAATCAAAGCAATTCTATGATTCTATGTATATATATACATATATATATATATATATATATATGCAAACACAAAGACAACACATCTATACATATGTCTACACATACACTTAATGATAGACTGGAAGACTGTGGATAGAAGGTGGCTACACTTCATGGCACACCATGTTGTCATGGCTTCCATCCTACCCGAAATAGGAGTCCAGCTGGGCCTGCCTTCTGGGAACCCATGTCTAACAGGGTCACATCGAGGAGAAGGGACACAGGATGAGTGCATACATTTGGCCTATTGATTGAATGGGAACCTTCTGATTCCTTGGCATAGATACAACCTGAATATTTTTTCCTACTTTATATTTGGAACAATTCTGGACAGCTGACTAAAAATATCAGCACAGTACCAAGTAACACTGAGGCACTATTAGGGATAAATGTACATTTCAGGTACAGCTGTCTCTTGATCAGTACATGGAACTCTAAATCCCCTCCTCATTAAGTATACAGAATTTGAATAGTATAGATAAAGCTAACAGGAATGATTAGAGGCAGGAGAAAGCTTACATATGGAGTAGGACTGATAAAGATTAGGACTCTTCAACTTAAAAAAGAGCCATCTGAAGGTGATACACAGTAAGTGACCTTATTTACAGAGCTGGAAAATGTTTTGCTGTCTGTGATGTGTGGGGACACATCAGACTGATTTTCCATATTCTCCAGCATGCTAAAACACACTTGCAGTCACCTCCAATAGCAGGTGACTCAAGGCAAATACCAACCAGCTGGTTTCTTCTAGCCTTATGTTCTATGTAATGAGGCAACAAGCTGAAAGCAAAGCAAAGGGTGCCCTTTCTATTACAACACACTGTGGAACTGGCTCCCTCAAGAAGGTTGGGAGCTAAAGCTGTTCCAGAATCCAAGCATCAAACATGTTTATGCTTCTACCAGTTATGATGGACTTGAAACACAGCCTGCCTCAGGATATCCCTAAAAACACTGATGACACTGCACACTCAAGATGGTTTGCTCTCATTCATTTAAATATATATATATATAAAAAAGATGCCCTAAGTTCCTATACGAAGCAGTTTACTGGGTGACATGTACTTAAGGTCTGACTTTGGCATGACCACTGTTATATTCCTACAGTTCTGTTGAGGACTGGGAAACAGAGAGGTTTGTCCCTGTTGCATGCTGTTGAATGTTGTGTCATCAAGGAAACATATAAATGGTGCTGGCTCCGTAAGAGAAATGCACTGTCACTTTGCCCTAGGAAAGAGCAAGAACCCCACTGTGGTTTTCCGAATTACTCACCAGATATGAGACTCTTTCCTTTATCTCTCTGCTTCCATAAGGAATAATACACGCAGGGCTTTAACAGCTTATGCCAGACATGCTTTCTGCTGTCTCAGATAGGATCACAATTTTCAGAGAGTCTGGACAAGACCTAAGCTTTCCCCTTTTGCCCTGTAGCCCTTATAGCTTTGGGACTCAACTGCACTGACAGGACAATGAAAAGAGAAAGCTTCTCATTTGTGTACATAGTAGGGTAGACAGATGTTTCAAAACTTAATCATATATATAAACCATCCACCTGTATGTATAAATATAAATATATATATATACGCACTTTATGCAGAAGATTTCTATTAAAATAATGTTATGAAGAAAAGCTCTTACAAGTTAGAAAATCCCATCATTACTTTTGCACAATGTTTATGTTGTTCACAGGAATTAATGATAGGTTCATGAGGGTTTTTTTTTCCACAGGATCTTGCACCACTAAAGCAGATGGCTGCTTTAAAATTAATAAGCAGTTATTTGTTCCATACTTACAGTTCAGTCCCTTGCCCGGAGCATTATTTATGGCACACTACACAAGCACTGCCCTGAAAATGTATTAAACTTCCTTCTGGGTAGAAGCAGTTGAAAATCTTCCAATAAAAAAAAACAACCACCTTTTATCTAAACAAAACAAACAAACAAAACCCACCACCACCACCACCAACAAATAAAGTCAATGGCAGAGGAAGGTAGGAATTTGGAAGGAATTCAGAAGGAAGGAATTCTGAAGGAATTTGGAATTCGGTAGGAATTCAGAAGGAAGGAATTATAAGAGATTGGAAGGAATTCAGAAAGAATTCAGAAGGAATTCTGAAGGAGGGGCAAAAGGAATTTGGAAGGAATAAATTTGGAAGGAAGGAATTCAGAAGGGGGGAAGGAAGGAATTTGGATAGAAGGAATTCAGAAGAAATTCAGAAGGAAGGAAAGAAGGAATTCAGAAGGAAGGAATTATAAAGGAATTCAGAAAGAATTCAGAAGGAAGGAAGGAATTCGGAAGGAAGGAAGGAATTTGGAAGGAAGGAAGGAATTCGGAAGGAAGGAATTCAGAAGGAATTCGGAAGGAAGGAAGGAAGGAAGGAATTCGGAAGGAAGGAAGGAAGGAATTTGGAAGGAAGGAAGGAATTCGGAAGGAAGGAATTCGGAAGGAAGGAAGGAAGGAAGGAAGGAATTCAGAAGGAATGAAGGAACTTGGAAGGAAGGAAGGAATGAATTCGGAAGGAAGGAATTCGGAAGGAAGGAATTCGGAAGGAAGGAAGGAATTCGGAAGGAAGGAAGGAATTTGGAAGGAAGGAAGGAATTTGGAAGGAAAGAATTTGGAAGGAATTCAGAAGGAAGGAAGGAATTCGGAAGGAAGGAATTCGGAAGGAAGGAATTCGGAAGGAAGGAAGGAAGGAAGGAAGGAATTCGGAAGGAAGGAAGGAATTCGGAAGGAAGGAATTCGGAAGGAAGGAATTCGGAAGGAAGGAAGGAAGGAAGGAAGGAAGGAAGGAAGGAAGGAAGGAAGGAAGGAAGGAAGGAAGGAAGGAAGGAAGGAAGGAAGGAAGGAAGGAAGGAAGGAAGGAAGGAAGGAAGGAAGGAAGGAAGCCTTGATTTCAAAGAGTGGTGATCAATGTCTCAATGTCTAAGTGGAGACAAGTGTTGAGTAGAGTTCCTCAGGAGTCAGTACTGGGACCTATGCTGGGACATCTTTGTTGGTGACATGGACAATGGGATCAAGTACACCCTCAGCAATTTTTCAAGTGACACCAAGTTATGTGGTGAGGTTGACATGCTGGAGAGAAGGTATGCCATCCAGAGGGACCTTGACAGGCTTGAGAGGTGAGTCACACCAACCTCATGATATTCAACGAAGCCAAGTGCGAGGTCCTGGGCCTGGGATGGGGCAACCTCAAGTATGAATACAGGCTGAGGGGAGCAGTCCTGAGGAGATGGACTTGGAGGTGCTGGTTGATAAGATGCTTAATGTGAGAGGGCAATGTGCACTGGAATACCAGGATATCAACTGTGTCCTGGAATGCAAGATGCGTGGCCAGCAGGCCATGGGAGATGATTCTACGCCTCTACTCTGCTCTTGTGAGACCTCACCTGGAGTACCGCATCACTCTCTGTAGCCCCAAACACAAGAAGGACAAGGAGCTATTAGACTGAGTCCAGAGGAGGGCCACAAAGTTGACCAAAGAGCTGGAACCCTCTCCTGTACAGGCAGGCTGAGGCAGTTGGATCTGTTCAGCCTAGAGAAGAGAAGGCTCTGGGGAGACCTCACAGCAGCATCCAGAATTTGAAAGTATCCTACAGGATATTTAGAGAGGGACTTTTTACAAAGGCATGTAGAGACAGGATGAGGGGTAATGGCTGCAAACTGCAACTAGCTAGATTTGCATTACAGTATCACAGTATCACAGTATAACTAAGGTTGGAAGAGACCTCGAGGATCATCGAGTCCAACCTATCAACACAGACCCCATGACTAGACTATGGCACCAAGTGCCACGTCCAATCCCCTCCTGAACACCTCCAGGGACAGTGTCTCAACCACCTCCTTGGGCTGCACATTCCAATGACGAACAACTCGCTCAGTGAAGAACTTCCTCCTCACATCGAGTCTGAACCCCCCCTGGTGCAGCTTGAGACTGTGTCCCCTTGTTCTGGTGCTGGTTGCCTGGGAGAAGAGACCAACCCCTTCCTGGCTACAACCACCTTTCAGGTAGTTGTAGAGAGCAATGAGGTCACCCCTGAGCCTCCTCTTCTCCAGGCTAAACAATCCCAGCTCCCTCAGCCTCTCCTCATAGGGCTTGTGTTCAAGGCCTCTCCCCAGCCTTGTTGCCCTTCTCTGGACACGTTCAAGTGTTTCGATGTCCTTCTTAAACTGAGGGGCCCAGAACTGGACACAGGACTCAAGGTGTGGCCTAACCAATGCAGAATACAGGGGCACAGTGACTTCCCTGCTCTTGCTGGCCACACTACGCCTAATGCAGGCCAGGATGCCATTGGCCTTCTTGGCCACCTGGGCACACTGCTGGCTCATATTCAGGTGGCTGTCGATCAGCACCCCCAGGTCCCTCTCTATTTGAGAGCTCTCCAGCCACTCCGACCCCAGCCTGTAGCTCTGCATGGGATTGCCGTAGCCAAAGTGCAGCACTTGGCACATGGACTTGCTAAATGCCATCCCATTGGATTCTGCCCATCTGTCCAGTCAGTCAAGGTCCCTCTGCAGAGCCTTTCCACCCTCTAACTGATTAACATCTGCTCCTAACTTGGTGTCATCTGCAAACTTGCTGATGACTGACTCAATCCCCTCATCCAGATCATCAATGAAGATGTTGAAGAGGATGGGGCCCAGCACTCATCCCTGGGGGACGCCACTAGTGACTGGCCTCCAGCTGGATGTGGCACCATTCACCACCGCTTTCTGGGCCCGGCCCTCCAGCCAGTTCCTAACCCAGCACAGAGTGTAGTGGTCCAATCCAGGAGCTGACAGCTTAGACAGCAGTTTGCTGTGGGGCCTTGGTGAAGTCCAAGTAGACCACATCCACAGGCCTCCCCACGTCCACCAGATGGGTCACCTGATCATAGAAGGAGATCAGGTTGGAGAGGCAGGACCTGCCCCTCCTAAATCCATGCTAGCTGGACCTGAGCCCTTGGCCATCCTTCAGGTGCGCAGTTATTGCCGCCAGGATAATCTGCTCCATCACTTTCCCTGGCACTGAGGTCAGGCTGACTGGCCTGGAGTTTCCAGGTTCCTCCATCCGACCTTTCTTATGGATGGGGATCACATTGGCCAGTTTCCAGTCATCTGGGACCTCACTGGTGAGCCAGGACTGGAGGAAAATGATGGAGAGCGGCTTGGCCAGCTCATCTGCCAGCTCTCTCAGCACCTTAGGATGGATCCCATCCGGTCCCATGGACTTGTGAGTGTCCAAGTGGCTCAGCAGGTCCCGAACTAACTCCTCATGGATTACCGAGGCACTACACTGCTCCCCGACCTCATCTCCCAGCTCAGAAGGCCACTCGTCCTGAACTCCTGCCTTGCTGTTAAAAATTAAGGCAAAAAAGGCGTTCAGGACCTCAGCCTTTACCTTGTCTTCAGTCACTGCGTTCCTGTCCAGGTCCAATAAAGAGTGCAGGTTCTTCCTGCCCTTCTTCTTATTGTTAATATATTTGTAAAAATGCTTTTTATTGTCTTTGACAGAGGTGGCCAGCTTCAGTTCCAGCTGGGCCTTTGCCTCCCTAATTTTATTCCTACATAATCTAACAACTTCCTTGAACATACCTCGAGAAGCCTTCCCTTCCTTCCAAAGGTGATACAGCCTCTTTTTTCCCCTTAAATCCTCCAGGAGCTGCTTGCTCATCCAGGCCGGTCACCTTCCCCACCGGCTCGTCTTTCGGCACGTGGGAACTGCCAGTTCCTGTGCCTTCAAGAGCTCCTCTTTGAAGCAGGTCCAACCCTCCTGGATCCCTTGGTTCATGAGGGCTGGTACCCAGGGGACTTTACAACTAAGTTTCTTAAACAGGCTGAAGTTTGCCCTCCGGAAGTCCAAGGTGAAGGTTCTGTTGGTGCCCCTCTCTATCTCCCTGCATATTGAAAACTTCACTATCTCGTGGTCACTGCACCCTAGGCAACCTCCCACGATTAGACGTAAGGAAGAAGTTCTTCACCATGAGGGTGATGAGGCATTGTAACAGGCTGTCCAGACAAGCTGTAGAGGCTCCAGCCCTGGAAGTGTTCAAAGCCAGGTCAGACAGGGCCTTGAGCAACATTGTCTAGTAGGAGGTTTCCTTGACCATGGCAGCAGTGTTGGAACTAGACAATCATTAGTCTCTCCCAACCCAACTCATTCTATGACTTTATGGTTCCAAGGAAGGGTGGAGAAAACCCCTGTTTTAAAAGCATTTTGATTATATTGTGGGGTTGTTTGTTTGTTTGTTTGTTTGCAAAAAGGAACATACTGTCTTTTGTCATTAAAGACAAAAGGTACTCTTGTATGTACTTCTAAATTAAATCCACTTCAAAGGTTTGGCTTTCATGACAGAAGAAAAACCACTTCAAGCTTAATTTTTTTTCCCCAATAATTTGTTTCATCAAAATATCAAATTTTTTCCCCATATATGGCAGTTAGGTGAAGCTAACTTTCAATATTATTTTTTCCCCATGAATCAGTAATTCCTGTAGAAATTTATTTCAGGGTTTTATGATGCTCACTGCTATAGATGCTGACTGTTTCACACTATTAATTAATTTCCACAGTGCTTCTATAGGAGACTGGGATTTTTTGAAGCCTGCTTTATAAAGTGTCAAGTAGAATTAGGTGAGAAGGGATTCAGATACAACCTGAGTACACAAGATGAAACAGAAGCTTGTAAATGTTAAGACTATTTACCTCATAATGATCAACATGAACATTTTCCTCACTGTAACCACTTCCCACATACTGGCTTCGATGAAAGCCAATGAAGCCAGTACCAGTAAGAAAGAAAACCTCTTATCCCTTCCACTCCCTCCATGGACTACATCATTATTAACAAAAGAAACAGTGAAGAGAAATGAGGCAGCATTTCTGCATTAGGTCACAGCAGAACACTGATGGTCCTCTTGCAAAATCAAAATGATAACACTTTGCTACTCGTAGTCACTAAAACCAGTTTGAAGAACAAACTGAAACAGAAAGTAGAACAAGCCCTGTGATTTGCCTTATTTTGCTAAGAAATAAACTCTTATCTCTTCACGCATTTTGTTGCAACGTTTGGCAGCCAATTGTGAACTTCATGTGAAGAGAAATGACACTACTCTTACATCTGCTGACAAGCTTCATCAAACCTACAGCTTTCCCCTTCTATCCTCCGTCTGCAGTACCACATGCCTTTAAGTGGCACAGTTTGTTTAAGTAGCTTTTCAACAGCACTTTTGCAGCAGAAATACCTAAGTGTTCACCACATTTTATTTGAATGCTGTAGTTAAAGGGGCCTGCAAATTAGGTGTTTGGTCCCTTTGACTGGACATAAGCAATAACAATACCACAGAGACAAACGTGTTAACATGGATGTCATGGCACTAGTGAGCCGGGAGCTTGCAAATGGATTTATTATGAAACAGTACCACTGATTGCTTCACAGATTACTCTGTGTAGCTGTGTTTTACTTCGGATAAGCACTGCTGTCTGGAAAAGCGATTAGGGATTGCTGGATTTGAAACTGTTAATCTATCAACGGGAGACACATCTACTTATAGTACCACATATGATTCTGTATTCAAAACGTTTACTGAAGTCTATGGGATTAGGCATAGAAACTGAGGGCAAAAGATTGCCCTACTTGCAACTGGTGGAGAAAAGGAATCCTTGTTAGATGTTGTAGCAGAGGTTAGAGAACAGCTTTCTTATCTTGGAAATATGCATTGCAGTGGTGATCTGTTACAGTGAACACTGAGGTAAATGAAGCAGACTAAACTGCAGAGGTATTAAAATGCCTTTTACAGCTACAAAAAGAAGTTCCACAGTGAATCTGGTAAAAGTTTTCACAGGATGGTGGCAGATGTTAAACTGCTGAGAGCCACAGAGGCGCTGGGAAGCCATCTTGTCACTCTGAATGATTAGTCACTCTGAGTGAAAGTCACAAGGAGGGTAGAAACTAATGAAGCAAGTTTACTTGGCTTGCTGAAGAAGTCAGGGGAGGGATAATTGTTTCCTGCCATTTCACACAGATTACCTTTCAGCCACTAGGAGATCACCCAAATCTTTCCAGTCAAACTGTCTTTATGCAACCTGGATCATCACCAAACCTAAAGCAGAAAGCAATTACAGACTGAGAGATGTGAAAGGCCAATCAAAGGAGATGTAACACACAATTGTCAGACTACACGGTGTCGCTGGTTCCTTGCTGTTGCTGAAGTTGTCAATATAAAACATTCCCTGTGGCCGAAGACAAATTTTACCAGATGATGTTGTCTGACTAGAGGCCTGTCATCAACTTGTGTACAATTCCTGCTATAGCATAGATGACTTGCTTTGATAGACTGCTATAATGGAGAAAAATGTATGATATGACAGGAACAGTTTCTTGCTGATTCCTCACATGTCCACAGTCTTGATAAGTTTTTATGAGTCCCTGAACTGTTAGAAACACCAACTCTCATCCTCTCACCGAGAATAAAATTAGGAACATAGGAGTGTGGGTTTCTCGAGGCCTGTTTAGCTAAAGGACACAAAGCACCCCACCTTTTGTGGTGACCATAATATTTTGCAGTGTCGTTCTCTCCCTGGTTCTTGGAATTTGCATTCTCAAAACAAGAGAGAGAATAGCACAATGGTAACAAGGAGGGTATCATAAAATATATTGTAACAGTATGACATAAGGAAGACAATACAAATACATGAATCAAATACATTAGAAAGAAAGATTTCTAGGTAATAGTGCATGAGAAAAAAATAAATAGCAGGAGCAAGAATAATCACTGTGGATGAGTGCCCAAAGCCAATCTATATTTTCCATTAAGTTGTTTAAGGCATTAAAAAAATCCAAGATAGTCAAGCAGACAGAGATGTACTTTAGTACAATGGAAAATACTGATTCCATCAGTTTTCCCACTCTTAATGAGGGAGCTTGCTTTACAACTTCCTAAAACTCAGTGAGCTTTGTAAGAGCCTGAAAGACTTCTATTAATAGCTACAATGCCTTCAAGTACAATATTCATATCTGCAAACAAAGTTTGTAAGGAAAATTCACCCAGGGGTATGTGCTTGGGTACATACAAATTGTGGGTACACTGTTTGATCAGGCAAGGAGCTATGGGAAGCAGAACTCCCCAATTACAAGCAATTTATTCCTGTCCCCACAGTTCCCCTAGCCTCCTAAATACACTTGGCAATCTAATATGAAAATGGCCTGAAAGTGGGTAGACCCCAGGAGTAGTGCCAGAAACCATGGGATACTGATCCATATGGAAATGTGCAGGCACCAATGCAGCACAGAGTGGTATAGATGTCTGGCATAAATCATAGGTAACATCAAACCATGCAGGCAGAACAGCAGGAGCAAGCAAAGCAGAGATACATTGGTACAGATACACTGATGTAGTTATTATTCAAGGGGATTCTGAATGTAAGCAAGCCATTGGATGGGATGAGAGCTTCTTTGGGTTTTTTATTACTGAACTTCACCATGATACTCAGGCTAAATCCAAATGGAAATGGCAGGATATTTTTTTCTGGTGATCCCAGGCATTAGATCATTGTCCTCTGTGTCTCCATGTGTGTGGTTTCTTAAACATTATTTTTGTGGATACTAAAGAAAGATATGGATAACTTCTGAGTTGAAATTTTGGACTTTTTTCTTGATTTCTTCTTCATGAGATTTTTCTTTTTTTAGGGCAGAACACACTGTAAGTTATGATTGATTTTGATGGAAATTTCTATGCATGTTTATCATAAAATACTAATTTTCAATTTAGTATTAATTTTTTTTGGGGGGTATTTTCCACAATTTTTTATAGCTTTCATGAATAATGGTTCCAAAATTATTAACTACAGGGAAACTCAGATATTAAACAAACACTGTGAAAATAAGATAGATGCTTATGTATGCACTTAAAATTTAAGTTCTTCCAGCTAACAAATTAACTCTTAAATAAAATTTTCCTAACTGTTATCATTTTTTATCCAATATGCTAACACAGTATCAACATTTAGTAAGTGAAGCAAGTACAATTTAACAATGCTTCTGAATGTCAGCAATGCATAATCACAGCACGCAGAAAATAGGGGAAAAAAACCCACACCCTCATTAGGGAATGGCAGTGATCCACTTGTCCATTAACTAAAAACACCCTAAAATCCTTCTTTAAAAATTAACAACTTTGGTATTTACCCATAGAGTATTGGGGAGAGAAGTTTTCACTCACAAATTCTATAGTTATTTAAATAGGTTCATCTTGCCTGTGTCATGGAAGACAGACTAATCTTTCTCCTTATGTTGACAACACAGTCAACTTCAATGCTGAACTTCAGTCTCCCAAATGTGCCAATATGGTTAAATCATAGAATCATAGAATCAATAAGGTTGGAAAAGACCTCAAAGACCATCAAGTCCAACCTGTCACCCAACACATCATGACTACTAGACCATGGCACCAAGTGCCATGTCCAACCCCCTCTTGAACACCTCCAAGGACGGTGACTCTACCACCTCCCTGGGCAGCCCATTCCAATGGCTAACAACTCTCATAATATGGGATATCCATTTCCTTATGAACCTTTCCCAAGTTTATAGCATTCTTCCTCTCTTCCTAACAGAATTTTTCCTGCATTAACTCCTCCATATTTTACAATTTAATACCTGTATTTCATCCTGTAATTAGTTATCTTCTGATCTTTATTTTCAACTTCTTAAAAATATCTTAATCTCTGTAGCTTTTCAAAATAGAAGTGCAACTTTGTTATGATTATTAATTATGTTTCAGTCTCTGTAAAAATGCATCTCTGCATTGCACAAATATAGAATACAGATCAGTATTTCCTTATCTCATTATCTGCCACAGAACAAATCCAAGACTTTTATCCAAGACTACTTAAATTTGCACATCCTTCAATTAGTGGGGAAAAAAAGTCACCAAATGTTTGATTTCTTAAAGCAGCTCTCATTTTTAACCTTCCTCCCTTCTGCAACTTAGCCTCATTTCTCTCTCTTAAAAGTCTATTCTGTTCCCCATATGGACATCTAGCACTAGTTGAGTACTCACTTGAGTACTCCAGCTGCTGGATTAGAGGGACAAGGAGCCTCCTTTAGGTCCTACCCCATATGGAAGGCTCAGACAGCCTACACAGCCTCAATCAGTCCAAGTCCTTTGGCCTTTGGGCATAACTCTATAGTCATTTAAACTTGGGGGAACAGTTCAGATGCCCTGAAGGCTCAGTTCAGTCTCCTGGCCTGGTGTCTACTGTAATTAGAAATGTCTTACATTACTCTGCCTGGCCTCCAACTACCATTCAAAAGTGTCCCTGTCACAACTGCCAGCTCCATGAGAATGTCTCAGACACTCCAGAGCATCTCAACATTCACCAGCGTTTGAGCCGCATGCATCAAACCCCTTACATATCACCTTTAGGCTTCACTCACTGCACTGAATAGATTTTGGCCTCCTCAATTAGAGCTTAGATTCCTTGGGCCCAGTTCAATCTCTTACACAAAGTCATCCAGTGCCTTTTGAGATGTCCTGGAGTATCTGAGGCATTCGTCCAACGTTGGCAAGTATGGCATGGGACCTATGGGAGAACACCCTTATGCTTCTGGAGAAGATACTGGAGGCCAGACACATGATCTCAAAATCCCTGGATGTGTTTAAAGGTCATTTAGATGTGGTGCTTGGGGATATGGCTTAGGGGGGGAAATTTGTAGAGTAGGGTCAACGGTTGGATTTGATGATCTAAGGGGTCTTCTCCAACACGAATGATTCTATGATTCTATGACTATGCTTAGGTGAATGAACCAAAGAATAGTTCATAGGAAGACACATCACTGCAGGATCTGTAAGCTGAATCTCAGGTCTTGACTGGGATTCATTAATTTCTTAAAATTCACATAGAATCATGTATCTGAGAATATCATCTACATTTATTTATCCTTAAAAAACCCAGTGCTTTTTGGATAGCTATTTTCTCATCCTTAGGTGAGAAAAAATAGATGAATCATGTCATAGAATTATTGTCGTCTTGCCATTGGCTCTGATGAGAGCCCACATGACAAGCACAGAATTCATGGAAGTTGAATTAAGAAGCAGTCCATGGAAGTAAAATCCATTGAGACCCGTTAAGTACTGAGACATGAATTCTAGCTCAGGAATTCCCTGCTCTGAAATCTGCTGGACATTAATAAAGTGTTATTTAAAGATTTTTACCATGCGCTTGACATCTCTTTTACTTTAAGGCACGTGGTACTGACCACTGCTGGAAACAAGACACTGGACAGTTCAGGTTTCTGGTGTAACCCACCACAAGACTTTTATTTTCTTATATTCTTATCTCTGTTATGGTGTTCATTTCCAGCCGTGAAACACAATCATCTCTAATCCTTCTAGAAGCCTGCTCTAGTTCATATGACTTCTTCCACGTGTACTGCATCCCTTTCCTGTTGCAAGCAACAGCTTTCTACAGTGCAAGAAAAGAAACAGTCCATTCCTCAAAGAAGCAACATGTAGGGGTTGGAAAGAGCACATATATTGAGTAGGCACCATTCTTGAGAATGCTTTACTGTGTAATACCAGTAAACGCACTTCCATGCTTTGTTTTACAATACGGCAAAAAGTAGTTATGAACTAGAAAGGGCTTGCAACATCAATCCCAGCAACACTTGTCTAAATTATTGGTTTCTCAGTTAAGGGGAAGGTTTTATGAAAATAATACACAGCACAAAATGCAAGAAGCATCTACACCTAGATTAAGAACTTCAGCAACCTGATCTCTGCACTGATGGAACCTAGAAAATACTCCAAGGCATCCTAGTAACTATGTCATTACTTACACACTTAAAATACCACAGTGATGAGTGCCATGGAGGGTTAAAAGTTAGACGTGATCTTTGCTGGGGACCCTTTGCGTACTGACATCTAGAAAAATACTGCTCTAATTTTCAGGCATGCTGAGATACCATGCTGCGAACTGAAAATCATGAGAACTGTTAATTCTCAGCAGCTGTAAAAAACACCCCCAGGTGAGACAACTTGGGAATCTCTCTGTGTAGTGTTGAGTGCTATGTCAGAATACAAATCATTTGAATGTGCTTTGTGTTCACAATCTTTGCTATCTTGTTCCCTGCTGCTGCTTTAAAACCCAGAGACCAGGACAAGGGACATTCTAGCAAAACGGTAACAATCAACAGCTGCTGAACTGTGATTATCCTATCAGCACAGAAAAGGTTTTCTGTCATTCAGGTAAACACCAGTTTTTCCAGTCTGAACTCAAAGAGACTGCCAATTTACAAACAGGTAATAGACTTCAATCACCTGTAAAGAAAATGTTACAGTTGGTCATTTTTCAACGAGAATTGGTGCCTGTGAGAAAGAGGATAACTGGCAATTGTGATGAATGAAAGAATGAACATATTACATGAATGCTAAAGGACCCAAATTGCCAGCAGATGTATGTAGTTACTCCATGAGGTAGGTAAGTAGGCATGTCATGGAAGAAAATTTAGCATACGCTGGAGGATGTTGATCAAATCCACCCAAGAATGCCCAAGAGTGGTAACAAAATTAAGTCAGAATGGCACACATGAATCTTATTGTTTTGTCTGAGTCCGTATATCCCCTGTGCTTTCTAATTAAGGGCAAATAGGCTCTCAATGTTCTTAAAAATTGTTTTATGTACTTAACTTTTCCCTGGAGAGATAAATTATGCCCAGCAGATTAAAGTTCAGAGAAAGGATGCGATTAAATGCTTGAGGCACTATAAAGTGTCAGTAGTGGTGATAATGCCAAGAAAAGATAGATCATAAGTATTCCACTTTAATGAAGGAATAACATACAATTCGAATCCAGCAAAAGCAGCAGCAGGAAAAAGTCAGTGCTGGAGTTTATTCAGACTCAGAAATCTGAAAAGCACACTCAAGTTGAGTAACCCTTTTAAAAAGTCAACAGTAATTGCAGAATTGAAAAATAGACACTTTGAGGTCACATTGAACTTTTTGATTGACTCTGAGTTATCACTCTAATTAGAGGCATTCTAACCAGAGGAAGTATGATATCCTCAAGAGCTCGTATTTATATGGCACAGCTTTAGGTCTCCAGACACATACATTAGAAACCTGTTTCAGCTGCACCACTTCTACAGCTGGTGGAGCAGCTCAGAAAGAATCTGACCAGCCAAGAAAAGTTGAATAGAATCCTGACTGAAACTATACAAGTAATTAACAAATTCTTAAAGGTAATGACACCCTTATGCTGCCTAAGAGCTATAGAGATATGAACGTTAACACCTTTTGTGCCAGATTGAAAGCAGCCATCTGAACTTCCTGGGAAATACCTTGACTATTCTATTTAAGAGCATTCTGGCTTAGACTTTCTAGTTCTCTCTGCTGAACCTTTCACTTTACCTAAATTAAGTATTTAAGGGCATGTTAGCACTCAAAAATGCTATGAATGTCCTAAGATCAAGGAGATCTCTGGTTTGTTCTGACAAACCTTACAGCACATTTCAGCTCCCTGGTTATAAAAACTTAAATGGTTCCTTTTTCAATTATCTAAGTTATGAAGTGCAACTCCTTGATTTTGGGAATGGTAGGTATTTCATTTTTTTTTATACAACTCAAAAAGACAAAATGTATAGAAAATGTAGCCTTAATTTGCCATTTCTAACACAAATTCACAAATATTTGAGGACATCCCATTGTTGTCCATTCTTTGAAAGATAAAGAGGCAAGCCTTCAGCAGGGCTATTTTATAATGGTCATAACAAATCTTTGTCTTAAAAAGAAGCCCTTCATACTAAAGAGATAAGGTGTGAGGGACATACAGGCTGTACACACAAGTCTAAGTACAATAGGGACTCTCAGAAACTTTCAGCATTGTTCAGTCCAGCTACTCCAAAACAAATATTGAGGCCATGAAACAGGGGATTTGAGAAAACAGTGAATGAGTCCACTATACTGTTTGCAGCATCAGGTTTGAAAGCTGCTTGCCCCTAAATCTCTAACTTTATTAGAATAAACCAAACCAGGTTGGAAGAGACCTTCAAGATCATCGTGTCCAACCCATCAACCAATCCAACCCACCCAAACAGCTAACCCATGGCACCAAGCACCCCGTCAAGTCTCCTTCTGAACACCTTCAATGACGGCGACTCCACCACCTCCCCGGGCAACCCATTCCATAGCGCAATCACTCTTTCTGTATAGAACTTCTTCCTAACATCCAACCTGAACCTCCCCTGGCGCAGCTTGAGACTGTGTCCTCTTGTTCTGGTACTGGGTGCCTGGGAGAAGAGACCATCATCAGCCTGTCTACAACCTCCCTTCAGGTAGTTGTAGAGAGTGATAAGGTCACCCCTAAGTCTCCTCTTCTCCAGGCTAAGCAGCCCTAGCTCCCTCAGCCTCTCCTCATAGGGCTTGTGTTCCAAACCCCTCACCAACTTTGTTGCTCTTCTCTGGACTCGTTCCAGCAAGTCAACATCCTTCCTAAACTGAGGGGCCCAGAACTGGACACAGTACTCGAGGTGTGGCCTAACCAGTGCAGTGTACAGGGGCAGAATGACCTCCCTGCTCCTGCTGGCCACACTGTTCTTGATGCAGGCCAGGATGCCATTGGCCCTCTTGGCTGCCTGGGCACACTGCAGGCTCATGTTAAGCCTACCATCAACCAGCACCCCCAGGTCCCTTTCTGCCTGGCTGCTCTCTAGCCACTCTGACCCCAGCCTGTAGCACTGCATGGGGTTGTTGTGGCCAATGTGCAGAACCCGGCATTTGGATGTGTTAAATCTCATGCCGTTGGATTCTGCCCATCTGTCCAGCCTGTCGAGGTCTCTCTGCAGAGCCTCTCTACCCTCCAGCAGATCAACTCTTGCCCCCAGCTTGGTGTCGTCAGCAAATTTACTGATGATGGACTCAATGCCCTCATCCAGATCATCAATAAAGATGTTAAAGAGCACAGGGCCCAGCACTGATCCTTGGGGCACACCACTAGTGACTGGTTGCCAGCTGGATGTGGCACCACATCTAAGCTCGGTGCCTGTTGTGCCAGTAATACAATAGACTGTGCAGTAAAGGGAGTGGTCATACAGACACAGTATGTGCTTCAGTCTTACTAAGTCTGTTCACTACACTCTTCCCATCTGAACATAAGAATATAGAACATATTTATGGGGCTGTAAGCATTTTTGTGGATTTTTTCCATTCCACACAGCCCAGAATACTCTGAAACAGCTCCAGGAAAACAGGAGCTTGCCAAAACATTAGTTCAAGCAGGTGGTTCCAATTCGTAAGACCTTTACCTTCTCTATGCTTCAGAGGTTCTTGGAACAACAAAAAACCCTCATATGCCTATGCTGGCAAGCATAAGATTTGAAAGGCAGATGTTATTCTCACATCCACCCATCAGAATCTTTTTGCCAGATTAGCTAGCATCAGAACTATTACTTAGCTTTTGAACTGGCCACAGGGGAGGGATGCTCTAATAGTGCAGCTACAAGACATGTGCTGCCACTTATCTTTGTGACTCTTACTGGGAAGGCAAGGGGGAGAAAAAAAGGGGGGGAAATAGTCTGAAGAATGGCAGTTTCTTACCTGCTAATTTGTTTCTCCACATGCCCTAATATGCAAACCCAAACACAAGCTAGAATTTCTCCTGTCAGCAGATGGACACAGGGAAAACATAAAGCCCCTGGGGTGTTGGATTTGAAATGCAGTGGGATGATCTGTCTGGCTTAAGTTCAGATTCAAATTTCTAGAACAATAAAGGGGTAAATGGCGTTTTAGAATGTTCAGTAGAAAATTTTCAGAAACATAAATACTTCAGTGATATAAAACAGTTAACCAGTTGAAATGATACTATGATTTTACAGGTAATTGCTCATTCCAAAAGCAGTATCAGCTAAAATGGTTGCTTAGGTAAACAGTGGATGGCTAACAAATGTTTTTCTTCTGTTTTCAGTCTCTCTCCAAATATTTTGATTACAAGGTTGGTCTGTGCCCCTCCTGATGTTTTACCTCCAGCTTGGACTGATACAGGGATAACAGTGGTGGATTGTTATCCCTTGGTAATTTCTTATTCAGACAGACACACATGACATGCCCAGCCCACCCAAGTAGGACTGGTAACCAAACAGCTAACCACCTTGTAATATGATCAAAGCTTATCACAAACTCATATTGCAATGAAAGATGACTGGACATTAGCCTGATCAAAGCCCTATCTCCTCTCACTGATTTAAATGAGAGAAGTATGTCCTGGAAGAGGAAAAACTAGAACAGCATTTCTAACATGATCAGTTTAAAGAGTAGATATAATGTGGCTTGGCCACTTCTTACTTATATGCAGCCTCTCCATGCTTTTGCCCTCAAGACTTATATTAAGCAACTACTCTTCAGGTAAGAATTCTTAGGAAACTCTCAACAATGATCTCAAACAGCCAGCACACTGAGCAAGGAGCTAATGAGTGCTAGGAGTAAGAAACTGAAAATATGAACCTACCATATATCCATCCCTATGCAGAACTTTGATCAGTCAGCACTATAGACAAGCTTCTCTGTCTTTTGAAGACATGATGTCCTGATTCTTTCTTTAAGAAACATAGCAGAACTCACGTTTTTGTTGGTTTAGTTGTTAAAATGCAAGAGGTGGTGCCAACACCTCAGCTGGAAGGTTTGGGTTCCATGTCCTCCCAGAAAATGGTTTAATTCACATTTCCCACCTGACATATAAGGGTCCTAATAAGCAGATGCGTAACTAACTAGGACAGGTGGACTCTCTGTCTCTGTACAGCAAAGGCAGAGAGAACACTGATGATCATAACACTGTAATTGCAGGAAAGTGGCATTTGCAGGCTTTAGTCCTTGCTTCTAGCAGAACTCTGTATTAAATGACTGTAAGTTAGTCAATGTCCATTGAATTTTTCAGGATGGGAAAAGTATTACATTCCATATTTCTGGAGGTGAGAGTGCCCTGAACATTTGGTGCTGTATCTGGTGTGCATGCGTGCGTGTTGTGCATT
The DNA here is from genome assembly GCF_026170545.1 of Melanerpes formicivorus. Lineage (NCBI taxonomy): Eukaryota > Metazoa > Chordata > Aves > Piciformes > Picidae > Melanerpes > Melanerpes formicivorus. Next base: position 3,910,050 of record NW_027142353.1, on the reverse strand, counting down.
TGGCATGAAAGCGCTACTGCCTCCTCTTCAGCTGTGCTTCAGGAGAAAGCATCCATTGCATCTTTGTGAGGCCCAATCCATTAGGCATGCTCCAAAAATATCTAACAGATTGGGTCTCTCAAGCATTTGTAGAGAGCCCTGCCTGCATTCCCAACCTTCCCTTTGCTTTAAACAAAAGAAAGGTATGGAGTTCTTTAATTTGGCTGTGTCTCAAGAACTTCACAGTCCTACAGGAAGGCATCTCGTCAAGCTAGGCAGCAGATGAACAGCTGGGTTTTGGATCACCAGTCCAGGCTCAGGGAAAGCAATTCCACTAAGTCCTGCTATAAATGCTTTGACTCTTTTTTATTGGCTTCAGCCCTGTGATGGTATCCATGGCAGCTGTAACTTCAAGTTGATATTGATGTGAAAAGGTGAAAAGGTTGGAGGATGTTCAAGTGGCTGGCTTAAACATTTCACCAGGAAAAATGCATTCTCTCTTGGCACAAAAGCACGAGGTTGAGTCTCTTCTCTCTCAGTCCTGAAACATAAAGAGTATCTAAAGCCTGCCAAGCTTCTCATAAAATATTGAAAAGAATAAAAAGATGACCTGGCTTTCTGTGACATGAAAAGGTCCTCTGGAGGTAGAGGAAAATCTTTTCTTTTTCATAGGAAAAAATTATGGAAGAGTAAGAGAAATTCTGGAGCTAACTGTGAGAATGCACCTCTGAAGGAGTAAAGAAATGTCATAAAGAAAATAATTGCTATAGGATCTCTGCAACTAAGGATGGATCTTCTACCACCCTTGTATTCAAATGAATTATAAACTCAGTAGTGAATCATCTCTGAGAGGTATGTCCAATGTACATTAGATTTTCTTTCTCTTGTTTTGCCTTCTTAGAGAGGTGTGCTTATGTGTTGTTTTTCCTGTCTTTCTTCCTAATGCTTGTATACTTGTTTGGTTTTACTGCCACTTCCCAATGTATTACACTGGTTTTCCTTTACTCTCCTTTACTTCCAGTTCTTTCCTAAATGAAGCCACTCAAGTTGAGTACTTTCAGCCCTTTGTCTTGTAAAGGTTTTGATCAAATTTTAACTTCACAGAACTGCAAGTTTATAGCAAGTCATGCTTTTCAATCTTTTCAGTGGTACCCGGGGTCCCTTCCCCACCCTTTTTTTTCCTGTTTAACAGGAGTCTGCTTTCTATAGCAACAAAGATTCTGGAAAAGCAAGGTCTTGTTTCATTTAATTCACCCTTAGGCATAGGCAGCTCTAGAAAAGATTGAGGCTGTACATAAACCCACTTGGTGGGTGGAAAAAAAGACAGTTAAAAGGAGAGTTATTTTCTCTAATTAAAAAAAAAAAGGTAAGATTGAAGAACTAAGTTTTCAGAGAGGAATTTTTGCAGATAAAGAGCTTCAAACAAGCTGAATGTGGGGACTGGCTGCCACTGCAAAAGGTATGGTTCTTCCTTAGGTGCCATGTGGTAAATGACAGTGCTGTACAGGTGTCTGAGACAATCCTGGTCACAAGTACTTAGCAAGTAAATTAAGCTTTTAGGGATAGAATTCAACACCTGAAGCCCAGACACCTTGGTGTAAACTACATGCCCAAGTCACTATGATAGTCATTACAGATCTTGTCAGTGCAGCCAGTGGAGCATGCTGACTTATTCAGCTGACCAAAGCTAACTATCTGCATTAGGATACAAACCCATTTGAGTGTGTTGGGTTAAACTCAATTGCCTAATTTGCCTAAGTATATGTTTTGTGCTATACGAGTTGCACAGGCTAATTTTGACTGGCCTCCAGTTGTCTAGCCAGAAGTCATGTTGTGCTGTATCCAAAGGCCCCCTCTTTCGATGCATGAAAGCACAAGGTTCAAATGGCTCCTGTAGAGGAACCTGAGTCCCAGACCCACTCTCTGCCATGGAAAGTTAAGATAGATCACTCACATTCTCATAGCTAAATTTCTGTGCTTGAAGCCAAAGCTGAACTTCACTCTAGGGGTACTGCCTTTGAAATGTAGTGCACAGAGAAAGAACTAACCCTGGTTTAGAGTGGAAACATTAAAGATGCTCTCAAATACCTTGGGAACGACAGAGTATAGGTAATTCATTTTTGTCCTTATTTCTCAGACTTAAAACCCTAATTTTAAATGTTTGGCACTTCTATTTCTCTTACAACCCTACCAGCATGCTGGCTGGACCTTCTCTGAGCCTTTCTGAAACCTCTCCAGACAGTGCTACATCCTCACCACCATACCCACAAATATTCCCATTACTCCCTATGGTAACATCCTCCTCTTACAAAGTGTTACAGAAAAAAATTACAGGCATGGAACATTGCTAGTTGCTTGACAAAAAGAAGTGCTTTTAAGAAGTACCTGTTCTCACAATGGACAACTACTGCTGTCTCATGAGTACTAAATGAATACTTACTAGTTTTTATTCCAAATATGCTTAGCTCTTAGGTGGATACTCCAAGCCACACCTGAGATAATGTTGTTGACCAAGAAATTAGTAAGAACATCTGCATTTATTCATACATCACCAAAGATCATTTTGTTTTACGGGTGACTTACTGAAGAAGCATGCCTTAACTAAACACCAACTCCACCTGCACAACTTAATTTACCTGCAGCACTTATTGAAGCTCTTGGAGAGGGTAGAGTGAAGGGAAGAAATAGCAGTACAGAACTGAGAGTCTTTTAAAATTCCCAGTGCTATTCTTCAATCTTTGTCATTTGTCATCTTTCATTCATTTTGTATGATAGCAACCTTGCCAAGGATGAAAGGGATGCATTGCTAAGTACAACCAGAAAGTTGGTTGAGAACAGTTTTTTGAATACAAATCATCCCTAAAATCATTTACTTAGAAAACCAGACAGTGAGGATTAGCTGGTATCACTCTCTGTAAATGCTTGAGATCATGTACTTAAATAAACAGCAATCTCTTAAGAGAGTTAGTATTTTGGGGGTCCTTTAGGTATTACATAATGTAAATGACATGGTACACTGAGTCACAAGATAAAATAAACGCACACAGGAAAGCAACACCACTCTTGCAAATGCCAGGACTTCACTTTAATTGACTGCAGATACATAACAGGATTCTTTCAAGGGGTTTGTAGCCCACTCAGACTAAACTGCTTACTGCTTTTATGGTGGCACAACTCCTAGAGAAATTACTTTATGCTATTAAGCTTGTTTTTTTTGCTTTAACTTTTTTTTTTTTCAAAGTACCATTTAATCTCCTACTGTCTTCTATTTTTCCTCTCCAGTTTCATGTTAAATAGCTTACCAAATCAAAACCTGTCCCACAAATCATCTCATGGCAATGTAGAATCCGATTCTTAAATGCAGTTCAGCCCAGTATTTTTTCTTCTCCCTTCTGCTTTATTTTTGGTCTGTCATGACAAAGAAAGAAAAAAAAAAAAAATCCAACACACAAACCCCAGCAAATATTATATAACTGCATAAAGCTGGCAATTTAACTCTTCCCAGCAGAAAATTATTTCTAAATATATCACGTCTGGAGCTGAAAAACCTCAGTATGGAAATCCAGCTCCAGGACTTCTCGATGGAAAGTGCAGCAGCTCCCCGAGCAGATGTCTATACACACAGTGAGTCATCGGCAAGGGCTCAGCTTGGGATCATCAGCACCCAAGCGCAGTCACCCACGGTTTTCATCTGAAAGCAACTGCCTCTGGCCCTTACTGAGCGTGCAGAGCACTCTGCTAACCTGAGTAAACTGGGGAAAAGCATCGAGGTGGTACAAAAAACCAACCCTCTGCAGATGCGATTCTTGTGTCACTCCTTCAGCTCCATTAATGAAGTGGCGGTTAGCAGCATTCACTTGTGGAAAAGAGCAGCAATGTTTTCAACGCTTTAACCCAGAAGGGCTGCAGAAACACAGACATGCAGAGAGCGACCTGCCGCCTGGCCCCCGCCGCCTGAGCCCCGGGGCTTCGCCCGCATCCTCGGGGAGGCAGGGAAAGCTGAGCCTCCCCCTGAGCTCAGCAAACAGCTCGCAGATACTGAGGCTGTGAGTTTCGGCAGGCAACCTAGAAAACCGCGCTGAGCACAAGCAGTTTCATCGGGGGAGCAGCGGAAAGCTGTTCCCAGGGCTTGCCTTCCCGCAGGGCAGGCAGGCAGCGCAGGGCGGCAGCCGCCCCGCGGGCCCCGCCGTTGCCACGGCAACCCACGGGCGGGCCGCCTCAGGCCCAACGGCTGCCTGGGGTCTGCGGGCGGGCCTGAGGAAGGAGGACGGGGAGGGAGGAGGAAGAGGAGGAAGGCGGGTGTCGTTGATATGCACGGCGCCTCACCGCCGCGCCGGGGGAGCGAGGGCGGACAAAGGCGAGCTTCATCCGCCAGCGGGGCCGTGCACATAAGTCGCTCTTGTGCCGGGGTGCAGATGTTCGGAGGGGCGAGGCGAGGGGTCGCGCCACCGGCGAGGGGCCGGGAGAGGAAGGAGGGGAAGCGGCCGCCCTCCCTTCTGCTGGGAGAGGCGGGAGGGGAACGCAGCCCTGCGGCTCCAGCGCGCTTCGCTGAAGCCCTCCAGCAAGCCCCGAGCGTGAGGCGGGGGGGGCCGGGGCCGGCCCTCTCACACCACATCGCCCCTTCTGCTGAACAAGGCATAGGCACGTCGAGATGCCGTGGCCGTGGCGGGTGGACGCCCCTAACCTTGCCCTGCCCTGCCCTGCCTTGCCCTGCTCCGCCCCCGCGCCGTCGCTCCGGCTCCACCGATGTGAAGGGCCGGTTTCCCTGCGGGCCGAGACGCGAGCTCCTGCAGTGGGGCGCTGGAAGGGAGTCTGCTGTGGCACGGAAGGCCGCGACACATGGCCCCCCTTGGCACCGGGTGTCAGCGGGGGTGTAGGGGAGTGCTCGTTTCCGAGGGGGTCGGGAGACGAATAATAATAAAAAACCAAAATAATAAACGAGTATTCTCTATACTTGAAGCAATATGAGGTGGTTTGGTGATTTTAATATTTCCCTTCCCCCCCAGTGGCAGGAAGCCAAAACTGGCCTAAGTGAACGCCTCTTGCTGAATGGAAAAAGAAAGCTGCCTTGTTTAATTAATGTTACTCCTTTTCCCCAAGAAGAAAAGGGAAAATATTCCCATTATTGTAGCTCTCTAGAAGCCACGAATCTTTAGTCATGAAAGACACACTGAGGCCAACCCTTTTCCTCCCCTCCTCCCCCCGTTATCACCACACATAGAGGCACACATATATACAAAAGGGAGAGCTGGGGAAAAAATGAGTGATTACCTGAGGAACTGGATACAGTGTTGTAGAGCACCATGGGTCCACCTATACTGTGAGGAACTCGAATTGCAGAAGTGACCTCTGCAGTAACCTCTCTCTGAACCATGCCTCTTGTAATGCACTAATCCACCCAACACTGAAATACATTTGTCCAGAGCATGCACAGAGTAGTTTTGGTAGTGTTTGTAACATGGTGGAGTTTCATATTTGGAAAATTGCATGGTTGTGTGTAAAGATGTTAAAATCTTACTCTTTATTATATCTAATTCTCTCCAAATGTACAAAAATAGTGATAGCTATAAACCAGAGAACAGGTCAACCTCTTCTTTTTTTTTTGGGGGGGGGGATGGTGGTGTTTGTTTGTTTGTGGGGCTTTTATGCTTTGTTTTGTTTTGTTTTCCCAGATGTCTGCTTTCCTGTTTCCTGTGCCTACACTGTTTAAAAAATAATAGTTTGCTGTAAGGAAAATACACAGATCCCTGTTACACTGATGTAAACATGTCAACATTCCCACCGATATTTGGAAGCACAGCAAACGTGTTTGCACTAATTGTAATCATGAAAGCATTATGATGAGTAATATGTAGTCATTTAGATGTTTTAGGGCATTTTTTTGTTAAATACTGAGGTATGAGTTCTGTCTTTCCTTTAAAAATACTTCGGTTTGCTGGTAGCCTTGCTTTGCTGCAGATTTATTGTGTGATTTAGAGCCTGTTTTTAAACACCCTATTTTTCATGTTTGGGAAGAAGCCTGCTGCAAGTTTTAAAAAGATGTTGCTCTTGTTTTTTTGACCTTTTCCCATTTACAGCCTTTCTGTGCACAGATCCTGCGATTATAAGCTATTCTGATTGAGTTTGTCTTAGTTTTTACTATGAAGCTAGCTGTGCATTTAGAAGATGTCCTAGCAATGAATTAACATGGAAATGTGGTTTCAAGTGGTAGGAACACAGTGATCAGAAGCAATGCTTGGTGAAGGAAATCACTGTTTAACAGTAAGGAGACCCCGGGTTGTGTCTAAATTTCACAGTCGCTACTTAAGTGTTAGGAATTCTCAGACTGGATTACGTAGTGGACTGCCAGGTCTGAAGATAAAGTCAGAATTTGTAAGGGAGGTTGTGCTGTTGGCAGCACAACACTTTTATTTAACAGTTAATTATGAAGCTGTGCACAGAGAAGCTTTTGAGATTGTTGCCATTAGAAACTGAGCCCTAGCCACTCGGTTTATGGTCAGGCTGCCATCTCCAACCCTGCCTTCCTTCCTTGCCCTCCTCCTGCTCCACCAGCTGACCTTACCGTACTTGGCTGAGCTGAATCTTGAGTTTCTACAGTGTTTTACATTGCTGGGCAGTAACGTTTAAGGTGCGAGCCTGCGAGGAGTGGTACTATAATCAGGGACAGGAGTATTTTACTTTGCTGAAAACCTGTCAGCTGTCATTTAGTATCACTGAATATCATGTACCATGTATAAAAGCTACATGACAGTGAAAATGTCTCTTTTTCCTACTGATCTAGGCTGAACACAGCAAAGTTTCCATTTACTTCTAGCTATTTTGAAAAGAAAGCTCTATTGACCTTTTTTGACACTCAGCTAGGGAGGTGACTACATCAGTCAGAAGCTGACAATTTTTGTTTCCAAACTCACCCGCTGGAATTTTAATACTGTGCTTTCTTTGAACTGAAAGGCTGTCATTTCAGAGCTTTTACCCACCATTGATCTCAGCGTTATGTATTTTGCATGGTATTTGGGAGATAAACTATTTGCCATCACTGTAATATTCTCTGTGTACAATTATTGCATGTGTAAGCTTGAAGAAAATTTACAGTGAATTTTCACGTTGTGCAGTGGCACTGAATAATCTTTTGCACAAAGATATCACAGGTTTGCATGTTTGTATCCTCTTCTTCACAGGGAGACTGTGATCCTTCACCACGCAAGGCATGCAGAACTCTCGAGCTGATTTTTGCAAGACCAGGAGGAGGACTTGAGGTCTCCTAATTCTACCTGTCACTGAGCATCTCCCAACCTGGGAGCCAAGAGCATGCAGGACATGATCAGATCCTGAACTAATTCTCCTAGGTGTAACTGATCCTCAGAATGATTTCCACAGGCATAGCTTTCCAAGGTGCTGAGTGCTGATACACAGAAGCACAATACCGGCTCTGTAAACCGGCAAAGGAGTGGTCACTCTAAGCCACAAAGCATAGGAACATGTTTTGTAGAGAACAATGCATCAGCAAGACACTAGAGCATTTAAGCTGGATTGTCAGTAGGTCGAACTGGATGATTGCTGGCACACAGAGGGACTGCCTGAGTTTCCTGTGCATCGTTTCTTCCAGACAAGATTCCTTCAGGTGAGTTTAGCAGCATTTTTCCTACTGTTGTGAAAAGAGACATTTGAGACAGGTCGTCTACTAACAGAGGGGGGGGGGGGGTGGTTTTTCCCCAAAGGTATAAACATCAATTAAACACTAAAGCTCCACTCAGTACTAATCAGTCGAAAATCTCCCTCTGTGTGATGCTACCTGGCCTCAGGACAGAGCAGCTGGGCACCTCCTTGTGCTTTGGTGGAATTGTGGTCACTTAGCCCAGAAACCTCCATTGAGATTCTCTTGTCGGGGAGGGGGTGGTTTAAACTTTCCATTCATTACCCATTTTGAGAATCACACCACTTTCAGTGTGAATACATAGCTAAGCCTTGGATTAGAGAATGGGCATAAACTTTGTATGTGGAATCTTTTTCAAACTTAAGTGAATATCTTAGCTAGGATGGGCAGCAGAACCTATAGTCTTTACCTTGGTTACATAGGAAAACACTGTGGTTGATGCAGATGTATGGTAAGCACAGTATGGAAAAAAAATACTTTTAAGCTGAATCAGTCACTGAGCTATGTGAGATGACAGTAATTATTTTTAACATTACTTTAAACCTGGTATTTTAAAGAAAATGTAGGAGTTCAAATACATTTGACATTCGTGAAAATCAGAAGAAGTGCTGCTGATTGATTGACAAACCCCTCAGTTTTACAAAATGATCTTCAAGCACAGTGTCTAAAAAATGTTGTGATTATCTGAAATAAATTTCAGCAGAAGGGTATAAAGTTAGAGGCTGAAAGAACTTTCATGGAGATGTGGTGAACATATCCACTGATGTAACTTCTGGTGAGATAAAACATGAACATGAGCCTGCAGTGTGCCCAGGCGGCCAGGAGGGCCAATGGCATCCTGGCCTGCATCAGGAACAGTGTGGCCAGCAGGAGCAGGGAGGTCATTCTGCCCCTGTACACTGCACTGCTTAGGCCACACCTTGAGTACTGTGTGCAGTTCTGGGCCCCTCAGTTTAAGAAGGATGTTGATTTGCTGGAACGTGTCCAGAGAAGGGCAAAAAAGTTGATGAGGGGTTTGGAACACAAGGCCTACGAGGAGAGACTTAGGGAGCTGGGGCTGCTTAGCCTGGAGATGAGGAGGCTCAGGGGAGACCTTATTGCTGTCTGAAACTACCTGAAGGGAGGTTGTAGACAGGTGGATGTTGGTCTCTTCTCCCAGGCAGCCAGCACCAGAACAAGAGGACACAGTCTCAAGCTGCACCAGGGGAGGTTTAGGCTGGATGTTAGGAAGAAGTTCTACACAGAGAGAGTGATTGCCCATTGGAATGGGCTGCCCAAGGAGGTCGTGGAGTCACCATCTTTGGAGGTGTTCAGGAGGAGACTTGATAGGGTGCTTGGTTGCATGGTTTAGTTGATTAGGTGGTGTTGGATAATAGGTTGGACGTGATGATCTTGAAGGTCTCTTCCAACCTGGTTTATTCTATTCTATTCTATTCTATTCTATTCTATTCTATTCTATTCTATTCTATTCTATTCTATTCTATTCTATTCTTTTCTATTTCTATTTCTTTCTATTTCTATTTCTATTTCTATTTCTATTTCTATTTCTATTTCTATTTCTATTTCTATTTCTATTTCTATTTCTATTTCTATTTCTATTTCTATTTCTATTTCTATTTCTATTTCTATTCTAAAAGATGGTGAAAAGAATAAGAAAATGCTTACCTTATTTCAGATATCCCTTTTTCTATAGCAAACTCACAATCTGTATATTGCCTTTCCTTTTCATGGGCAGAACTGGCATTTTTTCAAAGGAACATCTTTGTACTGCAGACACTGTTTACAATAAATGTCTTCCACACATTAACTGTAGCTGTTTTCAATGTGATTTTAAACAAGTAAAACTTTTCTGCTTCTTTGATGTTTTGGCAGACTGTGAAGGCCCATGGTTATATGCCTCACTCTATCTGAAGAAACTGGTAGCAGAGAAGCTGAGGTGCAAGAACGGCACACTAAGTTTATGCCTGTCTTCTTCACGAGCTTTGTCCTCATCTATTTAACATACAGTGACCAGTATGTTGGAGATATCTCAGGTTTATTATGAAAATCAACAGTATTACCAGAGTTGCAGTTAACAACTCTAGAAAGGCTTGGAACCCAATCTGTTTTCAAAGAGATGGCAAGCGCATTCTTATCACTTCAGATTACCCTGCAGTATTTTTAAGTGTAACATGACTGACAGTTAAGCCTTCTAAGCTCCTAGGATGTCAATGCTTGTTTAACTCATACAATAATCATTAACATACCTCATTTCAAGAGCAAAAACTTGTCCAGTGGAGAGAAATTCGAATGTACGTTTTCCTGGAAGTCCTATCTTTAGGGCACTCGGACTGCTGGCACTTGGCACCTTCTTGCTTTCATCATGAAACCAGGTCTTCTCAGAGACTCCAAGTTGATCTCTGTGAACAGCTTTGTCTGGCTGTTCACAGAGGCAATTGAACTGCTCTCTGTCCTCAGGCTCTTATTTGATCTGCATTTGAAGAACAAGAGAGCAAAAGGAAGATTTTTTTCCTCTATCCCAAGAAGATGCAAAATGTTTATTCAGAGCTAGCTTGATGAGGTAGCTATTCAGATGTCTAATGCAGAACTTCTCATCCCTAGCCTACACATTCTTGAAACAGCATTCCCTGCTTCAAACCCTATTAGAAGCCTTTATAGAGCAGTTTACCTATGTATTGAGACACAAGTGGAGATAGGGAAAGACAGTGACTGTACTTCTTTTCCTTAGGAGCCAGCAAGGCTGGACGGCTACAGAAAGAGAGCTTTAATGTTACCATTTTGTAGCATATGCCAGCATGTGGCATATGCATTCTTCTTGCAGAGCTCTGGCTAGAGTGATTAAATGCTCATTGCAGTTTAGTGTCTCTCAAATACAACCAAATCTTCAGAAATCTGATTATGACAATAACTGGGAAGTTGACAAGAAAGTAATGGAGCTTGCAAAGGTTAATACGGATGAAAAAAAAATTGTCATGAATCCGTGGTACAGAGCAATGTTTTCTGATCTGTGAGACTCTCATATAGGGGGCATGTGATGGCAGGAACAAAACTAAGAAAGGATTTCTTTCAAGCTGACAGATTTGATCACACAAAATCTTTATCTCTAAGTTTGAATTTTGTTTAAAGTAAGTGTCTTCCTGGCAAGGCAGGCTTCATAAATGACTAAGTCATTTTCAGATACTACACTAATGTAATTTTCTGAGTCTAATAAATCCACACCTCTAATAAATACATGCTGCTTAAATTCTACTTTATATCCTACTGAAATGAGTGAAATTATTAGGCTTTTGCTGGAGTACATGACTTGGGCAGGTTAATTACTTGTTGCTGCATCAATTAGTGTATTCACTATGTATTTTCTGTCTTTGGAGTAAAGAGCTGCTGCAGTAGCCTCATACCTTTTGTTACAGATGTTCTGAAAGTGCTTACAAGACATGCTATAAATTTTTCCATGCAGTCCTAAGTTTCCTGTTATAGGAGCTTGTCTTCAGTCCTATGAGAAGGATGCACAGAGAGCCTGCAATACAATATTAACCATGACAGCAAGCCAGGTTTTGGATAGCTTGATTTATACTGAATACATCTTTATACAAAGGTGGCATCATTGAAATATGTGGGGCTTGCTCTTCTATAAGGAAACACAGAGTTTTTGGTAAAACTGTCAGGAGCAGTTCCAGGCTGTGTGATTTTTTGGGGAGAGAGACTGTTGAAAGTGCATGATACATTCATAACACAAGATGAACCAATAAGGATTCAAGCTGGTTGGTTTTGTTGCGTTGCGTTTTTGATTTGGAGGCTGGGGACTTTTTTGGTTCTTTGTTTGTTTTGCTGTGTTTTGTTCTGTTGGAGATGCTATTGAATGTTAGCTTGCACATTTGCATAATCAGAGATGAGTAAACTAAACCATATGGAATGGGCTGCCCAGGGAGTTGGTGGAGTCACTGTCATTGGAGGAGTTTAGGAGGAGACTTGATAGGGTGCTTGGTTGCATGGTTTAGTTGATTAGGTGGGTTGGATAATAGGTTGGACGCGATGATCTTGAAGGTCTCTTCCAACCTGGTCTATTGTATTGTATTGTATTGTATTGTATTGTATTGTATTGTATTCTATTCTATTCTATTCTATTCTATTCTATTCTATTCTATTCTATTCTATTCTATTCTATTCTATTCTATATAATACTTACAAAACCCCCAAACAGACAAAAAGCCAAGCACACCCAAACTGAGATTTAGCTGAAGTGAACTGGTAAACTATGGCAAAGCAACATCTGGGTCGATTACCTACAATTGTGAGAGCTAGCCAGGCCCTTCCTAGAAATCAGTCACGTATCCTCCGAACAGGAATGCAGAGGTATCATTGGTCCTCTTTCTATCAGTGAAGATCTCATCATGGTCTTTCCCAAGACTTTTTTCTTTTGGGAGGAAGCAGGGTGATTTGGCTGAATTAACATGGGTGTGCCTGTCTGACACCCTTCTTTGCCAAGACAATTTCTGAAACACCAAGGCAAGAAATTAAACTGGAGTTCAGCAGATTAAGGGACATACTATTATATAAACACCCACAACAGGCGAGAAAAGTGTGATTCAATTAGGTTTTGTGATTGAAGTTAGCTGCCAGATTGTACTTGACAATCTACACTCATTCCTGACGCCAGCCTGATCTTAATGTTGTGTTTTTATCATGAGTTCTACTTGACAACATAAACCACCTGCACTGTAAGACCCTGTTATTATCCACAGCCAGAAAGGGTGATTTTACACTACATGCAGTATATTGAATGTTATTTGGTAGTAGTATGGGATTTTTGTGAAAGAGTTTCCTATTTTACAGTTGCTTGTCATAATTCTCTTGTTCAGGATCATGACATTTTGCAAAAGTGTATTTCAGAAATAATATTACTGTGAATTCCAGTAGAGAAGGCACTTGCTAGCTTTTATGACAATCAAGCCCGAGATTAATTTCTATTCCTGTAACAAGTATAACAATGTACCTGAAAATATACTTCCCTTTGCATACAAACATTTCCTTGTTTTAAAGGGCTCACTTCCACACACATACACGTGGCCTGTGTTGCCTGTAGAAATTAGGAATTGTAGGATCAATATCCTGACTTCCAAAATATCTAAATTACCAGAACTTTAAATTGAATTAGAGAGGTCTGTGAGAAGACAGAACCATCAAAAAGCCAAGAACTGAATAATCAAGGGAAAGGGATCCACACAAGGGGCAGTGGGTGGAAGTTGAGGCATAGGAAGTTTCATGTAAATATGAGGAAAATTTTTTTCACTGTGAAGGTGACAGAGCACTGGAACAGGCTGCCCAGGGGGCTTGTGGAGTCTCCCTCTCTGGAGATATTCAAAACTCACCTGGATGTGTTCCTGTGTAATCTGGTGCAGGTGATCCTGCTGCGGCAGGGGGGTTGGACTAGATGATTTTTCAAGGTCCCTTCCAGCCCTGAAATTCTCCGATTTTGTGAAAAGGATGGAAGAGTGCCTGAATTCATCCACACTGCCAGAAGGTGAGGACAAGACCAGTAGGTTTATAGGAATGCCAAGGAGTTCTCAATAGCAACATATTGACAGAATGAGAAGCATTTATCACCCTTGATAAGATGAGGATAGATTTCATAGGGTTAGGGTAAGAATCTTAGGAGAAAGCATCTGGCTTGCTTGATGAAGCAAACAGCAAGCAGAAGTAAAGGCCAAGGAGCTGGGCAGGTAACTGGAGACTGGAGTTAGAAAGTTCACATAAGCAACTATAAACAATGAAGTAATAGAGAGATAAAACAGAGACAGATAAAAAGAAACAGCAGCTTTGGTAAGTTTTTTCCTGCCTTATATAACAAGGAGGTGTCAGAGGCAGAAGAAAAAATAAATACACATAGATTTGGAGCAGAAAGTAAACAAACATTATCAAGAGACTTGTACCTGACCAATAAAATTTTGCCTGGCCCCTGACAGAGAGGAAAAAAATGTGTTGTATTTAGGCCTATGGCAATTACCTGAAAGAAAAATACTGTCTAAAACTTTAATGTTGGTGTTTAACATGCTGGAAACTGTAAATAATTTTAAAGTAGATTTTAAAACTTGGGAATTAATTTCTCCTGCAGTAATAGATAGTGCAACATAGCAAAAGACATATTATCTTCTGATGTTGTACTGTTTCATTAGACTTGAAATTCCTCTGCAGTAATGTATGGACAGACTTACATTTCTGAATCATCCTGAATGGCTTCAGTTACATTGCTATATCATTGTGTGTGATATCAAACCACCTCTATCCTTGGGGACCTTGGATGGCCCCCAGCTCAGTACAAACATCCTCTGCTGTACATGTACCCACGTCTCATGGGACTTTTCACAGCAAGCCTCTCTGTAGCTGCACCTTATGGAATCTCAGGCACTTAATGTTCTACAGTGAGCATTTTATTAGTTATCGTCTTCCAGCTGTAGGGATCTTTTCCTTTTCTCACTGATAAAAGGTAGCCCAACTCTACAGATGCTATTTCAGCTTCCTTACCTAGTAGCGAGGAGAACCAAGCTGCAAGATAAGATTTATGTTCATACCTTGAGATTAAACACTGGCCCCACATGTATAACCACACGCTTAAATTTAGATGTCATAATCTGGAGCTGAGTCTCAACAGTGCTAATTTCACTGTTACTCTATAGCCTCTGTTTTCCATCTCGGTTGGTGCCTGCCAGCATCAATCAATGGTGGAGTGCTGATAATGCTGACAGCTTCTCAATGAAGTGCTCTGGCACTTGATACTATGTTAATGGCCTACTGTTTCCCTCCAGTAACACAAAATGTCAGACATCTGCTCCCAGACCTGCTGAACTCTGCACCTCCACACAGTAATGATCAGGGGATTCAACTGCACAGGTGATGTAGTAGATATCATTACAGATAACTTGATCAAGAGAAGAAGGCAGATGAATCCTCCTTTAGGCAGCTGAAGAAAGCCTCAAAATCAAAAATCCTGGTCATCATAGATGACTTTGACCCACATATCTGCCTGTAGGGCAGTACAGCACAAACAATCCATGAGATTTCTGAACTATATTGAAAATTGTTTCTTGATGCAGGTGATAAATGAATTGATGAGGAGATGTTGGATTTAAAAAAAAAGAAAAAAACAAGGAAGAACTAATTGAAGATCTGAAGATCAAGGGCAGCCTTGGGTGTGGTGACTGTGATACTGTGGAGTTTAAGATGCTGAAAGAAAGAAGCAAGATAAATAGTAGAATTCAGCCCTGGACTTCAGAAGTGCAGATTTAGGTCTGTTCAGGGAGGCTTTCATGAGAAACTGTGCTGCAGGGCAAAAGGCCCCAGGAGAGCTGGCTGATCTTCAAGGACAGTCTCCTCAGAGCACAAGAACAGCGCACAATGTTCAGAAAGTTGAGCAGGCATGGCAGGAAGCCAATATGGATGAACATGGAGCTCCTGCCTGAGCTCAGACATAAGTACACAGAAGGTGGAAGCAGGGGCAGACTACTTGGGAGGAATGAACAGACGCTGTTCAAATATGTAAGAATACAGTCAGGAAAGCCAAAGTGGAACACCAGTTGAAACCAGCAAGGGAGGCAAAGGACAACAAGAAAGGTTTCTGTAAGTACACCAGTAGCAGAAAGAAGACAAATAAGAACCTGGGCTCATTGCTTAGTGGAGCAGGGAATCTTGTGATAAGGGACGTGGAAAAGGCTCAGATAATTTTTTCTTCAGTTTTTATTGGTAAGGTCTGGACTCTCAGGTCCCTGAGCCACTTAACAGTCTGCAGGTGTGAAGCTGTACCCCCCAGCAGGAGAAGATATAATTGAGGAGTACTTAACCCTCTTAGACATTTACATGGAGCCAGATGGGATACACCCAAGGGTGCTGGAAGATGTGGCTAATGTCATTATGATGTTGCTAACACTTTTAAAAGGTCATGGTTTTTTTCAAAGTGGGGAGGTTCCTGATGACTACAAAAGCCAAACATTGCACCCATTCTCAGCCATGGCAAGAAGGAGCATCTAGGTAATACAGGCTGGTTAGCCTTACTTTAGTCCTTGAGACAGTTATGGAGAAAATCGACCTGGAAACCATTTCTAAACATATGAAGGACAAGGTGAGCGTGAGCAGCCGGTATGGGTTTATCAAGAGCAAGCCATGCCTGACCAATCTAATTTTTCTCTGATGATGTTGTGCACAAGGAGAGGGAGTGTATGCTGTATACCTTGACTTTAACATGCCTATAACACAGTCTTCCATAGTCTTCTCATCACCAAGCTGGTAAGATATGGGCTAGATAAAGAGGTGAGTAGAAAATTTGCTGTATTGTTGGGCTCCACTGTTTTGTGATCAGTGATAACTTGTATGGTGGTCAGTTACTAGTGATGTCCCTCAGGGATCAATATAGGATTAAACACTAAACGATGCTTAATCTCTTCATTGATGACCTGACTGCTGGGACAGACTGCATTCTTAAGAGGTTTGCAGATGACAACAAACTGAAGGGAGCATTTAACACACTGGGGGACAGGGCTGCTATTCAGTTGGCAGGCTGAAAAAGTGAGCTAATAGGAATTTTGTAAAGTTCAGAAAAGGCAAATACAAAGTCTTGCATCTGGAACAGAGTAAACTCATGCAACAATGCAGGCTGAGGATCAGCTATCCTGTCTGGAAAGGACCTGGTAGTCTTGGAGTATGAGAAATTGAACATGAGCTAGCAATGTGATCTTGTGGCTGGGAATGCCAACAGCATACCTTGGGCTGTATTAGTAAGATTGTAGCCAACAGGTCTGGAGATATGATCCTTCTTCTCTGTTTGGCTCTTCTGAGACTGCATCTGGAATAGTGTCCAGTTTGCGTAGATGAAGGGTAGATTAAGATAAATTCACAGTAGCAACATCAAATGACATCTGGAATTCACAAACCATAGGACTGTAGAAACAGATCCCAGGTAGTGGTAAAGGGAATTCAAATCATGTCATGTAAATTTAGCATTGTCCTGCAGTTTTTAGGGTTGTGTCCATTGATGAACTTGTTTCAGCAAACACCTGTGACAAATTACAGATTCTATTTTTATCTGGGTAGCTGGAGGCTTGGAATCCAGTTTCAGCCTCTGAAAATCATTGATACTGAGCCAAAGAACAGAGAAAGCCAACCTGTACATGAAAATACACTTAGTAATAATGGAACATGAAACTGAACTAAAATAATAACCATAATGATATGCCTGGTCAGTCAAAATCTGCAGTTTTGTGTGTGTGTGCCATCAGCAATGTTTCAGCCAAAGTATGTAAGAGCAAAATGAAAAATGTAACATGTCACAAAATTGGGACATTCTTCACGTGAGTATAACCCATCTGAAGAGAAGATCAGCAGTAAAATACAGGAAAAGGCTCAAAACTCAGAACTGTACACATTGTAGGTGATGCATGCTAATTGAAGCCTCTGCGAACTGGCATTTCTAGTAAGACTGTTCCAAAATGTTATTAAGGGCACTGCAGCATATTGCAGAATGGGATGGCAATGCCAAAAACAGAGGGAAATCAGGAACATAGCAGAAACATAAGACAGCTGCCAAACATTGATTTTCTTTAAAGGTGGGAAGCAAAGATACTAGGTTTTTTTAAGAGAGAAGGAAAAATGTTGGAGTGGTTTTTGCATGTCTGTTCACATGAGCTGAGAAGGCTAAATGTAGTGGTTTAAATGGGTTTAATATATCTATGTTCTCTGCATAATTACACTTGTGGGAACACCTTTGACAAGAAAAGCAGAGTAATATATCAGTGTCTGTCCTGGAGCATCTCAGTTGTTACTGTGCAGCTCATGAGCTGTTGAATCTCCACAGTGACTGTCAACAGAACTTACACTTACATAGAATTACATAGAATAAACCAGGTTGGAAAAGACCGTCAAGATCATTGCATCCAACCCATCAACCAATCCAACCCACCCAAACAACTAAACCATGGCACCAAGCACCCCATCAAGACTCCTCCTGAAAACCTCCAATGATGGCGACTCCACCACCTCCCCAGGCAGCCCATTCCAATGGGCAATCACTCTCTCTGTGTAGAACTTCTTCCTACATCCAACCTAAACCTCCCCTGGCACAGCTTAAGACTGTGTCCTCTTGTTCTGGTGCTGGCTGCCTGGGAGAAGAGACCATAATCCGCCTGTCTACAACCTCCTTACAGGTAGTTGTAGAGAGCAATAAGGTCACTCCTGAGCCTCCTCTTCTCCAGGCTAAGCAATCCCATCTCCCTCACTCTCTCCTCATAGGGCTTGTGTTCCAAACCCCTCACCAACTTTGTTGCCCTTCTCTGGACATGTTCCAGCAAGTCAACATCCTTCCTAAACTGAGGCGCCCAGAACTGGACACAGTACTCGAGGTGTGGCCTAACCAGTGCAGTGTACAGGGGTAGAATGACCTCCCTGCTCCTGCTGGCCACACTGTTCCTGATGCAGGCCAGGATGCCATTGGCCCTCTTGGCTGCCTGGGCACACTGCAGGTTCATGTTCAGCCTACAATCGACCAGCACCCCCAGGTCCCTCTCTGCCTGGCTGCTCTCCAGCCACTCTGACCCCAGCCTGTAGCACTGCATGGGGTTGTTGTGGCCAATGTGCAGCACCCAGCACTTGGCTTGTTGAATACCATCATGTTGGACTCTGCTCATCTGTCCAGTCAGTCAAGGTCCCTCTGGAGTGCCCTTCAACCCTCTAACTGATCAACATCTGCTCCCAACTTGGTGTCATCTGCAAATTTATTGATGATTGACTCAACCCCCTCATTCAGATCATCAGTAAAGATATCAGTAAAGATATCAGTAAAGATATCATCAGAACAGCATGGGGCCCAGCACTGATCCCTGGGGGACACCACTAGTGACTGGCCGCCAGCTGGATGTGGCACCATTCACCACCACTCTCTGGGCTCAGCCCTCAAGCCAGTTCCTAACCATTTACTGTTGTAACATGATAGTTTTCATAAAGTTTGTCAATGAGTGCAAATACTATCAAGTGAAAAATGTGGCAACTGTATTTTATACAGCTGTTGCGCATGAGCCAGTTGGGTCACTGAAACCGAAAAGAGGGTTGTGGCAAGCACTGAAGAGTTAAAACTCAGATGCTGAATGAAGCAAACCTCTGTCACAGCATTTGGTGTGGAGTAACCACTGAATCACTCCTGGAATCAGCAATAAAATGAACTAAAAAATTGCCATAGGGTGAAATGGACCAGCTAGCAGAAAGCCCCATGGGAGCTGAAGCTCTCTGAATATGAAAGACAACTAGAATGTTTAAAAAGCTCTTCTCCATTGACAAGTAGTGCCTGGGAGAGAGAAGAGTCAGAAATTACCTTTACTTCTGACAGGGGCTGACTCAGAATCATTTAATGCTTTTAATTCTTTTCAGCTAACATTAGCAGTGGAGGCTGACCACGAAAGTACTGTAGAAATTTGAGGAAAATATTACTCCATATAAAAATGAAAAGTATGAATAACTTTTTAAACTGAGAGTAAAATAGAAAACCAGAAGCATAAGCACCTGTGACTGATTTAAGGGCTTTCATTCAGTGTCGCTTAGCAAACTGCTCCAGTGTTTTAAAATGTTACTGCTGCCTGGTTGGCTGTTACTGTCTTTGTAACAGGTTACCACCCTTTAGCAGAATTGACAGGAGGAAATGTATGCCCATGCACAATCTAATTCAGTACAGGAATTGTATCTTATTCAACCTCACCTTTACTGGTGATTTAAGGCTGGCTGTCAGCCTTTGCATTAGCAATGCGAAGGTACAAGCACACGTTCCCTTGCTGCCAGCCTCATGCTGGTGGTGGTAATGAAGGCATGAGAAAACTTCTTTTGACCACTCCAGCAAGATCTGCTGGAATTTATCCATGAAAGTTTTAAGCACACCAAGATAGTCTTGCACTTTTAGAAGGCTGGGTTTTTTTTCTTTTGTGGGAAGAGAAGTTGAGGGGCTTAGTTAGAGGGCTGAGAGACTAAGTGAAGGGGTAACTAAATGAGCAACACATAATTAAGATCTAGGACTGAGAGACTGGGGCTGTTTAGTCTTGAGAAGACTGAGAGGGGATCTGAGAGGGGATCTGATCACTGTCTATAAACATCTGGGGGGTGGGTGTCAAGTGGAGGAGGCCAAGCTCTTTTTGGTGGTGCACAGTAATAAGACAATGAATAATGGATACAAACTTGAACATAGAAGATCTCACCTCAACATGAGGAGAAACTTCTTTACAATGAAGGTGACAGAGCACTGGAACAGGCTGCCCAGAGAGGTTGTGGAGTTTCCTTCTCTGGAGACACTCAAAACATGCCTGGATGCATTCCTGTGCAGACTACCCTAGGTGATCCTGCCTTGGCAGGGGGGTTGGACTCAACGATCTCTGGAGGTCCCTTCCAACCTCTAATGTTCTGTGATTCTGTGACTTAACACTTTACAGAGACTCCATTGGAAAGAAAGGGACAAAAGCATTGGAATGGTCTTCCAAGGATTTGGGAATATCTCAGTGGGTTTCAGAACATAGATTTAAAAAAAACCCACACATTGCCTTCCTTTTGCTATTTTCTTGTGTCTACCTCTTCAGATTCCTAGGACAGCCAACACCTTTCATCCTGAAATAGACACTGCTTTGGAACAGGGCAGAGTTACTGCTCTGCAGGAGGAAGACAAGTGAAAGAGCAAGTAGAATGGGTGCAACTTCCTGGTTAGAGCAGGAAGCACAGTGGGGAAAAAAAAGAAAAAAAAAAAGATGAATTTTTCATTTCTCTGTGGGTCTGAAACCTGTGAAGAGGAAATGTTTTCCACCACATGCCTGCAGAGAAGTGTTGGAAATATTTTTCTGCACCTGATGCAAAAGAAAAATAGAGTAGCATTTTGACCATTACCTCCCTATTAGGAAGCAAAGTTTTTGAAGATCACCATCTGAGTTGGTTGTAACAGATGTTTCACATGAAAATACTCCTTTCTGACAGTCTAGAGGTTGTTACGGTATACGTAGAAGAAATTCTGATGTGAAAAAAACAGTAGGTTGACAACTGACTTCTGGCAGCTTTGAAGAGTTGGAGCTTCTGCAATAAAGGGGAAAATGCAAATTTTGTATGGTGGAGATAACATACTTCATTCATAAGCTAGCATAACAATATGTATGGGGAAATGAAAGCACAGCTGAGGCCATCACCTGCCTGCCTTAACAAGCCAGAAGTTACTTTCTTCTTTATTTTCACGTTTCTTATAACAGTATTGTCAAAACTGGAGATCACTGCCTTGGAGAGGCTAACAAATGTGGAATGGTGGTGAGAGCAGATGGAGGGGGACTCTCTGGCTTTACTAATTTGGTGTAGAAAGTTTTTGTCTTTTTTAGTGAGAATGTTATTTATGAGGTGTGTAAGGAAGCTAACCATAAAACACTTCTGGCCTTTGCCAGAAACATTTCACAAACACCCTTTCTACACCTTGGAAAACAGATACTTCTTCTTTTCAGCTAGACACGCTTTCAGATTGAATTCACATCTGGGGAAAAATGCATTGGTTGGTATATTGGCAGCAGCAGGGATCTGCAACTGGCAACCTGGCCCCAAAAAGTATTTTTAATGTTTCTGAAATGCATTTATGCTTTACCATGTATTTAGTCCTGTGAATTGCTACTGCAACCACAAGACACAGGACAGTAGTGTGAGAGAGCAAAGTGCAGGTATCTAGCCCAGATTCAAAAGGTCAGACATCACTGGCATGGAGGTTTGTCAAAAGTGCAACAGATCAAAGTCTGAATACAGACTATGTGTCTGTTGACCTGATAAAGAGAGAACATCAAACTGTCTGAACTTGGATGCCATTTGGATTACTGTTAGAGGTGAGATACTAAGGAAAGTAGTAATACTACTGTTGCATTACAATATCCAATATAAAAATATAAATTAATAAGGATATAACAATAGTGTATTCCCAGCTGTTGCTATTGATTTATGGACAATTCTCACAATATGACATGATTTTTTTTCCTAAGTATACTAAAATAATGTTTTCAAGATGTAGCACAAAAAAAAAACAATATTTCAAAGGCTACAAAAAGGGAACTTAGGTATTGGAAATATAAGAAAAGGAAGTGATTTTAAGTTTGTTGTGTATGCCAAGAATACAGGCCAAGTCAAATGAAAGAGCTCACATTGGCACCACGGAAATTGTTAGACCCCTGGAGCAAGGTAGGCATAGGTTTGTTTATGCTGGCTGAATAAGACTAATATTAGTTCTAGCTTGCTATTTTCACTTACTTGTAATAGCTTTAATAGAAAACATTGCAACTAAGTACTCAATTAGGCATAACAAATTATTTTCTGATGGAGAAAGAATGAAATGCAGGCTACAGAAATTAGTAGGTAACTTAAAGAATTTTGTGGGGACTGGAGTTGTGTAACTGCCAGTCCTTGATATCTCAAATCTAAAATGTTGTTAGAAAACAATAAGAAAATAATAAGGCACTGTAAAATAACCTGCAGGACCAGACTGATCTGTATTTAGATTAAATTACAGATGGGCAATGATTAAATTTAGGTTGTCAGCCACTGAGATTTTCTTGACAGGATGCTGAAAACTACTTAAAACCCAACGTCTGCTGTATAAAGAAAGTAGTACAGGATAAAAAGCCTGATAGGGTCTCATGACCCAAGAACTGCCATCACTTCATAAACTGATGTTATGCATCAGGGAATAAAGGTCTCAGAAGACAATGCCATGCTTTTATGAGAGCATCACTCTTCATATATACTGCGAAAGGACAGGTGGCCGTTTCACAAACGGTAACAGGAGATAAGGATTAGCAATCTTGCCACAAAATGCCGTCATGCCAAGGACATCTTTCCTGAAAAGCTCTTTGGCATAAACCAAACCAAATATTAATTTCTGAACCTTATGAGGCTGCTGTCCAGGCCCCAAAGGTCCTTAATGGCCTTGTCCAGCCTTGCCTGGGGCCTTCCCCACACTCTGCCCATGGCCCAGAGGCTCCTTTTCAGCTCAGGTCCGGGCATTCAACCCTGCCCTGAGAAACACTGGAGGTGTCCTTTTGCCCAAATCATTGCTCAGGCATCCTGCACCTGGCTGGTGGCCTTGAATATGTTTGATGTTCAACCTGACACTGCTGACAGACACAAAGAAACCCTTCACATGTCAGGCTTGGTTCTCCACTGAAGACTTGGTGTACATGACGAATACATTTGAGTGTTTTATATTTCACAGTATCACAGTATCACAGTATATCTTAGGTTGGAAAGGACCTCGAGGATCATCGAGTCCGACCTATCAACACAGACCCCATGACTAGACCATGGCACCAAGTGCCACATCCAATCTCCCCTTGAACGCCTCCAGGGTCGATGACTCAACCACCTCCCTGGGCAACTCGTTCCAATGACGAATTACTCGCTCAGTGAAGAACTTCCTCCTCACCTCGAGTCTAAACCTCCCCTGGCACAGCTTGAGACTGTGTCCTCTTGTTCTGGTGCTGGTTGCCTGGGAGAAGAGGCCAACCCCTTCCTGGCTACAACCACCCTTCAGGTAGTTGTAGAGGGCAATGAGGTCACCCCTGTGCCTCCTCTTCTCGAGGCTAAACAATCCCAGCTCCCTCAGCCTCTCCTCATAGGGCTTGTGTTCAAGGCCTCTCACCAGCCTTGTTGCCCTTCTCTGAACACGTTCAAATGTTTCGATGTCCTTCTTAAACTGAGGGGCCCAGAACTGGACACAGTACTCAAGGTGCGGCCTAACCAAAGCAGAGTACAGGGGCACTATGATCTCCCTGCTCCTGCTGGCCACACCTCACTCCCATTTCAATTACTTTCAATGGTCAAACTTCAAAAGTCTCGATGATTTAATCCATTTCAGCATCCAGCTGAGATGCTCTAACTGTGCTTCTTTAAGAAGTGTCTGATTCCAGTATAGTAGCCTGCTCATGAGGCTTTTGCCTTCTGTAGTTGAAAGAAGCATGTCCTTCTCACTACAGTCAACTACCTCAGGCATGAAAATCATCAATAGTCATAAGGGAGAGGAGTCTTTTCTTGAAGACCCCAAAACTGATGACCTTTCAGTCCTATCACTTTTGATTCTGATGATATCTCTGCCACTCCAATCAAACAGAAATCCTTGCCCTTTTGAAATCAGTGAAAACAGGCCTTTTGAGCCTTCAGAATATCACACCTTTATTTATGAGCTCAAAGAGCCCATTATTACTGAATTCCTGTTCTCCAGGTAGGTACTTAAGTAATTTTTCACCTGTCTTCAATGTCTTAAGTAGTTTATTCCGTGAGTTCCTTGAGTTTCCATTTTAATCATCCTTGAGGATCTTGTCTGAAGTGTCTTTGATTTTTCAAAATCCTCTTCATATTGTAGACACCAGAGCAGGGCTTATTGTTGTAGCAGGATGACACACAGCAGTATAACCTTTCTACACTTTCTGAGTATAAATTCCTGGGTTACAAGTAAGCATCGCATTACCGTGGGAGAGCTTGTTCACCTGGTTTATTTTTCACAAGCTGCTTCAGATTAATTTCTTCTCCCATTATTTGTAGGTGATCGAGTTTTCCTGTCACCATGTTGAAAGGCAATAGTTTTATTAAACTATTTACCAAGCTGTAGAAAATTCTCCATGATAGTGAATGGTCTCTCCCCTAATATTTTGATCTTCTACAGACTTTAGGGATGATGTTTTTGTCATTTCCTTAGGGCTCTGTGTTGACAATTTTAACAGTATCGGGGCCTAAACCGTGTCTCCTTCAATGGAGACGTTCAAAACTTGCCTGGATGTGTTCCTGTGTGATCTGTGTGGTCCTGCTCTGGCAAGGGGTTGGTCTGGACGTGGCACTTGGTGCCATGGTTTAGTCATGAGGTCTGTGGTGACAGGTTGGGCTTGATGATCTGTGAGGTCTCTTCCAACCTTGGTGTGGTGGGTTAATGCCCATTCTGAAAACAAAAAAACAAAGCAGGGGGACGGTATTAAAGGCCTTGCTGAAGTCCAGGTAGACATCTACAGCCTTCCCCACATCCACCAGGCAGGTCACCTGATCATAGAAGGAGATCAGGTTGGTGAGGCAGGACCTGCCCTTCCTAAATCCTTGCTGGCTGGGCCTGGTCCCTTGGCCATCCTGTAAGTGCTGTGTGATTGCACTCAAGATGACCTGTTCCATGATCTTGCCTGGCACTGAGGTCAGGCTGACAGGCCTATAATTCCCTGGCTCATCCAACCAGCCCTTCTTGTGGATGGGCACCACGTTGGCCAGCTTCCAGTCCTCTGGGACCTCGCCAGTGAGCCAGGATTATTGAAAAATGATGGAGAGTGGCTTGGGCAGCTCATCTCTCAGCTCTCTCATCACTCTAGGATGGATCCCATGGACTTGTGGGGACCCAAGTGGCTAAGGAGATCTCTAACTACTTCCTCCTGGATCACAGGTGAACTCCCTGCCTCCATCTGCCAGCTCAGGAGGCCAGTTGTCTGGAAGACAACCTGTCCTGCAATTAAAATTTGAGGCAAAGAAGGTGTTAAGTACCTCTGCCTTTTCCTCATCTTTTGTTACCATGGCTTCCATCTGTGTCCACCAAGGAGTGGAGGTTGTCCTTGCCCCTCCTCTTGCTGATTTAATGTATTTATAGAAGGATTTTTAGAAAGAATTGTTAACCTCAACAAGAGGCATTGCATAATGATACCGTTTTTATTTACAGTATCATATTTGAGACCCTATATTGTAAAGCACATCTGAGAAACACATAGTGGCTTAGCTGATCCTGTGGAAGATGAGAAATGAGTCAGTGAAACTGGAACACCTGCTATTTGTGCACTCAGTTTGTAGCCCAGCTGCAGGTAGAATAAAAAAGCTCAATTCAAGTTGCAAACATGAAGTATTTAAGCATCTGCTTACGCATGAATTAAGTAGATCATAAGCAGTAATCAAACTTACTTATTTCTTTTTCAAAATATTTGGATGCATTTAAAATTATAATTAATTATTCTGCAGTACTTGCAAACTGTATTACTTATAAACAAATCTGCACCAAAAAAATATTAGCACTATAATGTTAACATTAATAAGAAGATCCCTGGGGGTGGGGGCAAGATAGATTTTTAAAAGCAATTGAAGTGAAAGAACCTATGGTTGCCATTTCAAAAGCTCATAGGATTTATTAAAAAATGTATGTCCACAGAGTTTGAAACTAGTTCATAGAACACAGTAGGAAAATTTCCCTTTGGTGTTGCTCACTGTTTGGAGTAGAGAACATGGTACCTTTCTTTTTGTTGTTAGAGATCTCTTTGGCAGCTTGGATCCCCACAAGTCCATGGGACGAGATGGGATCCATCCTAGGGTGCTGAGAGAGCTGGCAGATGAGCTGGCCAAGCTGCTCTCCATCATTTTTCAACACTCCTGGCTCACTGGAGAGGTCCCAGAAGACTGGAAGCTGGCCAACGTGATGCCCATCCACAAGAAGGGTCAGTTGGAGGAGCCAGGGAATTATAGGCCTGTCAGCCTGACCTCAGTGCCAGGAAAGATCATGGAACAGATCATCTGGAGTGCAATCACACAGCACTTACAGGATGGCCAAGGGATCAGGCCCAGCCAGCATGGATTTAGGAAGGGCAGGTCCTGCCTGACCAACCTGATCTCCTTCTATGATCAGGTGACTGCCTGGTGGATGTGGGGAAGGCTGTGGATGTAGTCTACCTGGACTTCAGCAAGGCCTTTGATGCATCTATCATGCTGTGGAATGTTAAAAGAAAAATTAATTTAAAACGGTGCAACTGCAGTCTCAAGTAGTCAGAAGGGCTATTTTCAACAGATGTCAAAGGGGAAAAGTTTTCTGTACTGTTTTTCTAATTCTGCAGAAGTGTTATACTCAAATGCTACAGGGTTTTTCCACAAGGACTATTTTTTATATAATAAAAGCATAACCAAAATTATACTGGGACATTCATTATAGTAATAAGCATGGGTGGGTAGCAGTTAAAAAAAATGAACAAGCTAACTCCTGGCCTGCATCAAGAACAGTGTGGCCAGCGGGAGCAGGGAGGACATTCTGCCCCTGTACACTGCACTGGTTAGGCCACACCTTGAGTACTGTGTCCAGTTCAGAGCCCCTCAGTTTAGGAAGAATGTTGACTTGCTGGAACAAGTCCAGAGAAGGGCAACATAGCTGATGAGGGGTTTGGAACACAAACCCTATGAGGAGAGGCTGAGGAAGCTGGGGTTGCTTAGCCTGGAGAAAAGGAGACTCAGGGGTGACCTTATTGCTCTCGACAACTACCTTAAGGGAGGTTGTAGACAGGAGGAGGTTGGTCTCTTCTGCCAGGCAACCAGCACCAGAACAAGAGGACACAGTCTCAAGCTGCGCCAGGGGAGGTTTAGGCTGGATGTTAGGAAGAAGTTCTACACAGAGAGAGTGATTGCCTATTGGAATGTGCTGCCCGGGGAGGTGGTGGAGTCACCATCACTGGAGGTGTTCAGGAGGAGACTTGATAGGGTGCTTGGTTGCATGGTTTAGTTGGTTGGGTGGTGTTGGATGATAGGTTGGACACAATGATCTTGAAGGTCTCTTCCAACCTGGTCTATTCTATTCTATTCTATTCTATTCTATTCTATTCTATTCTATTCTATTCTATTCTATTCTAAACTCAGAAAAGCTTAAGTCACTGAGTACCTTTTTACTTGCTCTAAAAAAATTAAACTGCAAGTTCAGGCTGTATTCCATCTCCCCTCTACTGTTTTAAGTAAGATACCCAAATTCTTTCCATTTGTCATGGAGCATTAAGGGCTTATTTTCATCATGGATTATACAGTATCAATTGTTAAGATGCCGTGTTGCGATGGACCACAAAAATGTCATATAACCTGGAGCAAATTTCAGATGTATGGAAGAAATTCTAGTTGAAAAAACAAACCATGAAAATCTAGAGGAAGCTAGGCCTCTTTGACTGCAATTAAAGCATGCAACGTATTTGTTCCAACGACAGGTTCTCCTGTGCTTGGTGATTGACAAGGTTCGTTCAGCTTCTACAGCACTGTGAGTGCTAAAGTTTGTGCAAGAAATTATTGCCAGATACGGATTATACACATGCTCTGCAAACTGAGAATACCAAAGCAATTAGGCAAATGAAGCAAACCCCAAGGATAGTGTACATACATTTAACTTTATGTGTATGTTTCTATTCCTCTCAGGAGGAGGAGACAGTATTTTTTGACCTCCAAATCAGAATTTGATTGTATGAATGTAGTTTTAGTCCCTTTGATACGTCTCAAAGGAAAATCTTCCATCAAAAGGAGATGCATCTTCGTGCACTGCCTTGCCACCAGCAGCACCACACAGGGTCCCCAGCTTCTCAGCAACTTCATGTCAATAACCAGTTTCTTTTGGGTGTTGAGTCCCTTCACTCTCTATAGGATCCAGAAGAGTCCTAGGGATGGCTGTGGTTTTGTAATTAATATTGTTATCCTTAGAGTTTTCACTAAAACTACTGACTTATCTCAAACCAGCAATTAAATTAGAATAATTTTCTTGGTCAGGCTTTGAGTGAGTAGCTTCCACATGAAAGGTGAAATGTTGTTACCAGCTGATGGTAAGGTTTTCAAAACAACCTGGGTACTGCTAAGTCACTCAGCTCTTGGTACTGTCTGTAATGACACAGGAGGTGTAAAAAGATGCACTTTAAGTACTTGGTTTCTGAATATTTTTGTAGAACCCATCTCTTTCTCTTTGTAAGCTTCAGGTACATCTAATACCCTCACAAAGTCATGCCTGATGACTTGTATACATCAGTGTTGCAGTATTTGGTGGGGAGGGGGCGGAGGAAAATAACTATAGGCCAGTTTCACGGCCAGATTAATTTTTACCGCAGCCTTGAATTTTTACTGCACTTTGTTGATGGAGGATCATAATAATCTGTCACAAGTATCGTCAGATGTCAGTATTGCTGTATGTAGAGTGAAGGATTGAATTTGATACAGTGGCTATTATTGTTACCATGAAACAAGCTTACTGCTTTGTTATTAAGAAGCAAGGAAGGAGCAGCATGTGCTCGGGCTTTAAATTTCATAGGTGCTTTCAAAAGACGCATTCATTTTCAGATTTCTTTAAGCTGCTCCCTCCATCCAGAGTTCATGTTGCTAGTAATAGATATTTTTAGACCTTTTTTTTTTTTTTGGTTTGTTTCACCAGAAGGATAAATACAGCGTAGGGTACATGTGGAAACTGATGATCAACTGAAGTAAAAGATCACTTTCCCACATTTCCTGTTCTACTCAGAAACACAGTGATTTGAGGACAGTTGAGAGAAATGCTGAAGAATGACGCAATCAAAACCAATGTGTAGCGGTGCTGATGGAAATTTGTCCCAATATTTCTGTGGTTTACACATTCAGTGTGTAATTAGCCACAAATATTTCAGCTGTTTCTTCCTGGTTTTTATTAGACACATGGGCTACACCCTGAGCTTAGGTGTAGTACTGTGGTGGAGAGAAGGTTTAATCCTCCAACCATATAAAGCACAGCTAAATTCAGTCAGAGAAGCAAATGGAAAGCTGTATTTTATAAGCAATAATGAAATGCAATGAATATATATACAAAATATACAGTATTTACAATATATACAAAAATATACAGGGAAGAACGTAACACAGAAAAACCCTCCCAAGGAGAATCCCCACTGGGTTCCCCCCAAAACAGAAAAGAAAAGCTGACGGCAGATTGTGAGTTCTTAAAGCTACATTTCTACTGATCTACCAATAAAATTTGTTTAGAATTATCTTTGGTTTTCCTTTTTACACCAAAACATTCAGCTAGAGAATTCTGTAGCTGTCCTTTTCTTAAAGGCACAGCCTGAAACTGTCACAAGTACCACAGACAACTGGTTCTGAGAGGAATTAAAATTGTTGGAATCATTGTGTCTATCAACTTCTTTTTTTGTTGTTTGTTTAGTATTTTGTCATTTGTGCTGTCATTTTACTCAGTGAAAGTAGTCCCATGTCCTTGATTTCCCTAATTCAGCAAAGTAACGATAACAGAAGCCAGTTCAATCCATTTCTATACCTTGAAAGTTTTACTGGTAGCATGTAGCAACCAGCATTGATGCAGTGTGCATGCTGCATATGCTCATGACATGCATCTTCACAAAGAGTCCAAAACATGGACAAGTATCACTATTCATTTCCTTGCAGTGTCCTGTCTGAGGCATTTTTGTAACAAGCTGTGAAATACCAGTAGCATACTAAAATACTGATGGGAACTCAGAGCCAAAGTGACACAGGTACTTTTATTTTATCCTATAGAAATAATTTTTCTTTGGGGTTTTTTAGTTTGGTTGGGTGGTTTTGGTCATTCACAGTATCACATTATCACAGTATCACAGTATCACTTAGGTTGGAAAGGACCTCGAGGATCATCGAGTCCAACCTATCAACACAGACCCCATGACTAGACCATGGCACCAAGTGCCACGTCCAATCTCCCCTTGAACGCCTCCAGGGTCGATGACTCAACCACCTCCCTGGGCAACCGGTTCCAATGCCGAATGACTCGCTCGGTGAAGAACTTCCTCCTCACCTCGAGTCTGAACCTCCCCTGGCGCAGCTTGAGACTGTGTCCCCTTGTTCTGGTGCTGGTTGCCTGGGAGAAGAGGCCAACCCCCTCCTGGCTACAACCACCTTTCAGGTAGTTGTAGAGGGCAATGAGGTCACCCCTGAGCCTCCTCTTCTCCAGGCTAAACAATCCCAGCTCCCTCAGCCTCTCCTCATAGGGCTTGTGTTCAAGGCCTCTCACCAGCCTTGTTGCCCTTCTCTGGACACACTCAAGTGTTTCAATGTCCTTCTTAAACTGAGGAGCCCAGAACTGGACACAGTACTCAAGGTGTGGCCTAACCAGAGCAGAGTACAGGGGCACTATGACCTCCCTGCTCCTGCTGGCCACACCATTCCTAATGCAGGCCAGTATGCCATTGGCCCTCCTGGCCACCTGGGCACACTGCTGGCTCATATTCAGGTGGCTGTCGATCAGCACACCCAGGTCCCTCTCTGTCTGGGAGCTCTCCAGCCACTCCGACCCCAGCCTATAGCTCTGCATGGGATTGCCATAGCCAAAGTGCAGCACTCGGCGCTTGGACTTGTTGAAAGCCATCCCATTGGACTCTGCCCATCTGTCCAGTCGGTCGAGGTCCCTCTGCAGAGCCTTTCTACCCTCTAACTGACTAACATCTGCCCCTAACTTTGTGTCATCTGCAAACTTGCTGATGACTGACTCTACCCCTTCATCCAGATCATCGATGAAGATGTTGAAGAGGACAGGGCCCAGCACTGATCCCTGGGGGACACCACTGGTGACTGGCCTCCAGCTGGATGTGGCACCGTTCACGACCACTCTCTGGGCCCGGCCCTCCAGCCAGTTCCTAACCCAGCACAGAGTGTAATGGTCCAATCCACGGGCTGACAGCTTAGTCAGCAGTTTGCTGTGGGGGACGGTGTCAAAGGCCTTGCTGAAGTCCAGGTAGACCACATCCACAGGCCTCCCCACATCCACCAGGCGGGTCACCTGATCATAGAAAGAGATCAGGTTGGAGAGGCAGGATCTGCCCTTCCTGAATCCATGTTGGCTGGACCTGAGCCCTTGGCCATCCTTCAGATGCGCAGTTATTGCCGCCAGGATAATCTGCTCCATCACTTTCCCTGGCACTGAGGTCAGGCTGACTGGCCTGTAGTTACTAGGTTCCTCCATCCGACCCTTCTTGTGGATGGGGACCACGTTGGCCAGTTTCCAGTCATCTGGGACCTCACCGGTGAGCCAGAGACTGCACCTCTTCACTCCTTCCAGCATCTCACATGCAGCTTCTTAGCAGAATTCTTTCAAAACAAAGCAGTTGAGTGAGATATACCAGGAGGAATTCAGTAACTGCAGCAGCTGTTTGAATCATGATCAGAATAAGCCAATCTAAGAAAAGCAGATGATATAGATAATGCATCAATTGATAGTGTTGGATGATAGATTGGACTCGATGATCTCAAAGGTCTCTTCCAACCTGGTCTATTCTATTCTATTCTATTCTATTCTATTCTATTCTATTCTATTCTATTCTATTCTATTCTGTTCTGTTCTGTTCTGTTCCGTTCCGTTCCATTCCATTCCATTCCATTCCATTCCACTCTAATCTCCAAGTCTTGTAGATATTTCCTGTCCAGAAAGGCTAGCATGCTGTGTGTGACTGAACAATGAGTACCTAAATCTGTGGAATGAACACTGCAAACAATGTGTGGGGATATTCCCAGAATTCTATTTTTGAGTCTATAAATATTTTTGAATATTGTTACCAAGTTTTATGAACATTGATGGATTTGTGAGGTTGTGTCACTAACATGAACACTGACTGCTCATGGGAAGTAAGTAAAGCTGTGACCATTTTAGGCTGTGCCTTTAAGAAAGGGACAGTTGCTGGAACACTCTGGCTGAGTGTTTTGGTGAAGATAATGAAAACAAGATATTCTAAATGAATTTCATTGGTAGAATGCAACTTTAAGTTTTAGTTCAGTTTGAATCTCAGTCTCAGTCTGTCTGGTTTTTTTTCAGCCTGCCTGTTTCAGTCTCTCTCTGAGCAGCAGCTGTGTTGGATGGAGTTAACCTTGAATTAATAGATAAGAAACTAATTCTTGCATACGCTTTGAGCTAACAGAATTTCCTCCTTAATAATTACCTTTTCTCTCTCTCTAACCCTTTTTGGGAAAAAAGGGAGGTAGGGGGAGAGAGGGGGTACAGAGGGGGATCCTCCTGCCTGGAGGAGGGAGTTTTGTTCTGTATTACGTTCTTTGCTGTATATTTCTGTATATATTGTAAATACTGTATATTGCATATATATCCATCTGCATTTCATCCTGCTTGTAAATATAGCTCTTATCCATTTTCGCTTCTCCGACTGAGTTAACCATAGTTTCTTTGTGTGTGTGTGTGTGAGAACTGAACTTTCTTTCACCACCACATAATTTATTGGTGCCCAACGTGGGGCACGAACCCATAACCCTGAGATTAAGAGTCTCATGCTCTACCAGCTGAGCTGTGCTCCCTTATCTTTAGAGAGACAGGACTAAGAAAACAAAAATACTGTGGTTGGAGGGGTTTTGTTTGTTGGGTTTTTTTGGTCAGTTGGGTTTTTTTGTTTGGTTGTATTTTGGTTTCTTTGTTTTGTTGGTGGGTTTTTTGGTGGTGGTGGTGGGTTTTTGGGTTGTTTGTTTGTTTGTTTGCTTGTTCTTCTTCAGATTAATACATTACTTCCTGAGGGGCAAGACTACAGCCTCATAAATCCCTATTCCAGATATCAGGACAACTGCTAGGAAAGACCTGTTTGTTGTACAAGCAAGTACAGCATGCTTTTCTTAAGATAAAAGACAATAGGAGTGAACAGGTGCATCATGACAAAGTTGGTTCCAGCAAAGAAAATATTACTTCTCTTTCTTTTGTGTGTTAAATACGGCATGATATATGTGTGAAGCAAAGAGGGAGGCTTGATTATCACAGTATCACAGTATAACTAAGGTTGGAAGCGACCTCAAGGATCATCGAGTCCAACTTGTCACCACAGATCTCATGACTAGACCATGGCACCAAGTGCCACGTCCAATCTCCTCTTGAACACCTCCAGGGACGGTGACTCCACCACCTCCCTGGGCAGCCCATTCCAATGAACAACTCGCTCAGTGAAGAACTTTCTCCTCACCTCGAGTCTAAACGTCTCCTGGCGCAGCTTGATACTGTGTCCCCTTGTTCTGGTGCTGGTTGCTAGAGAGAAGAGACCAACCCCTTCCTGGCTACAACCACCTTTCAGGTAGTGGTAGAGGAGGTAAAGAGTGAGGTTAAACATTTGTTTTTTTAACACCCTGTCAAGATGCTATATAGCTGAAAGCTTCTTTATGGTTTGTCACAATACAGCAGTATGTCTTGTACATACCTCTCCCTCTGTTTGACTTTCATAGGGATTTGAAATCGCTTCTCAAATGCATGTTCTGAATTCTGTAGGAGTTTGCTGGCTTGCTGTCTGATATTTCTGGTTTTTTAAATAGATACATAAATCATTACCCTTTAAAGCCACTTTTAAAATTTATTGTATTATAATTAACAAGGATCAATTTAATAAAAGCAGGAACACTTTTTAAAACACATTAAATCTAACCAAAATTATTATGACATTTAAGAGCAAAGTGCAAGGCGCTTACTGTTCCAACATTAATCATGTGCCAGGATGGATGGGATTCATTTCACATCACTATAGCCATCTAAAAATAAGTCATCACACCTCATCTACTCACCTAAATTTCTATTAAATCAGCGGATAGGGACAGGAATCCCCAGCCTGCTCTGAGACAGGCAAGATAAACAGACACCTATTTCTTACCAGTAAATATAGATGGAGCTAGATGATGTGAGACAGAAGCTTCATTTGTTTGTCCACATATAAGGATCTTGTGCCATTGGACATCACTTATGGTATCCATCCATATGGAGGTGGCATGTGTGACCCAGGACTGACCCTTCCACACTGGCAGCTGTGGGTTGTTACCTCTCTAAGGTAGACAGAGCTGCAATATTTTGCAGTTCCTAAAAGGTGCAATAAGTATGTGACTGTTGCCTCTGAATGGTGTCCAATAACTTTAAAAGGAGCTCAGGCACATATAAGTACCAATACTTATCTGAAAGTACATGTCACTGCCACACTGTCTAACATTAGCAGGTTAACAGAAGGAAGAAACAATGACAACTGGCTGGAAATTTCTCTGTAAAGATACTTAGGAAAATAAGCAGGCTAGCACTAAGAGAGGTTTGTGCAGGGCCTCTCTTCATCCCAGCAGCCTGCTCATGGACACATAATGTTGAGCTGAAAATCTATAACCAACAGCTGAAATTATTGCTAGGGAATGAGTGCAAGGGAGACTGAGAAAAAAAATATATTATAAGCAGTGCTTCTCACTGTTGGTACAGGCTTATGAAGGCAGATTAGCAAAGTAGCTTGAAATCACCCTGGCTTGCATGATGCCAGCAATGCCATCAGAGGAGAATATCAGAAAGTACTTCTGGAAGAACAGCATCCTGCTGCTTCCTTTGGCTTCCATTTCCAGTCCAGGAAAGGGTCAAAGACTGTCTTCCTAAACACAAAAATAGGATTGTTAGAGGACAAAGGGGACATTCATGCTTAGAGCAACAGAAAGTCTACAAGCAAAGAACTGTAGTGGGTTTCTAGCTTCCCAGGCCAAAGCAAAGTGAACACTATGAACCACCCACACTGCTTTTCATGTGTCCCTCTTCCTCAGTCCAAGTACCACAGGAGAGTAAATAGCTCTTGACTTGAGCAATGGGACTTTAAAACCAAACCTCTGCTTTCAGCAATCTTTAATTTACATGGTTGTCTTACAAGTTTACCCTTACTGTAGGCAGACTTGGCACTGGATTCCTTGCAGCAATATCCATAAAATTGTTTATTTTCTTTTATATTTATTCTCAGGTATGACTTGCATCAAAGATTCTCTATACTTATGCTTCCTTCCTCTCACCACCTTTGCCCTGCTCACCAAGCACATTTTTTCTAGCCATGACTGAGACTCTTTCCTCCTAGCTGCAAACATCTCACCATGATGTTTGGGACTGCTCCACTGATACAGGAAGCAGCCTTCAGTCACAAGCATGGTCCTGGACTTTCACCCGTCATCTCATGTATTCTGGTAGAATGGGCCATATAGCTGTCACTCAGTGTAGCTAGCAAACTCTGTTGTAACCCAGCTTTACAACTCCTCTAGTTATCCAACTGAACATCTCTAGTTCCTTGCTTATTCTAAAGTTTAGCTTTCATGGCTTCTGTTAGGAGGCCCAGGACTGCTATCACAGGCTGCCCTCAAGTTCAGCCTGGATGTTCTGTGCATGTTTGTTTGCAGAGGTAGCAACTGTGCTCACACGGGTAGGCACGCAGGAAGGAAAGCCCATTTCTAGATCATGTCATGCATTTGAAAGCTGTTCCAGGAGTTCCAGGGCCTGTGATACCCTGGGCAGCAAGACTTAAATTTGTGACAAGAATAACCTCTGTAGTGCATAGCCAGGGCACTGTGAACTTGTTGATGAAGAGCTATTTTGGGCAGCAGATGCAAGGCAGCATTTAATGAAGGGTTGACCCTATGGACATGTTGAGACACCTTTAAAGTGGACTCCCTTGTCTCTTTGAGAACCCAGTAAGATAACCTCCCTAACATCCCTACGACATGAGCAGAAGGAATAGGAAGCTGCCACAATCTCTGTGATTTTGTGTTACACATCAAAGAATAAATTACTCTCAAAGAATTACTTTTTTTTTTCCCCATAGGCAATACTACTGAGGATTTTGCTGTCTTCCCTTTGAGGTTTTCCCAAAGGTTGTATTCCATCACAGTGCCCACCCCAGCAATGGGCACAAGTAGCACTGGGAGTTCTGGTTTTCAGATAAGGGTAAAGCCAGGCTTCTAAATAACCAGATTATAGCCTCAAAGGCTTTCTTGGTTTTTTTTAAGGAAAAAAAAAAAATAATATTCACTTAGTTTCCCTCTCCACTTTCCCCAATAAGCACACATGCATTAAATGCACTTTTGTTTTTTGCTTTATCCTTACCAGAGCTGTGCATGGTAAAAATTATTCCTGACCATCTCCAAACCTCAAATATCATTTATTAAACACATGCTGTGTCCCAGGCTGGAGACAGCTGCACTTCCCTGAAAGGTCAAGTGACAACTGTATGTGTGTTTTAAGTACACTTGGGATAAGAAGTGCTGTATATATGTTGTAGTGATTTAAAATGTTAGGGTTAGGGTTTGGGGTTTTTGTATTACAGACTTGTATATCAGTATTAGAAGTTGTAAAACAGCTCAGCATACATAGGAAGGAAAATACATTGCAGTAGTACCTCCTTCTGTGGTATTTGATTGTTGAAATAAAGAGGTCAAGTGGAATGTTTGGCTCTTGAAATTATGCAGCTACATCCTGCAGAAGCGTAGCAGTTATGGCAGGGCAGTAATTGTATTTTGCCTGGGAGTTTTTTAAATTATCAGGGCACCAAAAAATAATGGCATTTTTTAAGTGCTGGATTCAGTAGGGCCTACACAGGTATGAGCAGTCTCTCTTCGTTAGTGTTTATACCATGGCAGTGCCGAGGGACATCAGCAGCGAGCAGGGACTGATTGTGCTTGGCACTGTACAAACAAGGTAGAGTTTGCCCCAAAGAGGTTATAACCTAGATACATGAGTAAAGAGAGGCGAGAAGAGCAGCCACACATCACATGAGAGGCCAGGAGCTGAGGCAAGAGTCCCCTTCTCCAGAGCTGGACTCTAAACCAGATCGCTTCCCTCTTGAACCTCTTCTCTCCATGTTAGAGGTGCCTTTCCAGCCAGCTTGAGGGTTTTTTTTTGCTGCAAAACCTTTAATGTCCTGCCTGCGAGGTAGACAATATTGATTTACAAAATAAAGCCACAGAAAGAGCAAGAAGGGTCTGCTCAGAGCTGTTGAGGTTAAACTTTGAAATGATTACTCACTTTCCATTGCAGTCAGTGCAAACTAGCAGTGTTTCTTAAGCATTTCTTTTAGCACTCACTCACTTGAATAATTAACTCCCATGACCCCACCTTGTCATTTACTGGTTAACATGGTCAAACGCTATCATTAACTTTCAGCAGTAGATGTGCTTTCTCATACTTTCCACCCGCTGATGCAAATGCCCGGGCTTGAAGCTCACATTTCTAAATGCAGAAGCGTGCAAACTCTTCAGAGACCTCCTCCAGTGCAGGCAGTTGGCTCTGGTGCCATGGCCTCCATGTTTTCCTTCTTTTCTCGGGTCTCTTGTTTCTGGGCAGCCACACAGGAAACGTGTCAGGGAGACAGCAGAGCTTTACCTCACAGTGGCCCTTCTTTATCAGCAAAGCCAGGAAGCTGTACAAATCCCTGGCATGCATCCACCTTCAGCTTTCTGAGAAGCAGATAGCGTGTCCCAGCCTGTGCTTCATTTAAAGAGGCAGACCGTTTATAGTGGATAGCTAAGAGTATGGTGCATGGGGGCATCATACATGCCAGGATTATTTTCTTACATCCAGGAAAAGTGCATCCAAACCAATGGTTGGTCTTTGCAGTTGATTGTGGTTAACAAAATTATAACAGTTACTGAGAACTCCTGAGTTCTTCCCCAGGGGACCAAATTTTGCAGGTCTTAATCTGATGGCAAATTTAGTTTTGGAAACAAAAAACAGGGTTTGATCTGAATGTGGAGTTTTCAGTTTGCACTCCTACTCGGAGTAGAGTGGGAAATTGCAACACAGCAACCTTCTTCCATCCTCTTGAAGCACAGGTAACAGCAAAATGTCATCAATCTCAAAGCAAGATTTATGTTCTCGTCCTTTTAAATCCCTACCTTGCATTACACTGTTATCGCAATGCATAAGGTAATGGCAGGAATTGAACGAGTCATGGGAGACTTTCACTTAGATTTAATCCAAACTTTAAAAGCTGCCTACTCTGCATTGCCACAGCGTGGCTTGTTTTTAAGCTACAGGAAATATGCTGCCTTCAGCAGCATCGTGCAATGTTAATTGCTGAATAATCTACCCCGTAGTCCTCAGTGTCAGCGCTGTAGGTGACAGGCAGGGTTAAAAACCGGAACTCCACTTATTAATTTTGTCTGTCACTAGTAAAGATAATTCTCTGATTATAGAGGTTATTATAGAGCTTGATTTGGGGACCAAAAACCCCCCCAAAACCCCAAACCAAAGCAAACCCAAAAACTCCAAAAAAACCCCAAACTACTTTTAAAATCATTGTAGTGGAAAATCTACAAACTGCTCCTTGGTACGTTTAAGAATTCCTCTGCTCCCTCCGGGAATAAAATCTAAACCAAAATCTAACATGAAGGGAACAAGTTTGCTCCAATGCCAGAAGTGCTCTAATTAATGTATCTGGGTTTCATCGTGATAAATGGGGTCTGTCAGAGGGTAATAATTAATTCTTAATAATGTGAACTTCTCAAGGTCATTTTGCCTTTAGGTTTTTGGAGTTCTCCATAACCAAAACTGATACTGTAAATAAATAAATAAATCTTGATTTGCTACTCATGCGGTGCAGGTATTAGCGAGCCCAGCTCTCCTCAGAAGCAGACATTTCATTTTGATGTTCTGGCTGCTGCCCTACCACCTTTTGTTTGCACTTACTTATCTGTCATGCAAATGGCCGTGTTGACTTACACTGTCACTGCAAAGCTACCCTGCCTCTTCAGAGCCAGGGCTGATCCACAGTCTGGGCTTGATGTCAGCAGCCATTGTGTAGGTGAAATGCACTGGTTCCCCTATTTAATATTCACATCTCTAAAACTAGACTCTACTTTATTGCTGGAAAGGCCTACAAAAAATGCTAAAATGAAGGGGGCATTTTTTTAAAAGCAGTTTTAATACCAGGGAGAGGGGAAAATAAAAAAACATATTTCCCCCCCTGAAACACTAATCTCTGTTCTGCATCTCATCTGCTCATTTAGCCTCTGGTAGCACTGTTGGCTCCCCCTTTCCCAACAGTTCTCTCTCTCTCTCATGGAAAAACTGGGCAGGAAGAGGTCATTGAAAACATTCTTGGGGATTGAGGCTACCAGGGCTTGCTGCTGCACAATTACGCAAGCAGATCCTTTTGAAAACAACTTTTAAGAAGGAAACAGGGAGCTTATAGTGAACAAATGAGAGCACTACTTATTGTAGCTGTGTGCCTAGTACTGACTTTCCAGCCTTATACTGTAAACTGGGCTATACTAAGGAGTGAAACTGAAGGGAGGGAGGGAAAAAAATCATGTAGCTATCTTCATGTTCATCATTTTAGCCTTTATTCTGTAATTTAAACTTGCAGTAGAGAGAGCTTGAAATTCTATAAAACAGGCATTTAATAGTAAAGAAAACATATCTGTGTGAGCACAGGTGGGAACCCCCAACTTCCACTTGTTCACAAGTCATTTTCCTGTGAACACTTCAGGCTTTTTTGGTTTGGTTTTTGTTTTTAATGTGGGTTTCTTTTGAGGGTTTTGGAATGGTGAACTTCAAGCTGAGCTAGGCAAACACAGTTATGGATCCTGAGTAATCTTTCATTGCCAATCAAAGTAATGACTTTCTTTTGCTTGCCCTTTTTCTTTCTCTCTCTCTCTTTGATTTATACCCTGGAGTTTTGCTCAGTGATTTTTCAGAAGCTTCAGAGAAGTTAAAATAAACATAGTTAGAGCTGAACAGATTCATCTTCTCTTCATAATTTCCCTCCAGTCTTTTGTGATGTTCACAGAGCTGCCATGCTGAATCTCTGCCTCTGGATGACAGCCCCTGCCATCACCTGAAACTGCAGCTGTCCTACGCAGAGATGTCCTTTTCAAGCAAGTTTCTCCTGTGGAGGGAAGGCAGTAATGTGCCCTTAAAATTGTCTGCCCCCTGGGTTAGGAAACATGCCCTATCTAGGTCACTGGTCAAGTTGTCACATCTGTATGCGCAACCATCTAGGCTTGGCTGAAAGTCTGCTGGGGATAGCAGGCGGCTCTGCACGGATAGGGTCCAGCTGCAAGGTCAGGGGCCAAGTTTGGGAAATACCTCTGCTATTGACTCTGCATGCCACAGATACACTTCAGGGGGAAATGATATGAAATGGATAGCTTCTGGCTCTAGCATGGATTTATTAAATCCCCCTCTCCTTTTTCAAACTCTATTGTATGGTTTCCTGTTTTACTTGATCAACACAAACTCACCAGACTGGCTGAAGATAATATTGGACATGCTGGATCTTTCAGACTCTTCAAATATGTGTATATGATCACTGAAATTTTTAACAAGAGCTGTCTCATGGTTTCCACTGATTTGTAACAACTGCAATTCATTTTACAGTAATAAAGAGATTGAAGTCTGAGGGGCAGAATTTTAAGATAAAAGCTTAAAATGATCACATTTATTTTTAAATGCTGTTATCTTTGTTAAGTTACATTATGACCATTCATGGATAATATTTAATAGACAGAGGGTGCAAGCTGCCAGAGTGGAGCCATTATAATACTGCATTCACTCTGTTCACTGTAAACTGATTCTAGTTTAAGTTTATTCTTACACCACTGCCACTGTGGGAAGCAGGGATTGGGAAAACAAAATCAAATCAAAACCCCTCAGCTACTCACAGCTGTGCAGATGTCCCTAACCAATGCTGCTCTGCGCTAATGACTTCAGATATTAGTACCAGGGAAATCTCCAATAATTGGGTAGCTGTCATGCATCCACTTTTGTGGATGTCTCTCTTCCTTTTTTGCTTTGTCTGGTTTGTGGATCCTTAGCATTGTTGTTCTTTATCATTAACAGGCCAGTGGCATATTGTACTTGCAGCTGGTTCTGTGCTTTCCTGTCTATATGCCTTCATGTAAAAGCTTCCACTCAATCGATGCCTTGCCAATGTCTCTAAAGGTTGAAAAAAAAATAACTTTTAAAGTGCTGATGTGTTTGTTTTCTCAAAACAAATCTTATGTCTGTAATGTTACAAGCTCTAATTGTCTAGGGAATGTCTTCCTCTGACTGTAAGCTGACAATAAAAAGAAATCTTACAGAGTAGTTTTTTTGTTTGGTTGGTTTTGGTGTTTTTTTTTCTTTTCACCAAATAGTTTCATTATGAATCAATGTTACAACTAGAATTATGAAGCAGCAAAGGGAGATGGGACTTTCATTCAGACTGTTTTAGCATGAGTCCTCAGCACCTGGCCCACCACTCTTTCGTGGGACATTTCCACAGCTGTAGAGGCAACAACAGCCCCACTTCCAGCTGGGAGGAACCCCCAGGGACCAAGGATAACATGGGTAGGACCCTGAGACGACAAGGGTGGGACCCTGAGATGACAAGGGTGGGATAAAAGCAGCTGCTGCAGGCTTCAGACAAGGCTGCTGAGGTGAGAGTTGCCCAGAAGGGTTTGGGGAAGATGCCTCCTTTCTTTTCCAGGGGTCCAAACCACATGGCTGGGGCTTGATGCCAAGCAGTTACCATTGCAGTAGGAGAGGGAGAAAAGAGAGAAAGGGTACTTCAAGAAGCTTTAATCCTTCTGCATCAACTAGCCCTGATTTGGAATGAAAAATTTTCAATTTGGCTTAATCTAAAACAAACCAAACAGAAGTAGTGGGGCTTAGAGTGATTTAGCTTTCTGGCTGGCATCAAAGATTGAGACTGACTGTGTATTGGCATTACTAATGCCAATATGCATATACTGAAATACATCCTGAAGACTGAGAACTGGGCACCAAGGTCCCCTCCTCACAGTGTGGCTGTGCACAGGGGCCTGTGCTGCAGTACCACCCTGACCATAGGCCAGCTTTGTGGGCTGCTGGGAGCCAAAGGATCTGGCAGAAGCTACACAGGCAGTGCTGCCACCCCAGAAACACTCCAGCCACTGAACTGGAGCCAGCATGGAAAATATCCTACAGGCTTTGGAGAGCCACTCCTCTGGCATCTGTACAGCATCCCTCCCTTCCGCAGGGCATTTGCATCTGTACCAGTGTGGGCCAGGCAGCTCAGGATGCTGTAGAGAGTTGCTGGGTAGAGCAGCAACTTGGTCTCAGCTGCTGGGTAATGGTGTCTCAGGCCAAAATATTACTCATATTTTATGTAAAGCACATGTGACTTCTTGCAATTTCATCTGAACCATTGTCGTGCAAGGTCTGAGGTGGAAGCTTCTGTTATTGCTGGTACTTTTCCCTTAGGGTCTGACATAAATTAGGAACTGAAAATGAGGTGGGATATGCAAGGCTACTAACTGGTTTTGCAAAAACAGGGTGTAGTGTGCTGAAGAGGGAGTGTCAGGTTTTGGCTTTCTTAAATTTCCTGACTATTGTTGATTTATATCAGATTCTTAAAGCTATTTAAACACAGTGTTTTGTCGGTATTTCCTTAGTATAAATGAGTGAAAGAGATGACATATTTCATGGAAGCTTATGTATGTATTCTTCTCAGAAAGACCCAAAGGGTTCTTTTGGCATCAGCACAACCATTAGGCAGTTGTTGTTAAGATGCATGATATGTACCAGGTAGACTTTGGGGCTTCTATAGAGAGATTAGCAATTTTGCCTTTCTTTAAGCAGGTAGATACAGTTCTTGCTTGCTTAATTTTGTAATTGCAACCCAAAATTTTATGTGTTTATACTATATACCAAACCACACCCTATAAAATTCTCTGGTTTCTCTTATAAAAACTCAGGATTTATGCCATCTGTGGAAAAATTCTGTACCAAGCTACATTTTGCATGTTTGGACATGTTGGACTAGACGATCTTTGAAGGTTCCTTCCAACCCCAAACCTTCAGTGATTCTCTAATTCTGTTTTTGTGCACGCTCATTGGAATGATTTATCAATCTCACATCAGGATCTTTAAAGAAAAAAAGGTCTTTCAAAGCCACCACAAGGAAGCAGATACCATAT
Source organism: Melanerpes formicivorus (assembly GCF_026170545.1). NCBI lineage: Eukaryota > Metazoa > Chordata > Aves > Piciformes > Picidae > Melanerpes > Melanerpes formicivorus. The sequence continues at coordinate 3,866,945 of NW_027142353.1, read as the reverse complement.
GATTACTGCCATTGCTTACTTTTAATTAAAACTGCCCTGAAATAAAAGAACAATAAAGAGTATATGAAAATAAGTGCATTCAGAGTGAGTCATTACACCAATTCTTGTATTTCTTTGCTCAGAGACCAGTGGCAATTCTGGGAGCAATTCACATGGACATCTCTCTTCATCAGTTCACACGGGTCTAAACTAATGGTCCTTTGACTTTTCTCAAGGTGGTGATAAAAGCACAGACATCTGCAAGCAAGAGCTGAGTTCAAAGCTCTGCCTTCATGGCTGGAGATAGCAGAAGCTGGGCAGCAGCCTGGGCCTATGGGGAGTACCTCCCTCTCATCCCCAGTGATGCTCTTCACACCACACCAATTTGGCGAGGGATCAAGCCAGAGCTCAGTCCAGCAGAAGAGGCGCAAAAGCAGAGAGGACAAGCCACAGCAAGCAGCTTGGGTGGACATAAAGCAGACCAACAGCCAAGCTTTCTTTGACCTGTGACTTGATCACATGCAAAACCATGTTTTCTAGAAGGTTTCCTAGGAAGGCACTGTGTTGGCATCATCCTTTGAAGTCCTCACAAGCAGATTCTCTCTCCAAAAAGTGCCGGATTTCAGCTCAGCTCCTCGTGTGTGTAGCTTAAAAATATCCCCATCAAATTACAAGCGGCATTTACAAGGATGGCAACAAGCTTACACCATTCAGTGTCCTTCCCTGATGCTTCCAGGGAGTGGAACACAGACTATACATTCTGGAAGTATTTCTGATTTAAAGAGTACAGCAACCAGATTTTTAAACCTATATTGTGCCTTTATCACACACTAGTAGCATCATCAAATCAAATTCTGGCCCATGTTAGGCCAGAATTTTTAAACCCAAGCCATGTGCAATGGCAAGTTAAAAAAAACCCAAAACCAAAAATCACCAACAAAATAGACCAAAACAACAATCAAAACTAAATCCAGGAACACACTGAAAATGTGGGAAAAGGATCTGTGTTTCAGACATCTTTCTTCTTATCATCTTTCAGTTTTTCTTCTCCATAATACTAAAAATTAGATTTTCCCACCAGTTCTATTTTTGTTCTGGACATGCAATTAAATTAGTGGAAATTTGTGTAATCATCATTTCTCACTGTCTGAAAGAAGCAAAATGTAAGCCATTAAGGAATACATCCATCAGCTACCATGACGACTCTATTTTGACTTGAAGGTAAAACAAAATATGTTATTCCACTGAAAGATAATGGGAAAGGCTAAGCAATACTAACGAGGGGGGTGGGCAGGGGAGGGAGGGGGAAGAGAGAAGGAAGGAAGGAAAGGTAGGAAGGAATTCAGATGGAAGGAATTTGGAAGCAAGGAATTCAGAATTCAGAAGGAAGGGGAAAAGGAATTTAGAAGGAATTTGAAAGGAAGGTATTCAGAGGGAAGGTATTTGGAATTCAGAAGGAAGAAATTTGGAAGGAAGGAAGGAGGGAGGGAGGAAGGAGGGAAGGAGGGAAGAAGGGAGGGAGGAGGGAGGGAGGGAGGGAGAGAAAGAAGGAAGGAAGGAAGGAAGGAAGGAAGGAAGGAAGGAAGGAAGGAAGGAAGGAAGGAAGGAAGGAAGGAAGGAAGGAAGGAAGGAAGGAAGGAAGGAAGGAAGGAAGGAAGGAAGGAAGGAAGGAAGGAAGGAAGGAAGGAAGGAAGGAAGGAAGGAAGGAAGGAAGGAAGGAAGGAAGGAAGGAAGGAAGGAAGGAAGGAAGGAAGGAAGGAAGGAAGGAAGGAAGGAAGGGAAGGAAGGTAGGTAGGTTGGACTTGATGATCTTTGAGGTATTTTCCAACCTTATTGATTCTATGATTCTATGATTAGGAAGGAAGGAATGAAGGAGGGGGGAAGGAGGGAGGGAAGAAGGGAGGGAGAGAGGAAGGAGGTAGGGAAGCAGAGAAAGAATGAAGACATTAAAAATTACTTGAATGCTAGGGAAATGTTGCTCTCATTTTAAAGCACATGTGCACACACATAGAGGAGTGGGGAGATGGCATGTACTCTTTTTGCCAGTGAGGAAGGTTTACTTTTGCCTGAATTGAGTAGTTTGGATCCTCAAGCATGCGTCATAGCCTAAATCTCAAATAAAAACTGCACAGTTTAAACTGGTGAGTTATTACCAGTTAAATAACTAGAGAAGAGTATTGCTCAAAAGCTTGCTCCCACCAAGGATGTGTTACATGGTTTCTGAGAAAAAAAAAGACTTCTTGGTTCTGAAACGTGGATCTGAATGCCTGGCAACATTCAGATAGTATTTAATAGGAATAGAGTTTATCCTGGAACAGACCACAGTGCATGAGAGTGACTGAGCAGGATGAAAGACTCCCAACAGCAGAAGCACAAGGTGGTATCTATCACTCCAAACTTTTCATTTCCCAGTCAGACATATGGCTGAATCTTGTAATTTAAATGCAGATTATCTGTCCCAGCAGGAGTGCCTGAACATCCTGGAACCAGTGTCACGTGTCAGCAGGGGTGTCAGTGACTGTTTGGTGTTGCATCATTTCAAAATATTTTGTTCTCTGCCTGATTTCTTTCATGCTTTAGAGGATGACTCTTCCTTCTGCAGATGCTTTTTACTCTTCTAAAGGGAAAAGTATTCATTTTGGGGTTTATGTGCTATGTGAAAGCTAGTTTGTCTCTTGTTTACACAGGAGGAATGAATCTCCCCTTTTACAGTACCAGGATGGCTGAACATCTCGGTCTGGGATGGAGCTGCAGTGTACAATGCACAGTGGTAAGCTGTATGCCAAGGACCTTCTGATGCAGACATGTCAGTTAGTCATGCAAATAAATACAAGTGTTTCAATAAAACTCACAGTCAGTAGGTATATATGGGTATAGGTATATAGCTATTAGTAGATGCAATTTTGGGACAGATTTTTTTTAAGAAGCAGGCATTAGGACCAAAAATATATACCTTTCAAAGTTATACTGGGACTTGGACAAAATCCACCTTCCTCAGTCCAAGGCATCCAGACTGCTTACTCTCCAGCACCGTCTAACACACTGGGTGTTTACTTTCCAGAAACATCCTGGTCTGCTGTCAAATCCCTTCAAGAAATGTTGTGAGCTGGCTCAGATGCAGCCCAGTGTCAGGAAATGCCCCATGTCTCTCACTTAGAGATCTTTCATGCTCCAGACAGACAGACTAGACAAGATGCCTAACCTCTTCTGAAATTCCCCGTAGGGCCTTAACCTATTGGACTCAGCTTTCAGGGATTTTGGTGTTACCTATGTCACCTTGGAAATGGGACAGTTTTTGAGCTGTCAGTGTTTTAGGCTGCAGCTCCTAAATACCAAAAGCATGGTTAAATCACAGTGCTGGGGATATTTGTAGAGAGAGTAAGCTCTGCTGCTGCTCAAGTTAAGCCACTGTGTAGGTGGTGAAGGAAACATCATATGGACAGAAAGAGAGCAGGGAAGAGAAAGCCAGTCTACCTCAGCAGCTGTAACAGAGGGGTGGAAGAGGGGAATGTGATGGACAGTGATTGCTTTCAGGGGAGGTATAAATTCTTCAGGTGGTACAAAAGGCCCTGTCCAATGTCAAGGTCATATACAAAGACATGAGCATCCCCAAAGGCACAGAAATAATATGGCCCAACCGGTACTTGTACACAGGTCACATCCATGCTGGCAACCAGGGCACAGGTCCAAACACTAGTGTGTGATTAGCCACATAGTTAAATTGCTAGTGTGGTCTCCTGGTGTTATCTTGGCAATTGTCACCTGGGGTAAGACCACATCAAGTCTACAACTGATGTGAAAAATACAATTGATGGCATAGTAAGGACAAGGGAGTCTGAGCTGCTAGGACTCATTTCCCAAGTGAAGGAGAAATGCCATAAAAAGGCTACCTTTTAAATTGGAAGCAGGCAGCAAATTACATTGCGGGACCCAGGAGAAGTGACTGGAGCTGCCAAGTGGCAGAACAGGATTCAGCCTCTTGTGGAAGTCACACTATACACCTGATCTTAATGATGTTTGTATTAGAGAAATGGTGGACAGAGGAGACAGAAACACACTCTGATCTTACCTTGATGCAATACCATTGCCTGATATGTCCAATCAATGAAACTTCTTCAGCTCACAGGCAATGAAATAGTTTAGTTTAGATAGAGCTGCTTCAAATGGGACATATCTCAGCATAAGAAATATTCAAGCTACACTGAATGTATGTGCTAGGCAAAAGATATGTCCCTCGGGAAGGTTGTTACTAAATTTATTATCTAGATTAGTGTGTTTGCTGCTGTGGAAGGCAACTGCACATGTAAAGAACTTACATCACTAAGAGGTACACAGAAATGACACACTGAGATGTCCATCAAAACATTTCAAGCAGTTGTGATGTCTGTATAAAGGTTCTTTGATTCTTCTTCCATTGCATGCTAGAGGAGCTAAATGGTTTCTAAAAACTTGCATGCAGACAGATCAGAGAGAAAAACTGGAGACAAAGGTGAGAAAGGCACTTTTTGGTTTGGCATTCCTGCTCTTCCCACTGAATCTCCAATGTCTCTTTAGCAAGGTGTATTTGGTAGGTTAGGATTCAAAGACTGTTTCCACATTTTCTGATGCTCATTAGCAAGGAAGGAAAGAGACAGCACGTAACACTTGATAGCCTTCTTTCACAAGCATAATCTTAAAATATCCATGTTTTAGAGAGAGATTTTGATTTGCTCATTCTCCAGATCCCTGACTTTTAGGTTTGTCTTTTCATATTTCAATTTAAAGTCCCAACCAAGAAAATCATCACTTTCTACACCCTGTAGGCTTTGATCCTTTGAAAATCCGATTTAATGAAGTCTGCCTTTCCCCTCTCACCTAGATAAATATTCTTGAAAAACAAACAAACAAGCAACAAACTAATGCCATTAAGAACACTGTCAAATGTCATGTCGTTGAGCACAATTAGTAAGAAAATAGTCTTAGTGGCGTTTAGCCTGCAGACACCCAGTGGAACTCCTCAACCGTAGATTCTAATTAAGAGATTGACTTCTTGAGAAAGATTAAAATAACAAAATGCATTTAGCTTTCCTAAACGATGACAGGGAGGGAATACGAGAACCCTTAGCAACAGTAAGATTGTAAACAACAACAGTGGATGAGAGCAGCTTAAAGGAAGAGAAAGAACACTTTCTGAGGCACCAAGAATAATAAGGAATAATGGACTAAGAGTAAGATAGAATAAGTAAGATCAATGTTGGTTATTTGTGTTCTTATTATACTATAGCTTTCAAATGAACACAAGGATGTTACTTGTCAAGGGTCCAAGGGAAATGGAAGTTCTCTGATTACCTTCTAGCACTGCCAAATGTGACACCTACTTTCATGTGAGTGGCTCTACCACTGTATGCCTCCCTTGTGACAAAAATATTTGCATCAGATCTGCTTTCTAGGTGGCCTTTGTGGAAAAGTTTGCTGTAAACCCACTTCATACTTCAAAGAAGTACTGGTGGAGCCACCATCTTCACACTGGAGAGAGAGGAGAGAAGCAATCAGGAAGCACAGTGTGCCTGGGGTTTTGACACTAAATCCAGGGGCAGCAGATGTTGTGTTTCTAGCATGAACCTGAGTGGATTCTTGGCTCCACTACCATTGTGATTGCTTTGTCAAATGTCTAACTAGCTTGATGTCGAAAATGAAAATAAAGCTGAAGTTTTTATAAGTCTGCTACTGCTGTTCAATCCTGCTGTAGAAGTTTCTCCTACTTGCTTCAGAGAAAGACATTTTGGTGATAGAATAGCTCCAAAGCCACTAAGAAAACATAGCTTTAAACTCATATTCATATTGGAAAGCCAAACTCAACATCATTAAGCATTTCTAGGTTATCAAGATTCAGGCTCAGGGAGAAGTCTAGTTGCAGTAGATGCTAGTGTTAAAACACTCATTTAAAATACTGTAGTGTAACCCATAATGTTTTCTGGGTCTTGGTAGTGGTAGTGTATGCTATGATTGCTGAGAGAAGTAGGGTCTTTGAATTAACCTACATCCATTAAAGCTTTTCTGTCTACAGCTACCTGAAGGGTGGTTGTAGCCAGGAGGGAGCTGGTCTCTTCTCCCAGGCAACCAGCACCAGAACAAGAGGACACAGTCTCAAGCTGTGCCAGGGGAAGTTTAGGCTCGAGGTGAGGAGAAAGTTCTTCACTTAGAGAGTTGTTAGCCATTGGAATGTGCTGCCCAGGAAGGTGGTGGAGTCACCATCCCTGGAGATGTTCAAGAGGGGATTGGACGTGGCACTTGGTGACATGGTCTAATCATGAGGTCTGTGGTGACAGGTTGGACTTGATAATCTTTGAGGTCTCTTCCAACCTTGGTGATTCAGTGATTCTGTGATAACCACTTCCATTGAAGTCTCAGGATCCAGAGATGAATATGGAGCTAATACACAGTTCTGGGTGTCTGGAGTCAAAGGTGAATCCAGCAAGGCTCCAAGATTGCCTTCTTCCTTGATTACCAGGGGAGAGTTTCTGATTGTTCTTCAGTGTATTATTGCAAACAGAGAAATAACCACTTTTGCTCCTCCCTACTAACATTAAATGCCCTGCTCTTCCTGCAGCATATGGGCTCACCAGGTGAGCACCTTTCCTCCGTTCCACAATGTGGAGAGAGCTGGGGACATGTGCTATTATATGTCATTGTAAAGTGATGTTTTTATCAACATTTCCCAGCAGATATTCAAGTAGATAACCGGGGATTATTTTGTTTTGTTCCGCTGCAGTGGGTGCACGCGAGTGCCGTGTTACGGGGCCTACCATGAAATTGCGATGGCATGTGACGGCAACCTTTCCAAATAATCTATCCCACAACAAAAGGTCAGCAAGTAACCACTCAGACAGACACAATGACAGACTTCCTTTCCACCTGACATGCAATCTTCCCAGAAAATGAAGACAGAAATTACTGAGTACATTTGTAAACCGTAGAATGAGAGGTGTGTGTACAAAACCAATTAAGGAAGGAATTGCTTTTTGCTGCCTTCTTTTCTTCCCCCCCCGGTGCGCTCTTTTGGAAATTTACCTCCATATCCTAATTAACCTCTGGGTGACTTCATGTAAATTAGATGGCATTCTTTGCAGTATTGCTGTGGTGGTGTAAGTGATCTAAAGTGATATAAAATGCTTTAAAGGTAGCAAACAAAGTTTCTTTTTAATGTATTGCACTATAAAGGTGTAGAAATGATCTTGGAATGAGAGATAGATGAGGAGGAGGAGAAAAGGTAAGAAGTGATATGAAAGATCTTGAGAAGATACATGGAGTTCATGGGCCACATCACAGCCTGATAAACATACCCAGGGCTGCTAACTCAGTGTAGATGTTCAAAGTGACATCATCTTGGTACCTGACCTCATTCATTGAAAATAGGTACAAGGGATGTTAACTGGAGCCATCTCATAGGAGTAACTTCAGTAGATCAGAGACTATCACTTAGGAAAGCAGGAGTTTGGCTTCTCTTATAATGGCTTGCTGTGCAATTAGTTTTCCTGTGTGTCTGAGACATCACAGGGACAAAAAGTCCTGTGAGAAAATTTAACTATGGGAAGAATGGCCAGATTTATAAAGATCTGTTGGTTATGCCTGAAAGATTGCAGAGCAGAATTAGCCTAGGTGACCTGGTGTTACCCACAAACACCCAAAACATTTGGGACAGTAAAGGTGACTAACGAGTGTCAAAGAAGATGAAGTTCTTGCTGAAGTCAAGTGTGCTCCTGATGTCCACTGAAGTGCTTGCCACAAAAAAAGATGTCTGGCAATGACAGTAAAATTTAGAAACCTATTTTAGGATGAGATGAGTCAGACCCTAAAGGTGAGTATCTTTCTCTATTAGAAAGGATGCAGGGGTGGTTGGTCCTGATGTAAATGTCTACAGTACACATTTAGTCAGAAATATCCCAGTCCCTTAGGCAAGCACAAGTAGTATAAAGAATGGTGCTGGGAGATGAGAATGGGAGCTATATCACCTAGGTGCCTGCTGCACATACATTAAAGTAGCATATATTAAAATATGCTTATTATATATTAATATTATATATTAATATTATATATTAAAATATGCATATTATGATATATATATTATTGTCAGGGTGCTGATGCATCATGTAATAAAACTTTTAAAAAGCAAGCTAATTCAGCCCATGGAAAAGATGGCTAAGGTGCTGAGCTTGAGAGACTACCAGCCTGTGACTCCCAACTCCATCAAGCTACTGCCTTGCAGCTTACACTTAGTCTCATTAGGTGCTGAGATGGAGTAACTGTACCTATATAACTGCTTTCGGTTGTTCTTCATAGAATCATAGAATGGCTTAGGTTGGAAGGGACCTCAGAGATCATCTACTCCAACCTCCCCACCATGGGCAAGGATGCCTCTCATCTAGGCTTGGCTGCTCAAGGTCTCATCCAGCCTGGCCTTGAACACTCCCAGGGAGAAGGAATCCACAACCTCTCTGGGCAGCCTATTCCAGAGTCTCACCACCCTCATACTGAAGAACTTCTTCCTAAGATCCAGTTTAAACCTACTCTCCCTCAGCTTCAAACCATTCCCACTTGTCCTACTGCTAGACACCCTTATGAAAAGTCCCTCTGCAGCCTTCCTGTAGGATCCCTCCAGGCACTGGAAGGCCGATCCAAGGTTCTTCCCAGCTGAACAACTCCAGCTCCCTCAGCCCATCATAGAACCGTAGAATCAGCCAGGTTGGAAAAGACCTCAGAGATCATCAAGTCCAACCTATTACCTAATTATCCTCACAGCAGAGATGATCCATGATTCATGGATAGTTTAAGATGGTCAGTGCTCAGTGCTTTGGCTGTGGTGAATCTCAGGCACCTGATTCTCTCTGTGACATACACAGAATGGGCATTTCACACCACACAGTATGAATGAGGTACTGGGAGCCTACCAGTGATGTGTGGCAAAACTCAGCATTGTTATGTTGTCTGTGGATGTACAGCCAGGTGCCTAGAAATTAAGCACAGCAGCAGCTAGCCTGTAGGCTAAAAAATACTGTTGGATTTAACCTGTCACCTGTGAAATGCTCAAACACTTGGAACAATGCCAAACAGCTACCTGCTTCAGTGTCTGCATTGAACAGTGGATAGTCAGGCCATGAGATTTACTTTAAAGTAGTAGGGCTTAGTGGTGAGAGGGGAAAGGAGAATTTCAGTGAAATATTAAAGGGAAAAAATATATCGTCTGGTATATCATCATGGCATAAAGCAATTTTGCATGCTGCTGTTAGATGGGGGAGTGAGTTTTCAGTATGATGGAGAAGCAAGAACAGTGATAGCCATGATGATGAGGGATTTCTTCCTCAGGGTGTCCTGACCATCAAAGTGTCCCCAGTTACTCTTAACACCTCCCCTCCACCCACCTTTTTTTCCAGTACACCTGTTTCTGGGCAAAGTAGGGGTATGCAAAATTCTGAAAGACACTGGGAAGCTTTCTAAGATGCTGTTTCCCTTTGCTAGCTCCTTTTTACCAAAAACAAAAAAGAAATAAGGAAAAAAGATGTTCGTTCTGCAGGACCTTCAGTGCAACAGTGCTGAAACTGCTGGCAGGGCACATTCCATGGCAGCCACTCACTGCAGTGTGCTGTCAAACCTCTACCCACCCTCTGAATGACATTTATCGGTGTCTTGCTTGCAAGAAGTAAGTTTCCTTCCTGGCACAAACATGTAAACAAAAGGAGTGGAAGTCCCTAATGCTGGGCCTATGGCATGGTAATGCCTTGCAATCTGCCCTAGGTTTTCCAGACATACCAAAGACACGGTGGCATAAGAGAGGTGCTCCTAGTAACACGTTAAAAATTAGAACAAAGCTTATTCACAGCAAAAAAATGTGGCAGACTAAGGAAAAGGACGGAGCTGCCTTTCTCTCTACCCCATGATTGGCCTCATGCTCCGGTGTGTTTCCATGGAGGCTGTTGCTGTCACTGCATGGCTCATGCTGGAGTGTCACATTGGATGGGAGCCAGCTCAACAAGAAAAATAAAGTGAGTTTTTAAGAGGTAATGTGGTAAATGTTCTTCTCAGTCTGGCTACCAATATGTGCTGTCTAGCCTGAGGCGCGCAGCACATATGGGTGAAGCTACTGAAGTTTGGTATAGCTAACTTCTTGAGTCACTTTTTCACAAAACCAAAGGAGACACATTGGACATAATAATAATAATAATAATAATAATAATAATAATAATAATAATAATAATAATAATAATAATAATAACAACAACAACAATAATAATACTAATAAATATCTTGGAAAGGAAAGGCAAGGACAAGTGATTCTCAACATATTGCCACCACTGATCTCTCAATTTTTATTTTGGGGCTTTTCAACTACCAAAGGATTTTCCCTGTGCTGCTTAGGCACTGGCAGAGTGGGCAGCTGTTCGCAGCAGCAGAAGGCCAGGGTAGCAAAGCGTCACAGCCATGCTGATGGTGCCTGGGCAGGTGACAGTATCCTGGGCAGGTGACAGTGTCCCGGGCAGCAGCAGATGCTGGCATTTTGGCCACCTGCTTGGGGCATCTGTAATGGTAGCCCTGCCCTCCCACTCACCCAGCAGCTGCTGGAGCAGGCAGCCTGGTTCCAGCTCCTCTTTCCTTTGTGAATATTCCATATTACCCCCAGTGCTGAGGCTGAAATGAGCTCTGATGCTAGCTGCTCTGTAGAGAATTTGGTCAGCCTGTTTTGGAGGGCTGTGCTAGAAAGGGCAACTTCTAAAGCAAAACATAGGTGCCGTCTGCTTTTTGGAAATTTGCTTTTCCCTCACAGTCTTTCAAGACGTTTCAGCAGTCATTTTGCTGTGTGCCCCTGGGCTTCTGTGAAAGCACCACAACCTCCTCCTCTTTTTCCCATCTGTCAGCTCAGTACCGACAATAGGGCAAACCAGAGTTTCTTTCAGCTCATTCAATTTCTACGGTTAGCATTTGCCAAGTGCTTAACCATTTGTAAAAATCATGTCATCAGTTGTCATTAGAAAGAGAATTGATAACTAGTATTTACTGAGCTTTGCAGTCATTCAAATGAGTTCATTCTTCTAGTCTAAAATCCAAAACCCACACAAACAAGCCCAGGCATTAAGTAGGCAATTGCTACAATACGATGCTTAGGTTTTTCAGCTGTTAGATTGATACCCAGTGGCACAACTATGGTTAATAATCTGTGAAATTCCCCATTTAAAAAAAATATAACTCATTAGAAAAATAATAATTTGCTTATATGAAATGTGATATGTACAACTGAGTCCAGATGAAGCCTCTTAATGCTTGTGAACTGCTGACCTTTGATCCAGAGAGCACACGATCCAGAAATTGCCACAACCATGGATACATCCATGATGCCCAGATGCAAACCCAGGCATGTCATGCCAACCTATTGAAATAATGGAAGTGTTGTAAAGAACTTTTTTCAACGTATCTCATTTACAATCTAACTCTAGATCTTTTTCATTCTTGAGTCTGAGTAAATATATCCCAAATAAATGACATTCTGGTACTGGAAAAGCTAAGCTGCTTGGCCTTGAAATCAAAACATTTATCAACATGAATGCCTTGTTAACACAGGAAAGCATCTGTAAGACAAGGTGGAAGACAGGAAAGGATGCTGCTGCCTGAGTAAAGAAAAGGCATCTAAATGCTTATTTGTTTGGAGATTTATTCTTCTGTAATTTAGCTAATATGTCCATGGAGAACAAATACATTTGCTGACTTAAAAACAACCAGACACACCCTCCCCCCTGCCCCAAATTTCTTGAAAATATTTCTTATCCCTACAACCTGTCAAGAAAAGCGTGAAAGACTGATATGGTTGGAGGTTTAGGTTGGACGTTAGGAAGAAGTTCTATACAGAGAGAGTGATTGCCCATTGGAATGGGCTGCCCAGGGAGGTGGTGGAGTCGCCGTCATTGGAGGTGTTCAGGAGGAGACTTGATGGGGTGCTTGGTGCCATGGGTTGATAGGTTGGACGCAATGATCTTGAAGGTCTCTTCCAACCTGGTCTGGTCTATTCTATTCTATTCTATTCTATTCTATTCTATTCTATTCTACTCTACTCTACTCTACTCTACTCTACTCTACTCTACTCTACTCTACTCTACTCTACTCTACTCTATTCTATTCTATATGATATCTACAAACAAGACACCCCAGAGGATTTTTTCTGCCTACTAGATAAAAAATCAGATCCATGCCCAGCTGAATGTATTCCTCTGCTAACCTACCTGCCAAACATTTCCGAGTCCTGTGCACAAACCTCACCCATTTCTGAAACATTTCTTCAGGCTTTGAAACAGCTTGTCCAGGTCTTTCATAGGCAGAATTTCTTTTGTATCCTCAGAAACCCATGCACCAGGAAAAAGAATAACTATCACCAATTTTACAGTAACACAAGGGAACACAAAATAACCAGGACCCACAGAGAACACAACACAGCCAGCTTTTGTCCTGGTTCCACCTGAAATAGAGTTAATTTTCTTCCTAGTAGCTGGTACAGTGCTGCATTTTGACAGGCAACCAGCACCAGAACAAGAGGACACAGTCTCAAGCTGCACCAGGGGAAGTTTAGGCTCGAGGTGAGGAGAAAGTTCTTCACAGAGAGAGCTGTTAGCCATTGGAATGTGCTGCCCAGGGAGGTGGTGGAGTCACCATTCCTGGAGGTGTTCAAGGGGGGATTGGATGTGGCACTTGGTGCCATGGTCTAGTCATGAGGTCTTGGGTGACAGGTTGGACTTGATGATCTTTGAGGTCTCTTCCAACCTTATTGATTCTACGATTCTATGATTTTAGATTTAGTATGAGAACAATGTTGATAACACACTGATGTTTTAGTTGTTGCTAAGTAGCACTTACCCTATGTCAGGAACTTTTTAGTATCCCATGGTCTGCCAGTGAGCAGGTGCAGAAAACAGCTGGAAGGGGGCATGGCCAAGACAACTGACCTGAGCTAACCTAAGGTCATGCCCAGTATATAAACTAGGATGATTTGACTAGGAGGGGCCAATTGCTACTTGGGCATTGGTCAGTGGCTGGTGAGCAATTGCATTGTGCATCACTTGTCTTTTCTTGGGATTTATTTTTCTCTAGACGAGGTTGGAAGAGACCTTCAAGATAATTGTGTCCAGCCTATCATCCAACACCACCTAATCAACTAAACCATGCAACCAAGCACCCTATCAAGTCTCCTCCTGAACACCTCCAGCAATGGTGACTCCACCACCTCCTTGGGCAGCCCATTCCAATGGGCAATCTCTCTCTCTGTGTAGAACTTTTTCCCAACATCCAGCCTAAACCTCCCCTGGTGCAGCCTGAGACTGTATCCTCTTGTTCTGGTGCTGGTTGCCTGGAAAAAGAGATCAACCTCTGCCTGTCTACAACCTCCCTTCAGGTAGTTGTAGAGAGCAATAAGGTCACCCCTGAGTCTCCTCCTCTCCAGGCTAAGCAACCCCAGCTCCCTCAGTCTGTCCTCATAGGGCTTGTGTTCCAAACCCCTCACCAACTTTGTTGCCCTTCTCTGGACACGCTCCAGCAAGTCAACATCCTTCCTAAACTGAGGGGCCCAGAACTGCACACAGTACTCAAGGTGTGGCCTAAGCAGTGCAGTGTACAGGGGCAGAATGACCTCCTGGAACCTCCAGAGATCATTGAGTCCAACCCCCCTGCCAGAGCAGGGCCATATAACCATATAATCTAGTGCAAGTCACACAGGAGGAGTGAGTGGCTGCATGTTGCTTAGTTCCTGGCTAGAGTTAAAGCCAGACTTTAGAGTTACAATGAGAACTTTGAAAGAATGTCCCATATCATGTCTCTAACATACCAAAAGAAACATAGTAGCTTTGTAGTTTATATGAGAATATACTACATCTCTCTTTGTAAAGCAGTGTTGAGGGTTTTTTGTTTGTTTGGTTTGGTTTGGTTTTGTCTCATAAACAACAAAATAACACAGTATTCAACTGGAGTACCCGAGAAAATAGAATTTAACGTGAACCTGTAAGAAATGTTCTAAGGGAGATGTTTAGGTCCATAAATTCAGCCACAAACCTGGCTTTTGAAATGAAAATCCAAAATATCCCATTTCACTCCTGGGTGTCAAACTGGCAGTGTCCAGAGTTGGGAAGTGCTTGTCTCCATTTTCTTATTTTTCTTACAGAAATGTTGGAGAGATACAAACCCCGAATCCTTCTTTCCCAGAATGTGTTCCTTGATGATTTCCTGCTCCCTATTAACTTTTGCCAGCGTTGGATTATACTAAATAAAGAACTGCCCCTCCTGTTCTTTTTCTTCTTAAATAAGATCATAACCTTTTAAGGGCTCTTGCTAAAAGACAAGTTTTAAAAAAAAACAAACCAACCACAACACAGTGCATCATCTGAATCCAAGCTTTAGAAAGGGCACAGAGCTTTTGGATTAGAGGAGTGAAGCATCAATATGGAGTGGACCCACTTTCCTAGAAAATGTCTTGACACCATTGCTAGTCTAAATCTGGTAAACTGAGTATTTTGATCTTTGTCCCTGGAGAAAAACATGCACCTATTATATCAGGTTATAGTTTTCCTCTTTTGTGAACTCCATTACATATTTTATTGTATCAAAGAGGCTTCACTGTGTACACCAACACTGCCATTTATGCATTGGATAGGTTGGGTTTGTTTTGTTGGTTTGTTGTTTTTTTAATGAAGGGATCTCCTGAGGGCCTGTCTAAGAAGAAACAACCGATTTACACAAAGTACAGAAAAAAATACAAATGTGGCGTACAAAAGTTCTGATGTTCATATGAACTGCTGATGTTTCATTGAGTCGCATGAAAGATGATAGCATTACTTGTTAATTGTGCTTCCACACATTTTAGATTGACCACTTTGGTCAATAGCCACCTAGAAGTTGACTATAAACCCTAGCACTTGATGGCAGATTGCTAGTATCATAGTATCATGGTATCAGTCAGGTTTGGAAGGGACCACAAGGATCATCTAGTTCCAACCCCACTGCCATGGGCAGGGACACCCCACACTAGATCAGGCTGGCCAGAGCCTCGTCCAGCCTGGTCTTAAACACCTCCAGGGATGGGGCCTCAACCACCTCCCTGGACCACCCATTCCAGGGCTTCACCACTCTCACAGTGAAGAACTTCCTCCTCACATCCATCCTGAATCTCCCCACCTCCAGCTTCATTCCATTCCCACTAGTCTTATCACTACCTGATATCCTGCTGTGCATGTTGACACACTTTCTAGACTCACGGAAGTGGAAGCTGATATCCTTCCCCAAAATGTCTGCAATGTCATTCTTTGATGGCAGGTGACAAATAATGCAGCATGGCCCAGATATTCATGTTAACACCAATTTGAGTGGAGAAGGAGTAGAGAAAACACTTGGCAGATGATCACAGTGTGGATTGCAAGACAGTAACTGTACCTGGAAGGCTGAATCTGCTGATGTGGTCAATTGCTTGGCAAAGAAAACCTGTTTATTTTCCTTTATCCAGAAGGGAAGGCTTGTGAAAGGAATTAGTAACACAGTCCCTCAAATGCAGGTATTTGAATTGATTATCTGTCAACCCAAAGGTTTCCCTAAGTTCAGCAAATGAACACAATCTGTCTTCTAAAATATATCATGTAATTTGTTAAAGCTTTTGTCTAACCATGCATCCCAAATAAAAATGCATTTAGTTATGGGTAGTAAGTTGATTACTTTCTTTTATTTGCAGTTTATTTGAGTTAGAAAATTAAATACAAGCTGAAATGGAATAAACAATAGACACTTAAGAATTATTATTTTTTTTAGTAACTGCTGTTAATTTAAATGACAAAATCTCTCAATATCCAGCACATTACTGATTTATTACAGAGGTATCTTTACGTGTTTCAGGCTCACATTGTTAAAATATGCTATTGATTTTCTGTTTTTCTTTTGTTCTGAGGTTCCAGTGTGCTCTCTGCTGGTGATGCCAATCCCCATTTCAAAAAAATGATTGATTCATTATGATTAAATAAATTATAATAATAAACAACATTAAACAGGCACAGGTTAAGTGTAGAAGACACTAAACTGCTTTCAAAAACACTATTTATTTGCAAAGTTGCTAGGTTAAGATCTAAAACAAAACAGAAATGGAACAGTGAGTATCGAGAAAGAATAGTGAAAGAAATTCTGTATTAGTGGAGGACAAATACAGGAGAGGTGAGAGGCTGAGGAACATTGGGAGATTTTATAGGACCTTCTATCTCACCAGGTTTTTGGAAACTCTGTTTAAGGAAGGGGACACAGTCTCAAGCTGCACCAGGGGAGGTATAGACTTGAGGTGAGGAGGAAGTTCTTCACTGAGCGAGTCGTTTGTCACTGGAATGGGCTGCCCAGGGAGGTGGTTGAGTCACCGTCCCTGGAGGCGTTCAAGAGGAGATTGGATGTGGCACTTGGTGCCATGGTCTAGTCATGGGGTCTGTGTTGATAGGTTGGACTCGATGATCCTCAAGGTCCTTTCCAACCTAAGTTATACTGTGATACTGTGAAGAACAGGTACAGGAAGACTGGAAAGAGCCATCTGGGATTGTAAGAGATGGGATTTGACAAAAGGGTATCACTGGTACCGCTTTGTAGACAGCATGGCAGAACGTGAATAAGGGATTATGGAGAAAGTCTGAAATGCACATGTGAACACACTTGTCAAGTTTATGAAAAAGTAAGTAACCAAAAATGTTCCGTGGGTAATTTGTTTTCCTGGGTTCAAAATGTTGTGGGTTTGTGTATTATTATTACTATTACTCTACTACTTACTACTAATTATTATTTTAAAATTGTGTATGGCAACACAGTTAAAGTTCCTGTTTCAAAACTTAAGACGTCTGTTTCTGAAAAAATGGCATGCTGAAAAGTCTCAGTGATTAATAGGAATAGGGATTAAAGAGGGGAGGGGGAGGAAGGGGAAGGGGGGGAAGGGGACAAGGGGGAAGGGGAAGGGGAAGGGGAAGGGAAGGGGAAGGGGAAGGGGGAAGGGGAAGGGGAAGGGGGAAGGGGAAGGGGAAGGGGAAGGGAAGGGGAGAAGAGAGAGAAGAGAAGGAGAAGAGAGAGAAGAGAACGAGAAGAGAAAGAGAAGAGAAGAGAAGACAAGAGAAAGAAGAGCAGAGAAGAGAAGAGAAGAGAAGAGAAGAGAAGAGAAGAGAAGAGGAAGAGAAGAGAAGAGAAGAGAAGAGAAGAGAAGAGAAGAGAAGAGAAGAGGAAAAAGAAAAAAAAAAAGAACAAGAAAGAAAAAGAGAGAAGAGAAGAGAAGAGAAGAGAAGAGAAGAGAAGAGAAGAGAAAGAGAAGAGAAGAGAAGAGAAGAGAAGAGAAGAAGAAGAGAAGAGAAGAGAAGAGAGAAGAAGAAGAGAAGAGAAGAGAAGAGAAGAGGAAAAAGAAAAAAAAAAGAACAAGAAAAGAAAAAGAGAAGAGAGAAGAGAAGAGAAGAGAAGAGAAGAGAAGGAGAAGAGAAGAGAAGAGAGAGAAGAGAAGAGAGAGAAGAGAAGAGAAGAGAAGAGAAGAGAAGAGAAGAGAAAGAGAAGAGAGAAAAGAGAAGAGAAGAGAAGAGAAGAGAAAGAAGAGAAAGAGAAGAGAAGAGAAAGAGACGAGAGAGAGAGAAGAGAAGAGAAGAGAAGAGGAAGAGAGAGAAGAGAAGAGAAGAGAAGAAGAGAAGAGAAGAGAAGAGAAAGAAGAGAGAGAAGAGAAGAAGAGAGAGAAAGAGAGAAAGAGAAGAGAAGAGAAGGGAAGGACAGGAAAGGAAAGGAAAGGAAGGAAAAGGAAAAGGAAAAGGAAGAAAAGGACAAGGAAAAGGAAAAGGAAAAAGGAAAAGGAAAAGGAAAAGAAAAGGAAAAGGAAAAGGAAAAGAAAGGAAAAGGAAAAGGAAAAGGAGGAAAAGGAAAAGGTAAAGGAAAAGGAAAAGGAAAAGGAAAAAGCAAGCAAGCAGCAAAGCAAAGCAAAGCAAAGGCCAAAGCAACAGCGAAAAAAAGAAAGAAAAGAAAAGAAAAGAAAAGAAAAGAAAAGAAAAGAAAAGAAAGAAAAAGAAAAGAAAAGAAAAGAAAAGAAAAGAAAAGAAAAGAAAAGAAAAGAAAAGAAAAGAAAAGAAAAGAAAAGAAAAAGAAAAGAAAAGAAAAGAAAAGAAAAGAAAAGAGAAAAGTTCTCATTATTCTAGAAATACTCAATGTTTTTAAGGTATTCCCTTTGTTAAACTGTAAGCCAGAACATTTTCACACAATGTATGTTCAGCTTTGTTAAGCTAGATGAGAATGGAAACAGAGGTCAGGTATATGGAGTGAGCCAAGATGGTGATTTAGTAGGACAGGTTTGCCATAAAAGCATGTGGTTGAGAACTACATTTCTCTATAAATCTGTGATATGTATCAAATACATGTGTAATATTCCTACTTCTGTATCAATCTATTTGATATTATAATCATTGGTAATACATTTCTCCTGCAAATGTAGCTACGGTATTTTTTTGCTTGAGATACATGCCCTGCAAATTCATGCATATGGGGAATGGTTCTTAGTAGCAGGCAATAGACCATGTAAACAGCCAACGTAGCACATAATGAAGATCATGGAGGTAAACAGCTTTTATCACCAAATGTCAGTCAGCCAGTCTGTCTTCTAGATGCTTTCCTTAGATATATTAGATAAAATGAATAAAATATTTCTAAGTATGACACAATAAATATTGATGTTTTAAAATATTTTATCTCAAATCCAGTGCAAATGAGCTTTGTCTGCTTCTCAGGGCATGGCAACAGGTGTAACATGATGCTTCTCTCTTATGCCACGTTATCACACTGGTCCACATGCAATCTTCTTCCAGCTATCACTATCCATTTTTCACGTGCCAAGTTTTCACTTAATCCTTTAACCTCAGTAGGTAGAACCCACTCAGTGCTGGAAATCAGTGCTCACTGTTTCCAGTGCTTATGGAGGACGAACGTTAATACTCATGTATTTTAATTGATAAATCTCAATAAAAGCTATGTATCTAGCCAGGGAATATTTCCAACTGTGTTCTATAGTAGACTACTTCCTGTGAGACTGCATACTGCATCTTTCAAAAGAAGTGTTACACTAGTTATTTACTTGGGTAAAATCTTTGGAAATCTGATGCATCATAGTTTCATTCAGGGTTGGAAGGGGACCACAAGGATCATCTAGTTCCAACCCCCCCTGCCACGGGCAGGGACACCCCACACTAGATCAGGCTGGCCAGAGCCTCATCCAGCCTGCTCTTAAACACCCCCAGGGACGGGGCCTCGACCACCTCCCTGGACAAACCCATTCCAGGGTTTCACCACTCTCATGGTGAAGAACCTCCTCCTCACAATCTAGCCTGAATCTCCCCACTCCAGCTTCATTCCATTCCCCCTAGTCCTATCACTACCTGAGATCTTGAGAAGTCCTTCCCCAGCCTTCCTGTAGGCCCCCTTCAGATACTGGAAGGCCACAATTAGGTCACCTCGGAGCCTTCTCTTCTGCAGACTGAAACAGCCCCAACTCCTTCAGTCTGTCCTCATAGGAGAGGTGCTCCAGCCCTCTAATCATCCTTGTAGCCCTTCTCTGGACATGTTCCAGCACCTCCCACATCCCTCTTGTAATAGGGGCTCCAGAACTGGACACAGTACTCCAGGTGGGGTCTCACCAGGGCTGAGTAGAGGGGGAGGATCACCTCCCTTGACCTGCTAGCCACACTTCTCCTGATGCAGCCCAGGATATGATTGGCTTTGCGGGCTGCAAGTGCACATTGAGAGCTCATGTTGAGCTCTCAATGTGTAACTTACCATGAGTTGTTGGAAATATTTCCGCATCTAAAGTAATACCTACAAGGGAAACTGACGAAGGGAAAGTAAATGGTATGTTTTTTAAGGGAGCCGGCATGCATGTTCTTAATAAACATAGCACTTCATAACTCTGTGTGAGTTGTGGGGTCCTTTCCACAGATCATAACAATGTGCTTGGGTCATTAAGGCTGTTCTTTAAACCCTACGGTCTTTTTTCTTCAAAGGTAACAATTACGCTAGAGAAACAAAAAAAACATCATAACAGCAAATCACACCTAATCCCTTTTGTAGCTTGTGGGTACAAGTATTTATATAGACTTTATGTTTATATAGACTATATGTCCATTTAAACACTTCTTATTGTGCTATTCTGCCATTAAAAAAAAAACAAAACAAAAAACAAAAATCAAAACACACTTTGTGGAAGTAAGAGGTAATATGCAGAGACAAATAGTGAGAGAAATATTATGCCAAAAGGTGGCAGAGGACTAGTTACAAGGAGCACACACGAAGCATGTGTAGATGTATTTCAGACAGTTTGTATGAAATCCTCTAAAGGAACAAATGTTAGTTCTGATTCGTCTGGCTTCCTTGGTAAATATTGTATAAAGCAGCAAGCATTAGTTTGTATTTACAGAAAGTAATAGCGTTTTAGCAGTAATTATTTACCTGAGCTCAGCCTGGCCTTCTGCATAAATACGCAAGGCATACAAGTTTTTACAAACACACTCGCATGATGGGCCAACCTACTAGATCCTTCCTTTCGCATTGTTTACCCAATTATTGCTACAAGTGGGATCTTCTGCAGCTGTTCAGTTGAACTCAAATCTGAGGAGGGCAAGGGGTGGGAACTCCTAAAGAATTGCCATTCTCTACCTGCCTCTGACCATGGCTTTTGACAGTGTCCAGCTCGGTATGCTGACTACTCAGAAAGCTCTTAAGCGTCCTTAAATTTAATCCTTCCCCAACACTGCCCAGAAACCGTCTTAGCAGCCGGGACTGCATTTGGGCCACACTGTGTTTACTTCATGCATCACGAACCATAGGGGAGGAGGCAGAAAACAGCCACATCAGCTTCTCATTAACAAAAAGGCTCTCCAAGGCAAGGGAATCCCTAAGTAACCTGTCAGGCCAGCTCTAATAGTTTCGACATTGTCCAGGCATGGGCCGGCATCTTTCCACCAAAATATTCCCTGCGTAAACATGTACCTATGAGAAAGCTTTTGAAAAGAAATTGAGATTTGCATCTTAAAAGTTTAGCACTGACTCTCAGGATTTATCTTTCCTTGTCTTCATAGTTCTTCTTTAAAGCATCCATATAATAAGAATTGTTTAAAACAAACTAAGATTTTGAAACCGGTTTCTCTACACATTGTTATTAAAGCCTTTGCAATCCATGATCTGCAGCCCCTTAGGTGTGAAAACTCTTCCCATAAAGAAAGTTCTCGGCTTGCAGAGGCGCAACTCGGACCTACGCGCTGACCTCTATGCACAAATTCCTCTCACAAGCTGTAGCGTGCCTGCGTTAAGAAATAGACGATTTTCAGGGCTCAGCCCCTGCGAAGCCGACAGGTAAGTGCGAAGCCCCGGCACGACCAGCCAAGATTTCCAGGGAACCGAACACCGCCCCCACTGCTCGGCCTTTTCTGCCCCGCCGGCGGAGGCGCGCCCCCCGGGACGGCTCCTACGCCCTCATCCGCCGCACCGGACCGTGCCCGGCACCCGCCTTCTCCTCCCCGGCTCCTCCCTCCCCGGTCCCCGCCTGTCTCCTCCGCCCACTCCCCGGTGCTTATCGCAGCAGCTCCGTGGCCTGACCCCTCGCGTTTCCACCGCCGCGGCTCCCTTCAGCCTCCCTATCCCCCTGTGTCACCGTCCCCGGGACGTCCCTCATTATCGCGACAACCACGTCTCCACCGTGTCTCCTTCTTCGCCGCCACTGTCCCGGGTCGCCGTCTCCCCTCAGCGCCGCCATCGCTTTGTCCCCCCGGGACTCCCCTCAGCGCTCCTATCACCTTGCCCCGTCAGGGCTTCGCTCGCTGTCCCCTGTCCCGCCGTGGTCCATTCAGGGTTTTCATCATCTTATCCCGCCAGGGCTCTCTTCAGGGCCCCCAGAGCCATGTGTCCCCGGCGCTGCTCTCAGCGCCCGCAAAGCCCTGACGCCCCCGGGGCTCCCCTCGGGCCTCCCCTGAGAGCTCACGTTGCCCCGGTCCTCCCCCACCGCCCCGCACCCCCGCCAAGCCTTCCTCGTGAACCCGTTAACCTGTCCCCCGCCTCGCCTGCCCTCGACGCCCCCCCGCCCTAGGCCTCCCCTTCGGCGCCCCCGCTGCCGGTCCCCGCCCTGCCCCACCCCGCAGCGCCCCCGGAGGCCCCCGCTGCCCTGCCCCCCGCGGCCGGGCGAGCCGGGGCCGGGGCCGAGGAGGAGGGGGAGGCGCGGCCGGGCGTTCCCATCCCCACCCCCCCGGGGCGGGGCAGGCGGCGCACCGGGCGGCCGAGGGGCGGGGGGCGCGGCCCCCTCCCCTCCCCCCGCCCGGCTGCCGGTGGGGGCGGGGACGCGCCGCATGCCAGCGACGCCACCGGCGCCCGCCGCGGCCGGAGCAGGGGCCGGGGAGCTGGGGAGGGGGACGCCGGTTTGGACCGGGCCCTTTGTCTGAGCGGCCGGTGGGGGTGTCGCGGCGGTGGCCCCACCGTGAGGCGAGGCGGCGCCGGGAGCCTCCACCCCTGGCCCACCCTGCCCCGGGCTCATCATGTGACGCGGGTAAGTCGGCGGCGGGCGAGCGCCGCGGCTCTCCGGGCTGTCCCCATTCATTTCCCGGGGACGGCGGCGAGCCCGGCCGCCGGTTGCCTCCTCCGCCTGTGCTGTGTGAGTGTGCGTGCGTGTGGCACTGCCCGGGAAGAGCGGGGCGGGCGGGCAGAGGGACAGGGCAAGCGGCGATCCTGTGTCAGGGGAAGGGAGCAGTTTCTTCTGCTCTGTCGCTTCTGCTCAGGTCTGTGCCGATTCCCTTGCTTACCGGAATAAACGGCTAACGTGTGTAATTTTTGCTGTTGCTGTCCAGTCAGTTTTGCTTAAAAAAAAAAAAAAAAAAGCAAAAAAAAAAAAAAAAGCAAAAAGCTCCTATGCTGAAGTTAAATAATTTTAAAGAGAAGAGGGGGCAAGGCACTCCCCCTTCCTTTCCCCAGCACCGCCAGGGCGGGCTCCGCCGCCGGGGCGAGCCGGGGGTTAACGGCGGTGCCCTCCCCTCCCTCCCTCTCTCTCTCCCTCCTTCCCTCCCTCCCTCCTCGGTGCCCCCGGCGGCAGCGATGCCGGGGGGGAGGGGTGGGTGTGCAGGGTGCTGGGGGGCCGCCGCCGGCCCGAACTTTTCCTTCAACTTTCCCGCAGAGGCTTTTGGTGAGGAGGCTGTGGGGAGCCGTGAAACAAACGGGGAGAGGGAAGAAATAAAAAGCGCTAAGCAAGAAGCGATGAGCAGCGAGGTGGGAGCGCCTAGCCCTTTGTGCTGCCGGCCCCCGGCAGCGGAGTGCGGACGGCCGGCGGTGCTCCTGCTCCTTTAGGGGGCTGGGGAAAAATACATAAATCATAAAAAATAATATTAAACTAAATATAAACATAACTACATAAATCGGAGTGTAATGCTACATGGGGAGGTTGGAGGGAGGAAATCACAGTTAACCCTATACCGGGTGTGTGTGTAATAAAAAATCGGAATGTAAGGCTATATTATTTTCTACAAAAACAGTTATCTTCAGTAAAACCAGTACTTCCAGAAGTCCGGGGAGCAGACCGCTGGTATTTAAGTTAAAAAGCGTGCGCCCACAGCAGCTGCGGGAGATGCGTGCCCCATGGCATCGGCGGCACCCTGGGAAGCCCACCGAAAGCTTTCCGCTGTTGGTGCAGCCGGGTAAAAGCGCTGGAATGAAATACGGACTCCTATCTGCCTCCCCCCAAATCCCCCATTACCCACCCATTAGAGTGGTACGGGATTTGGGGGGAGGCGGATAGGAGCAACTGGATGGGTTATTTTGTATTTCTCCCGCGCCATGGTTTGCAGGGATGTGATGCTCGGCTCCAGACAGCGGGGTTTTTTGGGTCTTGGCGTGGCTTGCATGGAAAATACGATGTTTTACGCGCTTAGGGAGCAGGTAGGAGCAGCAGTTTGGTAGGAAGCACTGAAGAGAAGTTCACTTGTGTCGGGGTTTATATCGAGCTTGTAAAATCCTGCTACCTTTTGGCAGTCCCCTTCCCCCTGAATTAATACGTGAACCAGTTTATTATTTTTAATTATCCGTCATGGACTAAAGGTATTCTTCACATCCCCCCCAGTCTTGGTGTTTTTTTTTTTTCTTAATTCTTTTCCCCCTTTCCCTTTTTGTCTTGCCACGGTATCACGGCAAATCGGCAGGTACATTTCCGCGGCAACTTTGCAAGGCTGCTTTATATAGCGCTGACCGCATATGGGCTCCATTTTCTGCTTTCTGGTTGGTCTACAACTCTGAAATGTACAGGAACAGCAAAGTGGTCTTAGCGTGGGATTAGTAAGTGTGCTGAATAGGTCACAGATGGGGCGATAGGAGCATTTTATTGATGACGTAAGGCTGCATAAACCCAGTCTGCTGCTGCTGCCTTCCTTTTTTTTTTTTTTTTTTAATATATTACTTGTGCGGGGGGCGGGGGAATATCTTTCTAATGGGACGTAATCAACTTGAAACCGCTGTCTGCAAGCCGGCGTGTCACCTATCGTCACAAGCCGACCACGCATAGCGAAGGAAACATTGCGGATCTTTTTTTTTTTCTAATTTCCCCTCCCGGTGCTGTCTGAGGCTTTGGCAGCCAGTTGGAGCTGCCGCTGCTGCGCTGCTGCCGGCAGGTGCCCGGACTGGAGCCTGGTGGGATGACATCACTCCTTTAGCGGCCGGGGAGCTGCACCCATGCGCACCCCCTTCTGGGGCCAGCACCCCCCACCCGCTCACCCACGCTGCATCCAGACCAACAGTAGTGGTATTTTCCTTCTTTTTTTTCCTCCCCATTTATTAATTTTTCCTTCCTTTTCGTTTCCTGTGTCTGCTACCTGGAACTCGGGGCGGGGGGGAAGGGATTGGGGGGGGCGGGGAGCGGGAGGAGGGAAGAGGAGAGGAAGTGGTGGAAGCAGGGGACAGTCTGGGAAGCACCTTTTTTTAGACAGATCTTTTCATTAGGATACTGTAAGCTTTGCAAGGTAGCTTGGCTTCCCCCTGCCCCCCGTTCCCCCCCCCCCCCCCCCCCCCCCCCCCCCCAGTTTATGGAGGCACGCGGTAGCATTTAAACAGGGCTGGGAAAAAAAAAAAGCTCTAAGGCTCTTCTGTCCCCCAGCTCTGGGGCAAGAGAGGCATTTTGAGGAGGAGATATTCCGTGGAGTATTTCATGAGTGATTGACTGTGTGCTGGAAGGACTGGGAAGGAGCTCTGGATGTGGGAGATCCTCTTTGGTTTCTGCTTCTGATAGTGAGGCAATATCAGATGTGCAAAGAAGGGGGGATGGGAAATGAGGTATTTGCAATTTATTCTTCCCCCTGCCCAGCAGTACTTAGTGGTAATATTTCCAGGCCTTCCTGCACCCTCTTGTAGAAAGACCTGTCTGGAAAGGCCTCTGAGAGCCCAAGAAGACTGTGTGTAACAACTTTTAAAAATAAACTTTAAGTTTCCAGGACAGGCTAATCTCAGAGTCCTCTGCCAGCTGTTTCTAGTGGGATGAGCCAGACCTGAATGTGTGCAAGCAGAGTTTTACTTCAGACAAGAGGAGACTGAAAACGTAGAGGGTCTGAACCATGGTAGAGGTCACTGATGGGCTTGGACTGCAAAGTCCCATGCTAGCAACCATCTTCCTCTTCACCCAGACCAAGCTGGTGTGTGATGGTACCCACCATAATTACATAGAAATACAGACCATGTTTTTGAGTGAAATGAGGGATACCTTTCCTGGGTGTTTGGGGAACTGTGTGCCACACTGTGGAGTTGCAGAAGCTCTGTGTAATTTGGTGCAGGTTTCATTGCTAGAAGGGCATTCTGTTGTTTAGATTTGGGGTAGTTTATAAAACAAAGGGAAAGTGTGTGCCTTTTACCTCTGGGTGGATGATGACTACTTATGCTAACCTTCCTAAAGTTGCAGTGCTGGAGCTTCAGGCTGCTGCATCTCCTCTGTGGTCACTGGCACTGCTGTTGGGGATGGCCAACCTCCTTGCTTGTTCTCTAGTGTCATTTGCATTGTGTAACAGGTCTCATCAGTACAAGGTTGTTTTTGACCAAGTCTTTGTTCAAATCAAATAAAATATGAGACTGTGAATGAGATATTTGTATGTTAATAAAGCTGGGCAAATATTTATACTGGTGTTTTGCTTGTGGCTTTCAAAGTATTGTATCTTGTTCTATTTTGCTGAAGGACGATTGTGGTTTGCCTTTCCTTGATGTAACTACAAAATGAAACAAAATTAATTTATTGAAATGGAAATTTCATTTTTAGAAAAGCTCAAGTGGATGCAGCACCAAGACTTTGACCTTCTCAGCTCCTGACTAGTGGTTGTTTACTACAGCTGCAGCTGTGCGTCTTTGAAAGAGGAGGAGCTGTGAACACAAGCATGCTCACTTTCCCCAGCTAGGAGGAAAACATAAAGAGCATGCTGTTTCAAAGTGAGATGTAAAGAAAAGTATCAAGCAATCACCTTGTGGCTTCTTTCCTTTTATGCTCTATCTGTGAAATGAACTTTGAGTCCTGGCAGTGCAGAGGTGAAAGCATGAAATGACTATGCTTGCTATGTAGTAACAAATAAACTAATATTTTTTAAATGAAATGCATGCTTACTCTAGGAAAGAGCTTTTGCACTGTAGTCCTAAGGGCACTTCCAACATTGTTCATCAGTGGAAAAAGCTCAATGTAACCTTACCCACTGTGTTCAACAACTGAACTTTAGACAGACCTCTTGCTTCAATGGAATATATTTTTTTTTAAAGTCAGTACTAAATGCAAAATTGATAAAGAGTGATGAGCTGGATTTGAGGATTCAGTGTCAAAATGACTGGTTTAGTTTAAAGCTAGGCACCGAGCTATGCTGACAAACTGGTCTGGAATGTTGACCTAATATATGTATGTGGCGCTGTTGCAAAAGTGGGTAAAACTGGGCCAATGTGAGTCTAGTTGTGCAGTGTCTTGGTTTAGATATGTGTACATTAAAAAAACCCAACCAACCACCCTGACCTGTCCTAGTGATGCTCTTCGCATTTGGAAACTCTTTTCTGTGCAGAAGGTCTGCTTAGACTTGCTGCCCTAAAAAACTGTGAACTTACTCATACTTCTGCAAAGTTTGGTGTGACAGGTGGAGTTTCTTCTGAGCCTGTGCTCTCCTGTGTGCTCCCAAGCAGTAACTGTAATGCAAAACTGGCAGCAGAGGCTTCTTAAACTAATGCTGAGAGACAGAAGGAAGAGGGAGAACTAAGGTGGCTTTGCCAAAACGTCAGTGTATCTACACTGTATGTAACACTGAGCTTGTGTGGACTTCACTGTAAAAATCTCATTAATTAGAAAGCATGATCTAAACTTTGGTCTAAACCAAAGTAAAATTATAACACTCAAACAGTATTTACATTTATGACTACTGCTGAACAATGTCTTTCAATTTGGAGAGGCCAACTTTATGCTGTGCCCTGGTCCTGTGTGTCTGTAATTTCCTGCATTTTTAGCTTCAGCTTCCCAGCTGAAGTGTATGATAGAACTTGGGAGTGAATATATGAAGTCATGTGAAATATATTCAGGGACTGTGTGCTGCATACTTACTGTGTTTCTTCATGCACTCCACTTCTGTACGCATCAACTCTTGGGGCAGAGGAGCCTGTTGCGCTGCAGGTACAGGGGTAGGACTTGCCTGGATGTTGGTTTGCTGATTGTTCCTTCCCCCCAATGCCCAGTAAAAGCACAAAGATGTGAAATACACCAGAACTAAAATTGTGTGCATAATGGTAAAGGATAAGGCCTTGATTAAAAAATAGTAAAAGTGTGTATTCAGTCTTACTTGAATAAAGTTTTCCAAAAGCATTGCACGCTGGGATTTCGTATCCTCTGAATGCAGTGCTAGCAGTGTCTCTTTTTAAAGAGTCTCCTGATATATTTGTTCACAGATTTATTTATTTAGTTGTTTTCCTTGAGACAAATGCCCTCATGTGCAATGTTGTTTATTCTTTTGTGGGCTGCTGGTAGTGCTGGCATTGACAGGCTTTGGAGTTGGAGTGCAGATCAGCACCACTTGAGTTCAGGAATGTCTGGTTAGCAGTAGCAAGCTTTTGTCCTCTCTGTGAACCAGACTCCAGGACAGGAATGAAGCATGCTCTTTGCTAATGGCTGGCATGGTATTTGCAACATAGCAGAGTAATGATGGGACTCAAAAACCCTGAGCTTTGTTCTTGGCTGTGGGATGTGTTCTCGGTGTTTAGATGTAGAACAATCAAATGCATGGCCTTGGACATCTCTGCCACAAAAGGAATAATTAATCAGATGATGTATCATGTTGGGAGACCTGAGTTCTGGTCTTGGTTTTGTCAGATGTCACCTAGGATAACCATTTCATTACCTTCCCTGTAAGGAGGCAAGCAGTGACTCTAATGCCTAATTAGCGTGGAGTGTTGTCCAGTGGTGAGAGCTGTGAAGAGCACAAGGTAATACATGCTAATGCTGATCCCCCCACTGACTACCTAAATAGTTACTTTTTCTCTGCTTTAGGGAAGAAGGGCTTTCTAGGTGGTGGTGTTGCATGTCTTCTCTGGAGCCTTACAAGTCCCTGATGACAGTGTGTGAAACACAGTGGTGCTGGGCCAGTACAGGTGATGTACAAAGAGCTCAGGTCAATGGGAGATTAAGTTCAGGTCTGTTGGAGTCAGAGAGGCTATCAGTGAATTCTGGTAGCCTTCCTGAGTATGGGTGAACCATAATTCTCAAATGCTTTATTTGTGTCTTGAGAGACTGGCATTGGCACGGGTAAGGATAATGATCTAATCCCATCAATTTGTGTCTTCTTTTTTTGTGGATCCCTGAGGGTGAATCTTCCCAACCAAAATATTCTGAATTATTTTTAGCTGCTTTTTCCACTACTAAAATTGTCAGAAGTGACTGATGTGTTCTTAAAAACTTTCAAATCCAAATTTGCAGAGGCAATCACAGAATTTCAGCTGAAATTTGTTAAATGGAATAATGTTGTATTTTAGGAACGTGTAACATGAACTTCAAAGAATAACCACGACTGTTGTCATTTACCATGAGGCTGAGGGAGCTGGGGTTGCTTAGCCTGGAGAAGAGGAGGCTCAGGGGAGACCTTCTTGCCATC
The DNA here is from genome assembly GCF_026170545.1 of Melanerpes formicivorus. NCBI lineage: Eukaryota > Metazoa > Chordata > Aves > Piciformes > Picidae > Melanerpes > Melanerpes formicivorus. The sequence goes on along the minus strand of NW_027142353.1, from coordinate 3,837,822 downwards.
TACAACTACCTGAAGGGAAACTGTAGCCAGGTGGGGGTTGGTCTCTTCTCCCAGGCAACCAGCACCAGAACAAGAGGACACAGTCTCAAGCTGTGCCAGGGGAGGTTTAGACTGGATGTTAGGAAGAAATTCTTCATAAAGAGAGTGATTGCCCATTGGAATGTGCTGCCCGGGGAGGTGGTAGAGTTGCCGTCATTGGAGGTGTTCAGGAGGAGACTTGATGTGGTGCTTGGTGCCATGGATTAGTTGATTAGATGATGTTGGATGATGGGTTGGACTCGATGATCTTGAAGGTCTCTTCCAACTTGGTCTATTCTATTCTATTCTATTCTATTCTATTCTATTCTATTCTATTCTATTCTATTCTATTCTATTCTATTCTATTCTGTTCTACTTATTTTTCACCATGGGCCCATCACTTTCAGATGGTCTGCTAAAAATTGAAGATACCTTTTACAGCAGACAGGATAACACATTGTCATCTAAAGTAGCCATTGAGATACTTAGGATTAATGGCATCAGTTGCCAGTTCTTCCTTGGAAAAAAGAAAAAACATAACAGCCATGAATGTTACCTGGTAACATCTGACACGAATCTGAACAGGACTTGACTTGAAACCAGAATAATGCAGATTTCTTTAATTTTTTAAAAAAATCTTGTAGTGTGCAGTGCTGGCATAAACCAGTTTTGAATTAGTCTTGAAGGATGGGTTGGCAGTGTTTGAGAAGAGCATGTAAAGAGCTGTGATTGATGACACTTTAAAATCTTTTTAAGTGTTGGACAGTAGTTGGAACTCTTCCAGTTCCTTTTTTAGAGAATCCTTCAATAGCAAGAAAATTTGGGTGAAGTGGGAAATGAAAAGATTTCTCTTAAAGGTGCAGAGAAATACTCGTTTCCAGTTTCTAGAAATTGGTAATTGTTATAAGGCAACTTAATTTTCCACTAGTTTCATCTAACCAAAGAAATCTCTTGTATGCAACAAGGTCCTACTGCATTTTGAAAGGAAACAATGAGCAAAAGTAGATTATCTTTCCCCTGTTGAAAAGGAAGAGCGTGTAAACTAAATCTAGTTAGCAGTCAGATTTGGAGGCTGCTATTTTGAAAAGCATTGCCATTTTCACTTTTACTTTCCCAATCTCTATTCAGCTATATCAACATTTGGCTCAAGTGTCTTTGACATTTGTCTAAAGAATATGTATCAATAATTATGGACCATCTATTTTGAGAGGGTAATAGATTTGTGATTTTTGCTTGTGGCTGTTGAGCTGGCTTGCAATAGTCACATGGAACAATTAAATATAAAGATAGCACAAATATAAAAAAGTATAACTAGATTTAGTACTCTTTTTCTTCCTTGCATCCCAACCAGTATCCAAGATAGATTTATTTTGTGCCTGCTGGAGATGTGCTTTCCTTTAGGTTTCACATGTTGCTGGTTTTGGGGAGACAGTGTTTCTTTTCCATTGCAATACTAAAGAAGCATGTGGGCTAGGCAGGGATGTGAGGTTTGAGTCTATCCATAGCAATCACAGACACTTACCTAAGTAATTTCTGACAGATAGCTTGAATAAAATATGTTCCTTTCCCAAAAAGAGGAGCCTAGCTCATCCTCTTCTCAGAGGTGTGGTCTAAAATCATGACACTAGAATCATTCTAACAGTTAAAAGACCATCGGAGAACCTCTCTGCTGGCTGGCAGTAGAGGAATTCTCAGGTGTTTAGGTCACACATAGATGCATGCACTTTTTTGAAAGGTAGATGAGAGGAGACCTGCTTTATTGAATTTCTGGGAGAAGGAATCCTGGGCCTGTGGGATTTGGTGATGGTAAGAAAGCAATCAGCAACCAGCACCAGAACAAGAGGACACAGTCTCAAGCTGCACCAGGGGAAGTTTAGGCTCGAGGTGAGGAGAAAGTTCTTCACCGAGCGAGTCATTAGTCATTGGCATGGGCTGCCCAGGGAGGTGGTGGAGTCACCATCCCTGGAGGTGTTCAAGAGGAGGTTGGATGTGGCACTTGTAGCCATGGTCTAGTCATGGGGTCTGTGGTGACGGGTTGGACTTGATGATCCTCAGGGTCTCTTCCAACCTTGGTGATACTGTGAATAGCAGTTTCTGTGAGCATTTTTCATGGCTTTCCTTGCTTGGCATCTAAATTTACCCCTTGTGTTGTCAGAGTGGGTATCCCTGCCCAGGCTGTGGTTTCCTACAGTAGGAACAGCTCTGCAAGCTTAGTGGTTTGGTACTCGGGTCTTTCTGTGGGCATAGCCTGAAGACCACCAACACAAAATTACTTTTACCTTAGCATCCCTCACGAATGTTGAAGTTCCTGTCTTCTGTGGTTTTCATCAAAAAGTCTTTTTTTCTTGGCATAAGAAAAAAAAAATCACAACAAACCCAAATGCAGTGAAACAAATAACCCCCTCAAACAAACAAAGAAACCCCAAGAGGACTTCAAGTGAAAGCATAAAGCCTCTGCTGATGAATTCTGACTGCAGTTGGTTCTGCATGTTCCCATCCATCAGTTTTCAGCCCTATGTGTTTAGCTGTTGTGCTGCTTTCTGCCTCTTGCCAGCAGCATTGCCTTGCCCCTCTTTGGGTGAAGAGTGCTATTCTCTGACATCCTCTTCTTGTGGTAGCACTTCTGCTACTGACCTAAATGAAACAGTGTTTTGTTGTTAAAAAGCTTATTTGAATTGTTATTTCCAGCCACATTTTCTGGATCCTGAGTTATTTAAGGCTGCCTTAATTTTGTGAAAAGTATAGCTAGGGAGCTGGGATTGTTTAGCCTGGAGTGGAGGAGACTCAGGGGAGACCTCATTGCCCTCTACAACTACCTGAAGGGTGGTTGTAGCCAGGAGGCGGTTGGTCTCTTCTCCCAGACAACCAGCACCAGAACAAGAGGACGCAGTCTCAAGCTGCGCCAGGGGAAGTTTAAGCTTGAGGTGAGGAGAAAGTTCTTCACCGAGCGAGTCGTTTATCATTGGAATGGGCTGCCCAGGGGGGTGGTGCAGTCACTGTCCCTGGAGGTGTTCAAGAGGGGATTGGATGTGGCACTTGGTGCCATGGTCTAGTCATGAGGTCTGTGGTGACAGGTTGGCCTTGATGATCTTTGAGGTCTCTTCCAACCTTGCTGATCCTGTGATGTAAATTAATTAATTAATGAACTTAAACTCTTCCCCTCCCTCCCATTCTGTTTCTTGAAAACATTTTCTACTTGTACTCCTGTCCTTTCAACCCATCTGAATGAAGAAGCCAGTGGCCCTTAATGCTGTTTATAGCATGCACACACACACACACATATATATATATAAAATATATGTATACACATACATTCTTAAAATTGCTATTTGCTCTGCTTAAGGTATATTTTCTTCTTTTCTTCAGCACCTAACTGGCAAGCTCTCTGGGCAGGGTTGCCTTCTTGAGTGTGGCTTTCTGTAGTGCCTGACCAGAGAGTAGGGCAGGTAGAGTGAAGATGCTCCCATTCATTTGGAGTGTCTTTCAGCAGACCCAGAGTGAGCCAGAGTCACTCCTGCATCCAGGCTGGCCCCTTGGATATTGTTGTGACACTGTAAATAGAAATGTGAGGGTAGCATGAAAAGTCTTCTTTTCATACTGTTTAAATATGTCAATGGAAATATTATTTTGTCAACGTTAAAATTAATTCAGCAAGCCTGACATTTTTTATCTATATCAAAGAATCTGTAAAAGTAATTCTTTTAAGATGGAGAAGAAATGAGATACGTGCTTCAGCAATCATTTGATATGATCTAAAACAGTAATTCCAGTCAGCATTTGTCAGACATCATAGTGTTTTCAGTTTAAAAGTTGAATGACTACACCTCGGCTCTTAGGAAGACTGAGGATTGGCAACTCTGTCAAGTATGGGAATTGTGTCCTAAAAGCATCTTAACAGCACTGCAAGTGCCCTGAAAGGAAGGTAGAAAGCCATGTCTAACCTGAACATAGCTTGGAAAGAGTTTTAAGGATTTCTGCCTCGATGAACAAATCTGAATTTAGCTACAGATGCTGAATTCAATTTGTTCTCCCAGTTTGTTACATGAACCTTGGTTTTGGGAACCCATCTTGCACTGTATGTCTAGTAGGAGGCTTACGGTTTAAAACAGATCTTGTAATTCAGTGGTTTTAGAAGTACTTTTAGGCTGTTCTACTTTATAACTATCAGCCCTACTCTTGAGACCTTGTGGAAGCTTTCCTAGCTCTCTGTACAGCAATCTTCTGCCTAAACATGAAGCCCCATGTTGAGAGGGGGTTTTAATTCCTTGTGTTGCAGGGTAAAGAACATGTTAGAGTAGCATGTAAAATACAATTTAAGCCTGCAATGACTTGGTGAAAAGGCTTTGAAAAGTGTGCATTTTAGGTCTTCATGGAAGAGCGAAGCTACGTTTTGGGTTCAGTGTCATCCCAAAAGACGATTTCAAGTGATGGCTATTTCTGTTCAAAGTTGGTGGTGGTTGTGCTGGTATTTAGGTAGCAGAAGGAATGTACTGTGAAGTCAAATGGAGTTATACTCACTGGGGGCAGGACTTAAATGAGAACAAATAAGGAACCTTTGCATGGGATTACATTGTAGATTCATTGATTAGAAGACCAGAAAAGACTATTATGATCATCTAATTAAATTTAAACAATGCCATCAGTGGAGTATCACCTTGGCCTTCAGGAAGCATCCATGATTTCTTGGAGCTGGGACATTCTGTGAAGACACAGCTGTAATGTAAAAAAACTTCATGCAGTAGGGAATCAGCTGTCATCTTGGGTAAGCTACTCCAGTGGTTATAATTAGTCTAATCTCTATGCATTATCAGCACCCTGAATTTATCCATATATTTGGCTTCCAGGCGGTTAACCTTGTTATACCTCTGTCTCTTAAGTGAGTGGTCAAGCAGTCTCCTGTCAATTCCTTCTCTTGTCTTATTTTCAGAGTTTGCATAATTGAATGGAGTTTTAATTTGCAGCTGTTAAAAGAGGATGAATTGATTTAAATAATTTTGAGTTTAAAGTAGTGGACAGGAAAACTTGATTTAAACAAGCAGTTTAAATCTCATTTGAGTTTGGCTATTCTTACTGATTTTCCATTCCCAGTGATGCTCATTGAGTAAGTGACATTTGTGTAGAGTATACCCACATTTTTACCTGAGAGAACACGTTCTGTGCATACCTATAGCATTTAAAAGTTTGTGAGGTTAATGTTAACATGCTGAGTTTTAATTTTTGCATATTTAATACTACAAAATGAATGTGTTTTTTATGCTTTGATTTAGTTATTTTCTTTATCAGCTATACTTAGAAATTGGAACTCATCTAAACTGTAGGAAACATCACTAAAATGACTTTTATTACTACTTTTTTTTTTTTTTTTAAGGTGCCAGGTTACTTAAAAATTTTATTTAAAAGTATTTGTGTTTAAAATTAACTCATATTTAAGGAAAAATAACACTTGATTAAATAGAGAAATTTGTGGTTTCTGTTTTGAAAGTTTTGAAGCCAGTAGGTATTACCTGCTATTAAAAGACTGAAAGAAAAAAATCCTACATTTACCTAGTTTCTTTTGCTCCTGGTAAAGCATAGTATCATAGTATCAGTCAGGGTTGGAAGGGACCACAAGGATCATCTAGTTCCAACCCCTCTGCCATGGGCAGGGACAACCCACACTAGATCAGGCTGGACAGAGCCTCATCCAGCCTGGTCTTAAACACCTCCAGGGACTGGGCCCCAACCACCTCCCTGGACAACCCATTCCAGGGCTTCACCACTCTCATGGTGAAGAACCTCCTCCTCACATCCATCCTGAATCTCCCCACCTCCAGCTTCATTCCATTCCCCCTAGTCCTATCACTACCTGACATCCTGAGAAGTCCCCTCCCCAGCCTTCTTTTAGGCCCCCTTCAGAGACTGGAAGGCCACAATGAGGTCACCTCGGAGCCTTCTCTTCTGCAGACTGAACAGCCCCAACTCCTTCAGTCTGTCCTCATAGGAGAGGTGCTCCAGCCCTCTGATCATCCTCGTGGCCCTTCTCTGGACATGGTTATTGGTCTGTGAATGAACTGGATGAGCTAGCCATAAGAAAGAAGATATTCTATTACGTACCTGTTTATTGATTAGTTTACTACATTTCAGTTTTGTTTAACCTGTGATTTTTTTTACCAAGGTAGTAGTCTCTTTGAAACTTCAGCAGCAAAAGCCTTCATGAAAGAATGTAAATCATTTTCCTAATTTCAAGTATAACTTTGTTGAATAATTTAAATAAGAGTCAGAATTTTTCATTAGAACATATGATAATGTTACAGAACAAAAGGCATTTCATTGCCAGTTAAGTTTTGTAGTGCTGTTGGTTATCCTGCTTCCTCTGTGGGTATTCAATATTATCAAAAGGGGCGAGTAGCCATCGAGTCTCATTTTGTGAAGCAGCCTGTAAAAATGATGTTTTAAAATATTTCCCTTATTCTCAGCTGATGACACTGACACCCCTGGCAACTTTAGGACACAGTCTCAAACTGCGCCAGGGGAGGTTTAGGCTTGAGATGAGGAGAAAGTTCTTCACTGAGCGAGTTGTTCGTCATTGGAATGGGCTGACTAGGGAGGTGGTGGAGTCACCGTCCCTGGAGGCGTTTAAGAGGAGATTGGATGTGGCACTTGTAGCCATGGTCTAGTCATGAGGTCTGTGTTGATAGGTTGGACTCGATGATCCTCGAGGTCTCTTCCAACCGTAGTTATACTGTGATACTGTGATTTCTCAGGTGCCTTTACAGACACATCTGTCAGTGTATTGTATCCAAAGTATGAAAGAAGGTGTTCACTGGCTAGGGGTACCAGCTGAGCAGAATTGTCCAGCCTCAGGCATGCTTACTTTGTGTGACACTACAGGCCTGTCACTTGCAAGCTCTTTTTTTTTTCTCCCTATGTTTTTCCAGGATGATTTCAAATTCAGTAATATTATTAGGATACTTCATTCCCCCTTCCCCCCCCCCCCCCCCCCCCCCCATTGTCCCAGTAACTGCTGTTCATTAATCATATCAGTTTAAAAACAATAAGAATGTCAAGTGATTTTGCTGAGCTCTGTTCACCTTGGGGAGGCTCTGCTCTTTCACAGTGATCTTACCATTTAAGTCCTACTGGTACTTGAACAAACTGAAGCTGTTCCCTGTAATTATTCCATTGTTCTTGGAGATTTCTTACATTCTTACATGCTTATGTATATGCTGCTCCATTTCATTAGTCCTCTCAGGGAGATATAATTACATTAAAAAAATAACAATCTTAATTTCTGCGCACTCTGACTTTAAAATCATGATCATAGGTAGCCTTATTTTATAAGGAAATCAAATTAAAGTTGAGTCTTTCTCCTTTGTTTCTTTACCTTCTCCCTAAGTTCTTGAAATATTTTGCTTTGGCCTTTAGCTGATTTCTTTTTATTGATTCCCCCCTGCCCCCAGCTTTTTCATTTTATAGTTACATTCACTGTTGTAACCCCATTTGTACTTCTGTTTCTCACGGAGCCAAGCAAAATAATGTAGGATTCAGATGTGTCCAGAAATAGTACAATTGGAAATGTAATTCCTTTCCTCGTTCTCAAAGAGGGAAAGGGAAGTTCATTGGCTGTGTCACTTTCTTTTTGGAAGTTGACGTAACTAGTGCAGATCCTGTGAGAAGGATCAAGGTTGGGAACAAGGACCATTGTGCAGCGTAGCCCTCTGCAGCAAGTCAGAAAACTGAAAAGTGGCAGTCGGAAGAAAAGTTTTATCCCAGCTGCCCATGGAAATTGAACCAGGTAAAGAATGGTAGAAACACATCTAAGTGTGATGGAGGCTCTCTGGCATAAGAGTATCTCCTTATGCTCTTGAGAGAAGTCCAGATGGGTGTTTACTTACCTGTGTTTTAAAAAAGGAACATGTAATACTTTGTAAAGTTGATCCTACGCATCTCATACACAAAGCTAATTGGTCTGTGGGGAAACACCACCTTCCTAAAATCCGGTTGACCTCTGGTCACTTGTTACAGTTCCAGCATTTGCTCTGGCTGTTCCTCCTGATGAACTCTTCTCCAGTGCATGCTACAATGTCTTTGTTTAGTCTTACAGTGGAGTGCTTGAAATAGGCCGTTGGGCTTAGTACTATTCATGATTTTTATGTTCTTCATGAACCACCAGTTTGTTAAGAAATAGCTCTTATAGTCCAGCAGTGGTGTGAGAGGCTTGTGAACAGCTCTCCATGGAGCTTTTGAACTTTGTCTTCTGAGTACAGCTCTTTGCATGGCAAGGAAGAAATGTGAGACCAAAGCATTTGCAGTCATTAGCTTAAAATACTTTGTCTGCAAAGGCTAATAACAATTTTATTTTCTACTAAAATGGAATTCTTAGCTGTTGTTTGTTGTTCTTTATCAGAAGCATAGCTTTTACTTTCTCCATGCCTTTTTCTAACTTCCAAGTTGGCTTTTGTATTCTTTATTATTATTGTCATCATTATTATTATATGAAATGCAGAATTCATTTCCATTGCTCACAATTCTAAATGTAAAAACCACCCATCCCTTAATTTATATGTTCATGTTATAGATGACATAGCATGTTACAAGTCCCTGAAGCCCTGAATTCCTGCTGCTGATTTATTGCAGTGATTCGTGAGAACACTGCAGTGAAGCAAGTGACCCCTTGGTTTCTGAGTTGGTAGACAGCTGGAACTGCACATGTCGTCTCAGTGCTGGTGTCTTGCATTACCTTCGGGAAAACTTCTACCTCACAAGCTGCCATGTGGAAAGTGATTCCATTTCTTCTGTTTAGGTCAGACTGGCAGGGTGCCTTTTGTGTCCGGTTCTTCTGTAATTGGTACATGAGAGGTTTGAGGTGACCATGACTTTACATGCAGTCTAGAAGGAGGGTTCCTTGGGCCTTTTACTTTCCTTTCACTCTGGATGAGGGCTGCCTTTGGTACCTGTTCTTGTATTTCTTCTGGCTCCAGGATCTCGGGAGAGTATTTCTGCTCGTTCCCATATGTTTCTTGGTTGTGCTGTTGGACTCGATGGGAGTTGCCCTTCTCCAGGATGAAGGCTGGTTTCAGGAGAAACTACTCAATTAAGGTGTGTGGGAGGACACAAATGGTCCAAGAAAAGTAATTATGTGTGTTCATGTGTTTCATTAGTACTTGGTGGCAAAATGAAAGCCCATTTTTGCTCAGTGGTGACTTAAGATCTATTAAAAACTGTTTGCTGCTGAATGTGTTCTCCATTCAATGTGAATTGCTTCTATTTTAGCATTAATATCTCAGTCATAGCTCTGGAATGGTATTTCTCATAGAGCAGACAACTTTGAGATGTCTTGTAAGACAGAAATTGGTTTCCACGGCTCACAGCAAAAGTTTACATAGCTAATGTGAAGTGTGCCTGGTACATTGTGTAAAGTGTGATGGGTTCATTTTTGTTGTTTGAACAATCCTCTCTAGTAATGTCAAAAGAGTCTCCTGGCTGATACTCCTAGGTTCGTTGAGAAGCTGCAGGTATATATTGTGTGTTGCTTTTGAATGTGGATCTTTGTAGGTTGCAGGTTTGTGATGGAGCTGTAAGTTTTGTTACAGGGAAAGTCCATGGGTTTGTCTTGAAGCCTGTTATGGCAGGAGAAGGTTAAGATGCTTTCTTGAAGGGCTGATGTTTCTTTTCTTAGCCACCAAAGAGCTTCCATTTCCTATCCAGAGTTTCTCCCAAGTGAACAAAATGCAACATTCTGAGGAATTTTGGATATGTTTTGTGTATTAAACAATGGTCAAGGGCATCTTCGAGGTAGATGAGAGCAGATGTGGAAGTGTAATGTGTATTTTTCTATCCTGGATTCTTCTGATGAAACTTGAGAGTCTTTGTTTTTGAGCAAGAATGTTTGGACATCTAATGCTCTTCAAGTATATAATTTAAAAGCATGTTAGCCAGCTTTGTGGAAACAGAAATTCTAATAGACAGGAAAATTGATTTCTTTGTTGCTTTGATCTGTCTTCAGGGTGAAGAGCATAAAAATACTGCTGTGAAAGTTTTGTTTTAAGTTTTAAATCATCACATTAATCAAAGTTGATTTCATAGGTTTGTTATGGCTACTTAACATCAGGCTTTACTTTTTCCTCCTCTCTTTTTCAGATAGAGATAATATGTCATTACTGCTTCACTGATAATACTGCTTTGTCCAAAGATCCTGTCAACAAAATTACTTTGATATTTTTTGTGCTCCTTACCACTTCACAGTATCACAGTATCACCAAGGTTGGAAGAGACCTCAAAGATCTTCGAGTCCAACCTGTCACCACAGACCTCATGACTAGACCATGGCATCAAGTGCCACATCCAATTCCCTCTTGAACACCTCCAGGGACGGCGACTCCACCACCTCCCTGGGCAGCACATTCCAATGACGAACGACTCGCTCGGTGAAGAACTTTCTCCTCACCTCGAGTCTAAACGTCTCCTGGCGCAGCTTGAGACTGTGTCCTCTTGTTCTGGTGCTGGTTGCTAGAGAGAGGAGACCAACCCCTTCCTGTCTACAACCACTCTTCAGGTAGTTGTAGAGGGCAATGAGGTCTCCCCTGAGCCTCCTTTTCTCCAGGCTAGACAATCCCAGCTCCCTCAGCCTCTCCTCACAGGGCTTGTGCTCAAGGCCTCTCACCAGCCTCATTGCCCTTCTCTGGACACGTTCAAGTGTTTCGATGTCCTTCTTAAACTGAGGGGCCCAGAACTGGACACAGTACTCAAGGTGTGGCCTATCCAGTGCAGAGTACAGGGGTGCAGTGACTTACTTTGTCTGCAGGATGCAGTAAGCTAGTCATGCTTTAAACTGATTTAAATATCTGTCAAAAAACCCCACCAAATCAAAACAAAAACAAAAAAACCCACAACAAACCAAACCATAACAAAAAGTAAGCAGCATTCAATTACAGTATGCTATTCTGTCCCTAGATGTGGTCTATTTCTTCATTAATATTTGAACTTCTCTGTGAGATGCGTAAAAGAGGACTGTAAGATGTTTGAACCTAACATAGGTGGTGTACTGGCTGATAACTTGGAGATCACTTAAGAAGTGCCTTAAGTGCTGATTACTCTGATGCTTTAATATCTACAACTGGAAAAAGTACATAGCTCAGGTCTGGTGAGGCCACACCCTGAGTATTGTGTTCAGTTTTGGGCTCTTCAGGACAAGAGAGATGTTGGAGGTGCTGGAGTGAGTGCAGAGGAGCACACTGAAGCTGGTGATTGCCTTGAGTCCTGTGTCCAGTTCTGGGCCCCTCAGTTTAGGAAAGATGTTGACTTGCTGGAATGTGTCCAGAGAAGGGCAACAGAGTTGGTGAGGGGTTTGGAATACACGCCCTATGAAGAGAGGCTGAAGGAGTTGGAGTTGGTCAGCCTGGAGAAGAGGAGGCTCAGGAAAGACCTTACTGCTGTCTACAAGTACCTGAGAGGAGGTTGTAGAGAGGAGGGGGCTGGTCTCTGCTCCCAGGCAGCCAGCACCAGAACAAGAGGACACAGTCTCAAGCTGTGCCAGGGGAAGTTCAGACTGAATGTTAAGAAGATATTCTTCACAGAATGATTGCCCATTGGAATGTGCTGCCCAGGGAGGTGGTGGAGTCACCATCATTGGAGGTGTTTAGGAGGAGACTTAATGGGGTGCTTGGTTGCATGGTGTAGTTGATTAGGTGGTGTTGGATGATGGGCTGGACTTGATGATCTTGAAGGTCTCTTCCAACCTGGTCTGGTCTGGTCTATTCTATTCTATTCAGTGACTGAAGGAGTTGGGGCTGTTTAGTTTGAAAAAGAGGAGGCTGAGGGGAGACCTCATTGCTGTGTACACTTCTGGCTGGTGCTAGTTTCTTCTCACAGGTAATTAGTGATAGAACAAGAGGGAATGGCCTCAAGCTGTGACAGGTTAGGTTTAGAGTGGACAAGAAGAAACATTTTTTCACAGAAAGAGTGGTCAGGCATTGGAATGTGCTGCCCAGGGAGGTGGTTGAGTCACCAACCCTGGATGTGTTTAAAGGTCATTTGGATGTGGTGCTTGGGGATATGGTTTAGGGATGAACCTTGTAAAGGACAAGGTGATCCTGAGGGTCTTTTCCAACCTTAGTGTTTCTGTGATTCTGGAATAGAAATTCAAGTAATACAAGGATGGTTATATGTATGCTTCAGTCGGCAAATTCCACAGGGATTTCTGTAGATACTTGCTACATCTGTTGTTCTAGTAGTCTGATGGACTTTTGGGAAGATATATGGAAACGTGTAACTTCTTTCCTTTGTCAGACTGAGAGCCTGACTTCTATGAGCCCTCTAGAAGTGAAAAGTATATTGAAGGCGGCTGTTTGCAAGAAGTATTACCCACTTGGTTTCCTTGGAAACGTGAAACATGATTTACAAATATTGACTTGAGAAAGCTGCAGCTTAGAGGAAATCCTAAAGTGTTGGTTCAGGCTTTTAAATTAGTATCTGTGAAGAGTTTGGGCTATATTGAAAGTTACTACATGTACAAGAAATGATATTTATAATAACTCTGTGTTTCTGTGTTTCTTGGTGTAATAGTTAATTCTGGATGTTGGAAGACTGGAGAAAATCCGTGAGGGTTTTGCTGGATAAGGAGCGTTGAACTGGGATCCCTGGCTCCAGTTTCACCTTTATTAAACAATCCATCTTCCACTGGAGTTAGCAAGAGAATGCTTCTAAAAATAATGTCATTAGTGCCTTAGTCAAAACTGATGTACTGCAACCTGGAATGTTTTTGTCTTGTCTTGAGACATTGTAAATCATCAGTCATGTCTTGTAAAGGTTTCTAGACTCCATGAAGGGTGTTTTGAATGCTCTTTGTTATGATTCAAGATATTTGATATCTTCAAGATATTGATTGGTAAGGCTAAGTGAATGACATTTACTAGATAATTGTGTTTTATTGTATGGGAATTTTCATGTATACTTATTTTTAAACACTGCTCAGTATGATTTGGTCTTGCTGGGGTCATTAAGGTTTTAAAAACAAAAGCTCCTTTATTCCTTCAGCATGGTGCCAGGTTATCCTGAAGCTGGTGTTGGATTCATACTCTGGGGGTAGAAGGAGGAGGCATCCTATGGGAGAAAAAACATACAGCTCTGTTCTGTATGAGTTACAAGTTGTATACAGGCTGGGTAGAGGGTGGTTTTATGTCCAGATTTGAGAGGAGCAGGTCGTGTTTCAGTCAGTCTAACTGGAGTGTTGCCAGCTGTGGTTTTGTTTATGCTTCCTTTAGCTTCTCTGCTGGCTTATGCAGTCCCTGTTGCCACTCATCTCCTGTGGTGCCTGTCCCTCTGTCTCTCATACTGCAGCCACTGTAAGTGGACTGCATTGGATCAAGAAACTGCCCTTCTTGGTTTTGAGTTTTACACACCTTGTTATTTCTAGGTACATTTGAAAATGAGTTGTGATATTTATTTAACTGTTGCTTGTATCATCCTGGAGGATGCATCTCAGCTTTGTAGTGGTCCTGAAGCAGCTCCCACTCAGCATCAATGTCGGTCCTGAGATAGACTGGCTCTTACCCTAGGTTAAATTGACTGCTGGGAGTAAGGTGATGAAAGAAGTGGAAGAGAACATTAGTCACAGATACAGAGAAATACCAATGCAAGCAGAAAGTAGTTATTTTTCTTTCTTACCTTTGGCCTGCAATGTTTGTGAATCTCTGACTGTCAGCTTTTTCTGACCAGGCCTGAGAGCTACAAGGTGTTAAAGCTTTTTGAACACAGCACTTGAATTTTCTGTGGCCTGGTGTGAGGAAAGAAACAAAGAGAGCTAGTCCTGCTAGTGGAAAAATGGAGACTTCTGTTTTCAGCTCCATGACAAGACATTCTTCACATTGATGCTGAAGTCCCCATTGGAAGTGTTCAAGGTCAAGTTGGGTGGGTTTTTGAGTAACTTGATCTAGTGGAAGATGTCCTTCCATGGCAGGGCCAACTGCTGTTGTTATACGTACTTCTCTGTGTAGTGGAGTGAGATGGCAGTGGGAATGGAGAGGAGGAAGGGGAAACCACACGCTGCTTACTGAGCTAAAGTTGTTGTGTTATTAGTGTGGTTTTATGGTGGATTTTTTTTGTTTGGTTGGTTGGTTTTGTTTGTTGGTTTAGGTTTTTTTTTTCCCTTCCCCCTCCCCTTTTTTCCTTTTTTTTTTTTTTTTCCTCTTGTGAGCTGCATCAGTCATTAAGGAGAAAGGCAGTCTTGGGCAAGAAAGAGGAGTTGCAGGAACTGATGGAAGAACAAAGGAGTGTCTTTTGGTGTGAGTTTAATAGGAGGTAGAGTGGACCGTGGGAATACTGAAAACATGTGTCAGTGGCTTTCAGAATTCATGAGTTAAGGCCCTGTGTATGCCTGTGTGGTTTGGGTGTAAGAGCAAGTCATAGTATCATTCAGGGTTGAAAGGGACCACAAGGATCATCTAGTTCCAACCCCCCTGCCATGGGCAGGGACACCCCACACTAGATCAGGCTGGCCAGAGCCTCAGCCAGCCTAGTCTTAAACACCTCCAGGGACGGGGCCCCAACCACCTCCCTGGACAACCCATTCCAGGGCTTCACCACTCTCATGGTGAAGAACCTCCTCCTCACATCCAGCCCGCATCTCCCCACCTCCAGCTTCTTTCCATTCCCCCTAGTCCTATCACTACCTGAGATCCTGAGGTGTCCTTCCCCAGCTTTCCTGTAGGCCCCCTTCAGATACTGGAAGGCTTTGCTCAGAGCTGTGCCCCCATGCAGCATCTGGACCTTTTCTCCTGGCTGTGCCTCCCTTTCCACTCAGTAGTAGAAGCAACTCCATCCTAGTGGAGGTTTAGAGAGCACGGATCTTGGGCACTGGAGTGGAGCGATACTATACAAAAAAAGGACCAAAAATTGTGGTATGGGAAGAAAAAAAAAGCATTAATCATGAATTTACTGGAAACCGAAACAGCAAAACTCTCATTGTTTGCATAGCAGATAAATGAGTATCTATTAAAGGAAATAAACCAGTACATGCCAAAATCTACACTGGCCACCAAGGGTTTTTTTAAAAACAAGCATGCTTTTTAAAAAGTCAAGTACTTTAATTTGCAAAGAGCAGGAACATTGTGTAGTGGAGCTTCAGTCTTGATACAGGCAGATATCCACTTCTGCTGCTAGCAGTTTTTTGCATGGGGAGTGTGTTGTTTCAGTCAGCGTGTCCCACATGTCACTGTAGCTAGACTGAAGTAACTCCCATCATAGTTGTATGCATACATATAGCTGTTTGTCATAGTTTATCGTTGTATCTGGGCTTTTTCCTGTTGAAATACATGCAAATTTGAGATTGCTTCCTCATCAGTAATAAAAGTGCATCAGGTAGACTCTTCCATTCACATTGTGTAAGTGTCTTAAAAAATGCAGGGGATACCAAAGGAATGGAATACAGACTTTGGTGTGTTGTCTGCTTCCATTTCAATGTAAGAGAATAGAAAACATCAATGGGAAGGAAAAAAAATCCTGTTAAACCAGGAAAATACAGGAACTTAGCACTCTTCACCTTGCTCGAGTATAGTACGTGGAAAGACCTATTGATTCAAGCTTACACTTGTGTTCTTTTTAGCACTTAGTTCCTTCTGCCTTGTTGCCAGCTATTCCCTCTTAATTAGTCTCTGTGTGTATAATTTTTCTCCTTTTTCACCTAACCAGGTAATTGGACAGCAGTCTTCTCCAAATTCACTAAACAGTGGCTGACTTCTCCTCCAGCCTCACTTTCCCATCACCAGTATGAATTAACAATGCAATCACATGCAGATAAAGACTAGGGAGGGTGGGAGTGTAGATGGGGGATTTCCCTCTGGTACAGGTTGTCTGTATAAATGTGGGAAATGGTCTTAATGTTCATTTCTTCTCTTATTCAAATATTGATGATAATATTGAGGGAGAAGAGTATTCTCATAAAGGTACTGAATCTGGAGGTTGTATTAGATTGGCTTGAGGCAGCCCAGAGGTGCAGTTTCAGCTCATTTGCTGAAATATTAAAGTTAGCCTGAAAATTTACCCACAGAGTATCTGAAGTTGGGTACCAAAAAGGTCTGTTATTTGAAACAGCTTGGATGCTGGTATTAGTTTTCATATCAAGTTTTAATACATTAGTTATCACTGAAAAATTATGTGCATGCACTTGTAAATAAACACAGGATAGTTACAAGAAGCATTCTCTATAGGTGGCTCTTTGTAAAAGTTCTTGGGCAAGTAAGTAACTGGAGACAATCATTATCCTTCCACATCTGGGAGTGAACTGAGAGGCAGCCTAGGAAATTACTAGCTTTGCATCCTTTGCCTTTTTGCTCTCAGGAATAAAGCTTGGTTTAATGTCACTGCCAAGAAGATGGTAGTTACCCTTTTTCAAAAAGTGCTCCTTTCATATTCATTTATACAAACAGTAAGTGATGTGAAATGTACCTCATACATGAGTCCAAGGGCATGAGATTTAACACATCTAAGTGCCAGGCTCTACACATTGGCCACAACAACCCCATGCAGTGCTACAGGCTGGGGTCAGAGTGGATGGAGAGCGGCCAGGTAGAGAGGGACCTGGGGGTACTTGTTGATAGTAGGCTGAACATGAGCCAGCAGTGTGCCCAGGTGGCCCAGAAGGCCAATGGCATCCTGGCCTGCATCAGGAATAGTGTGGCCAGCAGGAGCAGGGAGGTCATTCTGCCCCTGCACTCAGCACTGGTCAGGCCACACTTTCAGTACTGTGCCCAGTTCTGGGCTACTCAGTTTATGAAAGATTTTGAGTTGCTGGAACATGTCCAGAGAAGGGCAACAAAGCTGGTGAGGGATCTGGAGCACAAGCCCTATGAGGAGAGGCTGAGGGAGCTGGGGCTGCTCAGCATGGAGAAGAGGAGGCTCAGGGGAGACCTTATTGCTGTCTACAACTATCTGAAGGGAGGTTGTAGCCAGGTGGGGGTTGGTCTCTTCTTGCAGGCACCCACCACCAGAACAAGAGGACACAGTCTCAAGCTGTGCCAGGGAAGGTTTAGGCTGGAGGTTAGGAAGAAGTTCTTCACAGAAAGAGTGATTGGCCATTGGAATGTGCTGCCCAGGGAGGTGGTGGAGTCACCATCACTGGGGGTGTTCAGGAGGAGACTTGATAGGGTGCTTGGTTGCATGATTCAATTGATTAGGTGGTGTTGGATGATAGGTTGGACTCAATGATCTTGAAGGTCAATGATCTTGAAGGTGGTGGAGTCACTGTCACTGGAGGTGTTAAAGAAGAGTCTGCATGAGGTACTTGGTGCCATGGTTTAGTTGATTAGATGGTGTTGGATGATGGGTTGGACTTGGTGATCTTGAAGGTCTTTTCCAACCTGGTCTGGTCTGGTCTATTCTATTCTATTCTATTCTATTCTATTCTATTCTATTCTATTCTATTCTATTCTATTCTATTCTATTCTATTCTATTCTATTCTCCTGAAATAATTATGAATATTACCTGTATAATGGTTTCAATCAGATGAAAATGTGATTCAGGTTGTAACTTGCAAATTGTAGAATAGGAGTGACAGGGAGATGCAGTTTTGGAGAGGCTGACTGTGAGGAGTGTATGAGGTAGAAAAATTTTGCTCTTTCCATTCATCAAATACATGAACATGTACTGTATTTGTGTTTAGTGCATCAGTGCTCTGTTAAATTAGAAAAGTGAAGTCTAAAAATGTTTTTTTTCTGTCTTTATACCAAATTATATTTGAGTTACAGTGCAGCCAAATGGATTATTACTGTCCAGTAAGTCTTTCAGAAGTGTATGAATACTATGATCAATCTGTTTGCTGAGATCTTTCAGACAGGTTAGTTATCACTAGATCAGTACCCAAAGCACACTTCAGTTTTGCTAACAGTAGTGCCTGATCAGAAGGCCACGGAGAAAAATAGACTACATGGGTGGTCCATTGGAAGAGAAGCTGATCTCCTCATTTGGGTCTATCCAAAGACTCAGTGACTGTAAATTGTTTAATCTGCTTGGAGAGCACAAAAGCTGTTCAATTATGTTAATCAGATGTTCTGCATCATCACAGAGTTCAGCTGTGCTTTTCCTGTTCTGTTGGAGAATATTGTCTGCAAATGCATCACAGATGTTTCACTTTCAAATAATGTATTTGTAAAAGCCCTGGTCATGGGTCAAGATCCTTTTCTGATAGGTAGTCCACAAGAGTCTTCAGGCAGCTCGTGATAGATGGACACAAGCAGACCAATGGGTGAACGCACAGGAGAGCAATGAGTGGGACACATCACAAAAACCAAAAATGCACCAATAAAAAAAAAACCCCAAAACAGAACAAAAAACCCCAAACAACCAAAACAAAACCCAACCCAAGTCCATGCATGTAGAAAAACAACTCAGGTTTCCACACAGCAGCATCATAGGAAGGAGAGTTTGAAGGCGAACAAATGCCTCTTGTAAATGACTGTAAAATGCACTATAGAACAGTGCACAATAGAATAGCATAGAATTAACCAGGTTGGAAAAGACCTTCAAGATCATCAAGTCCAACCCATCACCCAACACTATCTAATCAACTAAACCTTGCTCCCAAGTGCCTCATCCAGTCTCTTCTTAAACACCTCCAGTGATGGTGACTCCACCATGTCCCTGGGCAGCCCATTCCAGGGGCCAATCACTCTCTCTGTGAATAATTTCTTCCTAACATGCAGCCTAAACCTCCCCTGGCGCAGTGTTTCTGTGTATTACATGTATTAATAGTTGTACTTTTAAGGATACATATAAATACAGAGTCTTTTCTGTGTGTTTCACCTGTCCTCCTGTTGATTGTTGCTGTGCTGGATGTGAACTGTCTTGCTCATCCCTGTGTGCTTATATGACTTCACTACAACTGATGCTTGTGCAGCAGTGATGGTTCATTGCTTTTACTGGCTTTTTGCAGCTCTTGACCTACTCTTGTCTCCTCTTTCCACTCAGAGCAACTCCTTGCATTAAATCTATCTGAGATGTATCAAGAAGGTAAATTTTTCTTTACTGTTTAAACCCCTCTGTGATTCCACCCCCACCCCCCCTTTACATATTTTTCTTCTTTGTTACAGCCATTCATTTTCCTTCTGTTTCACCTTACTTGTTGGAATCCAGCCCAAAAGATATATGCCTGCAAATCTGTCATCTTTACTGAAACTTTTTATTTTTCAGAGAGAACTTTTTCCTTTTTTTTTTTTTAGTATCTTCTGGTCTCTGTGTCTCTCTATTGTACCTGTCTTTGTAGAGTTTGAGTCCTCCTTGGTGTAAGGTCCAATCAGAAGTTTGGCCTAATAATGAGTATCACAGTATCACCAAGGTTGGAAGAGACCTCAGAGATCATCAAGTCCAACCTGTCACCACAGACCCCATGACTAGACCATGGACGGTGACTCCAGCACCCCCCTGGGCAGCACATTCCAATGGTGAACGACTCTCTCAGTGAAGAACTTTCTCCTCACCTGGAGCCTAAACTTCCCCTGGTGCAGCTTGAGACTTTGTCCTCTTGTTCTGGTGCTGGTTGCCTGAGAGAAGAGACCAACTCCCTCCTGGCTACAACCACCCTTCAGGTAGTTGTAGAGAGCAATGAAGTCTCTCCTGAGCCTCCTCTTCTCCAGGCTAAATAATCCCAGCTCCCTCAAACAAACCTCAGCAACTCATCAACCTGCTAACCAACCCATGAGGCAAAGCTGAAAAAGAATCAAAATTGCAAGAGGCTGGGCAAGGTGGGGAAAGAGGTGAGGGTAGGAGACAAGAGTCACTGATGTAAGGATTTGTATTTCCATTGGAAGTGGGAGAGCACATTATGCCTGTGGCAACCACTGTGCTTTTGGCATTCTTGTGCTGGTGCTGTAGCCTGTACCATAGATGAGAAAGATGTTTAGAGGCAGGATTGGTCCTGCTGGGTTGTCAGCCCTGTGGCCAAGAAGGAAGGGGGAAGGTTTTTTGGGTGGCTATGGAATAGGACACCCAGTGAAGCAGTGCAGCAGCAGTGAGATCAGGAAAGGCAAGATGTGATACTATCTGGTTGACAACAGATTAACAAAAAAAGAGGAAAAGACAGCGTTAACAGTTTAATGGCAGCCAGGAGGATGTTGCAGAAGTCTGGAAAGTTTATGACATTGTTGATAATACCATGCAAATCCTCATGCTTAATGAAGCTTTACTAGGCTATCAAGTGACATTAGCTACTGTCATGGTGCTTAACTTATGCTGTAACATATAGAACTGAAAAAGAAATGTAAAAAATAGGCTTCTTCAAGGTTTTTTTTTTGGTCTAAAAGTGCCATCAAAGGGGTTAAATGCTTGTGGTTTGTTGGTTTTTTTCTTCCTTCTCCCTTCCCCCCACCCCCCCTTTTTTTTGGCGGGGAGGGGCTGCATTACTGCATGTGTAAGAATGTCTTCAGGCAAGACTGTCTGGCCCAGGACAGGCTCCATAGCCCGAGGCTTTTCCTATGATGTGCTGTAAGGGTTGGTCCCTGTGGCTCTTTGGTGCTGGTGCTTTGTGTGCTGGAGCTCTCAGCATCCTGCTAGGCGGCTGCTCTTTAAAGCTGCTCCATCCCGTCTGATTCACCACCAGCAGCTGGGGCACTGAAACTGAATCCCGCTATGTTGGAAGTAGAAAAGAAAGTTGCTTGTGGACTGTTGTTAGAGAAAACATCGTGGACAAAGAATTTCCTCAAGGAGCCCTGAATAGGATTTGGTACTTCTGTGCATCTTTGAGGGAGGGAGCGGGTGGGAGAGGGGAGGCAGCACTGGGCGTGCAAGGGCCAGCACGCATTTCAGGGATCACTTCTTTTCACTGATGGTAACTGATAGCTTTGTTTTCCAGATGCATGATTGAAATTTGGTCAAACAAATTCCTAAAATTGCTCAGATAGTTTCTGAATTAAAACTTGTTCTGGGGCAGGTGGCAGCTCTGCAGCATCTGATTTTTACCTCTCTTTTTGTGGCATTCAGTTGTCTTGCCCGTGTGTGTAACTTCAGTGGGAATTAGAAAGTTGGAAGTGTTCGAAGTAGAACTTTTCCAGAACATGACCTCTACTGCCTCTGGCATGAGCAGGCTCTGGCAGATAGATATCTTACTTGGCAATTACTTCTGCTCAGCAGTAACAAATGTAGTAAGGTACTAAAGAGCTTTTAATGCTCACTTTGAACAAGTTGATAAAATGTGATGGAGAGAAGCCAGCGAAGATAAATTGAGCAGTTTGTTAAAGGTACTGCATCAAATCACAATACTTTTTGAGTGTTGCCCATCAGCTTTATCCTTCCCTCTTTGACACAAGAGTACCCCAGCCATGCTGCAGAGAAGTGGAAATACTTTGTGAGTCTGATAATGCATGTTTCTCCTTTAACTTCCTCTCTGCAATCTCCACCAATTTTCATCATCCTCTTCTACTGACCTTTTTGCAGCGTTCTCTGAAGGCTTCATGTTGTCGGTAGAGTTCAGCAGGAGCAAAGTCCCTTGATTGCTCCTGTGCAGACAGGGGAAAGTGTGCTGGTGATGGCAGACGTCCCCCACTGTGCTCTGTGCTCATGAACATCAGAAAAGACATTGTGCCAAGTGTGATTTGCCAGGAAACTATTGAACCTCTTTGGATTTTACTTAAATTTGACTTCGAGAATGGCCCTGAGTTGTAAATACTAAAGAGCCATCCATTAGCAGTCAATGACCTGTGTTTACATCCCCCCTTTTTGTCCTCTGAGGAACTGAGGTTTTAAGTATGTTGTGCAAGTATCTTGTTTCCTCAGGATTGTTCTCTTCTGAGTCCCAGGTAGTTCTGTCACCTTGCAGATTGCAAGAGTGAAAGTCATTTCCCTGATGTTCAGCCGCAGTAGCTAGGCATCTGGTTTAGCCTAGTTGCCTAGATGTCCTCTATCAGCGGTGTAGACAGAGAGGGTGTTTCCTCCCACCAGCCACAGAAATGGATCTTGAGAGAGGATAAATTGCTGTCTGGAGGTAGTTGTCTTTTTCCTTGACTATAGAGGGAGCCTCAGACTGTTAGCATTAGTTAAGAGTGTTTAGGTAACTAGTGTTAGTGAGCTGAAATCCGCTAGTTATCAAGGCAGTCAGGCACTGAGGTAGTAGCACATGAACGTGCATTTATAAATCTTTAGTCACCCTTTTCTTTCCTTTGAATTCCAGTCCTGTTCCATGATTTATTGGAGTTATTCAGTGAAATACTTAAATTTTATTTTCCTCTCTGAATTTCTTCCCCACCCCCTCTGATCTGTCTCTGTCTGAATCAAGTTTATTCCCTCATGTTTTCCCTTTACCTGCACATAAGTGTATTCAGTCTTGACTGGACAGGAGGCATGAAATAGTCTTCTCCTCTCCTCCCTCTGAAAAATTTATCTGCAAGTTCATGAATTTCCTTTATTTCCAAGAGCAGCTTGTAAAAGATAAGATTTCTTCTCCCACTACAGTGAATTTGAAGTGATTGCCAGAGCCTTGTTCTTCTAAATGCCTTATTTTTCTCTGTGGATGGAAATTCCACCCTGATGTATTCTTAGGGCATTGTTGAAATGATAATTTAAGTTTGTGTTCACGCTTCTCTGAATTACCTAGTAGGGTAATCCAGTACCAGTTGGTTGGTGGGTTTGGTATTCTGGCCAGAGCAAAAGGAAACTCATGCATTGAAGCTCATCTGAAAAATGTAACTAAGTTTTTCTCAGACTGAAGGAAGGACCTAAATCATCCCTTCCTCCATGCAATGTCACCAGTTTTCAACTGGGCTGTTTCAGGTGTCAAGAAGAAGGTAGATCACTATACTGAAGTGATTGGATCAGCATGCATGGTTGACATGCAGCTTCTGTGAGGCAAATGCATCATGCATCTAGAAACAGGGCTGTGCTTCCACAGGGGGTTTGGGGTGATCTAAACACACACAGCTGCAGGAGAAGGCAAGCCAACAGGCTCTACCCAGACTGACATGGCTGGACCCCCTCACACAGAGTGTTGTGTCCATCGCTGGAGAAATGACACCTCCAGACATCCTTGTCTTCCCCCAGCTACTCCAATGTGTGAGGTATGTGTTTTGTGCTTTCCAAAGCATGTGAAATTTTGGTATGTAGGCTTGGCAAGGTTGGCCAGACTGACTTACTACCCCACAAAGATTTCTTTTTCCTCTTCTGAGCACTGTCACTCATTGCAGATGTGTTGCTTCCCAACTGCTGCTTCTGTGTTTCTCTCTCCTGCTGTGAAAGGCTTGTAAACTTTGCCACTGACTTCTTTCGTTTGGTAGGTGGTTGATGAGTCTCCAACAGAGTCTGTGCCCTTGGAGGAAGTGTTGCCTGTTTTCCCTGGCTAGTAGCTATATATTCAGAGGCTCAGTTGCAATGTCAGACAGTGATTGTATCACTGGCATCATTTGTGCCACTGAACCATTTCAGCAGACTGTGGGCATGACTGGTTTGAAATCAATCCTTACTGGGCAGTTTCCAACACCTTTGCATTATTTAATTGCTGATATCCCTCTGTGTGTGTTCCTGTAGTAGCAGTTTCTAGGCTGTTTACAGTGCTTGCTTCACCTTAGTCTTGCAGTGATCCAGTGCTTTTCTGACAGCCCATGTGGTTGGAGACACCTGTGGAGTTTTGTTGTGTTCTGGGCTGTGGTAGCTCAAAAGTTTTAGGGTGACTAATGGTTTTAATTTTAAAAGTAGAAGTATCTTCTTAGGAACCCCCTTTTTGGGAAGGTTTACCTGTAAGCATAAGTTGAGGTGATTGCTCTGTTCAATTAGGTTTGTCTGTTTGCTCTGTGCAGGCCAGACATTTTAAAATATTAAACAAGGAATCTTTTCCTACAAGTTCTTCCATGTATACTGGAGTTGTACTGAGTCTAAGGCTCCATCCACTTTTTGTTTATTTATTGGGTTATCTCCAATCTGCAGTTCTATACTTGAGGATCTTCCTATTGCTTTTCTGGTCATCTGTCTTCTGAGTTTTTCAGGGCATGTGGCAACCTGCTTTATTTGGTTTATTTTTGTCAGAGATCTGCAATCTTTTTGTGGTTCTCACAAGTCAAGAGCATCAGTCATGGAAGATAGCTGGGATCCCATCTGGCCAGGCCCTGATGTGGCTAGCTTCCCTGTATGTTGCACCCCACTAGTGCTGTGCAGACGGATGGCTTCCACAGTTTCAGCACATTGCTGGTAGACCCAGACCTTAATTCATATCTTCAAATGGTCACTACCTCTGTCATGATCACATGTCATTCAGTGTGAGGCAGGATGGCAGAAGCAGTTTTTGCTAGCTTGTGGGCCAGGACCTCTGAGCTGATTGTGGTTGAATTGTTATGGACATTGGATTTGTTTGCTCGCTCTGTGCAGCAAAACAAGTGGAAGAAAGTGTTGTCCACGGTTGTCTTAGTCCTGCTTGCTTTGTAATACCACAAAAAGAGTTTAAGGGTCCTTTTTAGCAGGAAGGAGTATGATGGCCTACACAGCCGTGAGGTAGGTGATCCAAACACCCTGCCATGCTGCTGTGATGATGATGACTTTCTGGCATGAACATTCCAGCTGCCCTTCAGATGAGTTCTGTGTCCACTTCCTACTCCTGGCTTCTGATAGATCTAGGACTTGCTTGGCTTCATGGTCTTTCAGTGCTGCATTTTTCAGTTCTTCACCCTGAGGAGCTTTTTCTCTCTTATAGTCCTCCTCCAAATATCTTGATTCCCTCTAAAAGGAGGTTTTTGAAGGCTAAGGCATGAAAAACTTAGAACGTGCTACCAAATACGGGACACAGGCAGAAAACTCCTACCAAGATGAGCTATACCTGCTTTCAGTGGTGGCAGGATAGCTGCAGAGGTAAACTCCTAAAGATCAGACAAGAGTTAGTCATGAAACTGGGCTCCAGGCTTGTCCAAGCCCAACCCTGGATGTGTTTAAAGATCATTTGGATGTGGTGCTTGGGGATATGGTTTAGGGCTGAACCTTGTAGAGTAGGGTTATCAGTTGGACTTAGTGATACCGAGGGTCTTTTCCAACCTGAACATTTCTGTGATTATATTCAGCTTCCTCTCCATAGCAAAATTGCTGTTCCCTTGTGATGTATGTTGGATTTTGTTCTGACACCTGTATGTAAGAAACAGCTCTGTCTTAAAAATGAACAGCACATAAATAATGAGGTGAAGTTTCTGAAAGCCCCTTAGTCATTTTGACACTGAGAAATAAATTCCAGACATTTAGCAGTGGCTCTGAACTGTCTGAAATAGAGAGGTGATTTGGAAAATAAGTGAGATTGTTAATTTAGGTTTCTCACATAAATTCTGTTCAAACTTCTTTGCCTTATGACAACTCTTGCACTGGTACTGATGAACGCTGCCAGAACAGAAGAGTTTTCTATCCACATAGTGACCACACCTCAGTCTCCCTTGAAATCTTAGACTCACATTCTTTGTAATCTGATCCTGACAAGGTGTGGAGCAGTCCTGAGCCAGAAAAACATGATCATTATAGAATAGAATAGAATAGAATAGAATAGAATAGAATAGAATAGAATAGAATAGAATAGAATAGACCAGGTTGGAAGAGACCTTCAAGATCATCGCATCCAACCCACCTAATCAACTAACCCATGCAGCCAAGCACCCTGTCAAGTCTCCTCCTGAACACCTCCAGTGACGGCGACTCCACCACCTCCCCGAGCAGCCCATTCCAATGGGCAATCACTCTCTCTGTGTAAAACTTCCTCCTGACCTCCAGCCTGAACCTCCCCTGGCGCAGCCTGAGACTGTGTCCTCTTGTTCTGGTGCTGGCTGCCTGGGAAAAGAAACTAACCTCTGCCTGTCTACAACCCCCCTTCAGGTAGTTGTAGAGAGTAATAAGGTCGCCCCTGAGTCTCCTCTTCTCCACCTGATCCATAAATGCAGTTCCATGTTACTCCTTTAGTGCTGCCAGGCACAAGTGAGGTGCTTCAGTACCCTAAAAATGCAGCTCTGCAAGCTTTGGCAGTTCGGGTAGGGATGCAGCTGTGGCGAGTGTTTCTCTTTGGGCTTTGTCTGGAGGCAGAGATGAGAAGTTGTGATGCATCACAGGTCTTTGCACTCTGCTGATTTGTGCATTGAGATGTAAAGCATTTTAAAATATCCCCCAGGGATTGATGGGAAAGCTTACCAGCATGGATACTTATTTAAGAAAGTTTATTTAACTCAAGGAATCTTCTTGATGTAATTTTTTTGGTCTTGTTTGTCAGGCTGAATCTCCAACTCCTTTAACTCCTGGGTGCATCACAGGTGTTTTGGGTGCTTCCACTCTTGCAAGCTATTTTTAACTGTCCTGTTGGATTTTGGTGTGCCCCATCGCTCTTTACATTTCTCTTTCTACTATGTCTCTCCAAAGTCTCCTTATGTTATGGCAGAATAGCAGCAGTGTGAAATTTAGGCTTGCTTGTCAGTTTGGGGATTGCTTGTGTTTGTAATGTTGTCTCTCCAGTCATAACTTTTAGGTTTTCTTTTTCCTCATAGGGAAGATTAGGCTCTGCAGAACCAGCTGATGCTTATGAAGGTTTTCCTACTTGCCAGGCATGGGAAAATGTGTGGGTTTTTCTGATTTCATCTTCAAAAGAGAGACTTTTTTTCTTTCTCTCTTTTTTTTTTTCCCCTCTTCCCTTGTAGTCAAAATGAAAGTGAACATTCAGACTTGGGGGAGAGGAAATAATAAAACCACCCTTTTCTACCCGTGAGCAGACTGCTGCTTCTGCCAACTAGCCTCTTTGAGAGAGCCAGTGAAGTTGTCAAGCCCGTCTATTTTCATCCACTGACACAGTGCATTGAGGCAGCTGGAGGTGCAGACACACAGCAAGCGAGGGAGGGAGGATGGGTTTCAGTTTTCTTTGCTTCCCCAGCAGCAGAATGTTTTTCTTTCTGATTGACAGTATCACCTTTTCAACCCTGTTGAGGTTTCTGTAGATGGAATGATCTGAAGGGGCTGGAAACATCTCAGCTGTAAGTGTTGAAGGGGCACCTCAACGTGTCATCTAAATAAGCTCATCTGAGCCTCTCATGTGTGGCTCATTGTCAAGCTGCTGTGATGCCATTGTTGAACTGATTCAGTCACGGTGGGTAGGTAAAATAGTGACCATCAGTGGCTGCAGGCTGGATCCTTGATTTGAACAAAATGGAAAATTTTTGACCAAGTAAAGGTCAAAAATACCAAAGCTGACTTGATCCTGCAAGAGATGAGCAGGAGAGTGGTGTTACCAGGAGTAGTACACATGATGTATAATTTATCAGCATATAGGAAAACACATTTAATATCCTGCTGTGCAATAAAAGTATCCACTACAGGATCACCAAAGAGTGATAAGATGTTCTGCTTGGGTTTTAATTCTCTTCTTTTCACCTGGTTAAAGAACAAAAGCGACTTGAGGTTTTCTATTGTTCACATAATCCAGGGTTAGAAGAGTGAGTGCCCTATAGGATCCTGCCTTGAGGATTACATATTTGCTACCACAGTGTATTTAAAGGTGTACTCTGAACTTCCATATTAGGAACAATTAATGAAAACCTTTCTTTCTGAAACATTAAAATACTGTTAACTGCAGGCAGCCTGGGGGAGTGTGCTGGCAGTCTTTCAGCTGGCTTAGGGAAGAGGCAGGCTGTTTTTGGAGGCAGGCACAGAAGCGCTATCTCACTGCAACGTGTAGTTAATGGAAGTAGACAGAGTTGTGGCATGACTGCGTTTGAGGGTCACGATGGTGAAGGATGCCATGATTCAACCTGATGTAGCAGGGGAGCCTTGGCAGGAAGCTGCCGTGTTTATGAGAAGCTGGGTAACCACAACTGCCGGCAGCCCTGAAAGATTCCACCGTGGCTTTTCATTATGAATAGCAGGCACGACTGCTGAAAACTTGGGTTACAAAATTTTAAGTGCCAGTGGAAGACACTGGGTGAAGGAGACATGAGTCCTGGCTCCCTGTAACAACAACATTTTCTGATTCTACATCTCTTGCTGTTGTTGTAAGACAAAAAAAGAATCGCCAAAGAGCAAATAAATGCAAACCAACAATTAATTGTTTTTAAATGTAATGGAATAGAATAGAATAGACCAGGTTTAAAGAGACCTTCAAGATCGTTGCATCCAACCTATCAACTAATCCAACCCACCTAATCAACTAAACCATGCAACCAAGCACCCCATCAAGTCTCTTCCTGAACACCTCCAATGATGGTGACTCCACCACCTCCCTGGGCAGCCCATTCCAATGGGTAATCACTCTCTCTGTGTAGGACTTCTTCCTAAACTCCAGCCTAAACCTCCCCTGGTGCAGCCTGAGACTGTGTCCTCTTGTTCTAGTGCTGGTAACCTGGGAGAAGAGACCAACCTCCGCCTGTCTAGAACCTCCCTTCAGGTAGTTGTAGAGAGCAATAAGGTCACCCCTGAGCCTCCTCCTCTCCAGGCTAAGCAACTCCAACTCCCACAGTCTCTCCTCATAGGGCTTGTGTTCCAAACACAATGTGAAATCAATGTCAGGGAGAAGTAGGGAAAGAGGAATGCTACAGCTGTGGTCTGTTTCAGTAGAAGTGGAGAGGATCCTTGCAGTCTGCTCTGTGCTTCAGTTGGTCAGAAGACCTCTCCTACCAGTGGTTGTGCCTGTTGCAGAAACCAAGTGGGTTTGTTTTTGTTTTAAAATGTTTTCTGAAATGTGTCTCAATCATTTGAATGACACACAAAGGCATCTCACTTGCAGCATGACCTGGAATTCAGAGTGAAACTGGGAAAGAAACTCCCAAGCTGTACAAAATAAAAATTACTGCACAAGGGGGATGCATTTTTGTATCAATGTGAAGGGAAATCTGTAGAAGTTACATCCTTCAGTCAGGGTTGAATATATCCCAATGTGATGTGTGTTTTCCAGTGTAGGTAGATTATATTTATGCATAAAGCATAAGTGAAGTGAAGTTTCCAGTCTGGCTATGATAACAAATGAGGTATATGAGCCAGGATTTTTGGCTGACATGTTACTGTGAAACGAAGTGTCAGTCAATTTTGCCTTCTTGGTATAATTTTTGTGGAAATAGTTTCAATTGCCAAAAATATGTTAAGAATTTTTGGCCAAGTTTTCTTATTACAAATCTGTGTATCTGTTGTATTGGAAGCATGTATTTTACTTTTAATCTGTTCTGTTATTCCATATAAGAGGTGGTATTAATCAGGTTTGAAAAGAAGGTTTTTTCTTTGCCAAGCTTTTCATTCTGCAGCCTATTCTTTACTTTTTGTAGTGCTGGGTATCTTTTTTTCTGGGGTGTTACTGTGAGTGCTTAAAAGGATGCCTAACCTTTGTGGTACCATGCTCAGTCCTGCCTGATGTTTCGTCATGCAAATACAGACTTCGATGCCATCTCTGCCATTTTGTAGCTCTGAGCTGGGCTTACCTCCATCCTTGTAGGGTTGGGTACCAGGCTGCCAAAGCTAAGTGCCCTGTGCTGCTTCTGCATTGCCTGTGGGCATCACTCCTTGCTCTGCTCACCCCTCTCGGAGAGTCAGAAAAAGGGCAGTCTGCTCCTGCTGCCCTTTGCTAACCTGCCACAAGCTTAGCTGGTGAATTGCGTAAGAGCTGTGTGTGAAATCAGTGCAGAAAGGAAAGCATGTGGGCGGCGGGGGGAGGGTGCTCAGGGTAAGTTGCTGCATACTTACAATTTGGTTCTCACTTGGTGCTTCTTGGCATTGTCCGACAGAGGGAAATTTGATGAAACTTAGCAGACAGTTAATTCTGAACTTGACTGATGTTACCTGCTTCCTCAGAGGTCAGGAAAGTGCAGACCTGAGATTGTTTTGGTCACTGCTGGGGTTGAATGACAAGCATGGCCTGTGGGTTGGGCAGATGATGAACTCTCCAGCTGGGGAGGGAGGAACAAAGAGCTTGAATCTGGCTGGTCTGCACCTCATTTTGTAACTAATTAGATTAGTTCTTTTTATATCGTACCTTCCTCGGCACAACCATAAAATGTGCTTACAGATGGTGTAGATTCATGTTGATATGGTTAAATGTAGCAGTCACTCTCATAACATGTAGCAGTCACTCTCATAAAATGTCTTGATGGGTTAAGGAAGTGGTGATGGCAGTCTCCCGTCTTGTGATGTCTTTGTAGAGAATGTGGAATTCCCTTACATGCTATTTTTCTGTGGCTTTGTTTGGCATATCTTACAGTAAATCTCTTGGAATCAACAAATTTAAGAGCCCTTTTCTCTTTCTATTTGCTGCCTCTGCTGTTGTGAGGAGAGAAATTGCACAAGCTGGAGTCCTGGGTATGTTAAAAGACAGTTATTAGCCATACATTTTCTATGGGGAGCTTTGGACTTTGAACTTTGTGAATTTGCTCAGACCTCTGTTTACTGTAGAACACAGCACAGTGCCCTTGTCCCCAGCAGTCTTATGAACAGAGAGGGTCAGTGAACATTGTAATTTGTGTGCTAAGAAATTAATTTAGAGGCTGGATTGGGTTTTGTCTGTCGGGGAGTTTAGGCTGGAGGTGAGGAGAAAGTTCTTCACAGTCATTGGTCATTGGAATGTGCTGCCCAGGGAGGTGGTGGAGTCCCCATCCCTGGAGGTGTTCAGGAGGGGATTGGATGTGGCACTTGGTGCCATGGTCTGGTCATGAGGTCTGTGGTGCCAGGTTGGACTCGATGATCTTTGAGGTCTCTTCCAACCTTAGTGATACTGTGAGACTGTGAGTTCAGCCAACAGTTTCTAGCTGCCTTCTTGTGTTCGTACACTTATGAGACAGGGCAAGTGTCTAGAGCTGTTGTGTTTTGCTTTGTGTTTCTTTCTTTTGTGGTATGTCTTGTCTAATTTTATTTTTTCTTTTAAACTCCTCCCTGTGATACAGATCTGAAGCTGCTGGGTAGGAAAACTTTGATATTGCAGAGTAATGCAAGTACGTAGGGGGCTGTGATACCATTACAACAAATTTAGTCTCGTCATACCCGTACGGAAGGATTAAAGTTCAGAGTGCTGTTTTGCCTTGACACCCACGCCTCCTGAAAGCCACAAGACTCTCTTAGGTTTCTCAATTATGTGTTTCCCAGCCTTAAAGGCAAGCTTTAGGAGACTAATATCTAACTGCTTTAAGACATAACACATGTAGTATTGAACTGCTTTAAGACATCTTGAGTCTGATGCTTAACTTCTGAGAAGCCCAGCTTCCTCTGAAAATTCTGGCAGACAATGCAGGTTTTGTTTGTTTGTAATACATTATTTATTTATTTATTTATTTAGTCTGTAGAGTGACAAAACAAAGCCAACAGAATTTTCAGTGGCCTGAGAGAGCCCTGTGAGGAAAGTAGAGTTCCGTTGGGAATTGAGCCCTCAGTCCTCCATGTCTATGTCTGTCTAACCCACAACACCAAGGGTTTGGTGAAGCACCTTGCCTGGTTGAAGAAGCCTGTTAGGGCACAAGTCAAACAACATGGGGTTGAGTGCAAAGACCTGGTAGCATTCATTTGGATCAGAGGAGATGAGAAATCAGCAGGCCAGGAGGATGCATCCATTGGAGAGATGAAAGGATGTTGTGTGGGTGTGGGAAATAGGTGATGGGGAGGGATAAGCACACAACATGGCATGAGGATCTTGCACTGTGTCATGTCTCTAGACATCCTCCAGTGGGAAGGAAGAGATTTAGAATCTCTGCAGACTGCTGGTCCAACCAAAGCAGGTGACATCTGCCTATAAGAGTACAAGCTAATGGTTTTTAGAAGTAGTAGATGCCTGCAAGAGATGCTTCTTTCCTCCTAAGCAAAATTTGTCACATTCTCTGATCAATTTCTCTTTTGACTGCTCTCCGCCTACTTGTCCAGAACTTCCTGTTTTGATAGTTAGCTTCAGAAGACGTTCAAGGACTGTTTGGGTTGGAGCTTGAAGATACAGAACTTGAAAGTGGGCTGATAGACCAGAACAGGACCTGATTTTTGGAAAGTCAGTGTGACTTCTAGCGACTGAAGGAGCTGGGGCTGTTTAGTTTGGAAAAGAGGAGGCTGAGGCGAGACCTCATTGCTGTCTACAACAACCTGAAAGGATGTTGTGGAGAGGCTGGTGCTGATCTCTTCTCACAGGTAATTAGTAATAGAACAAGAGGGAATGGCCTCAAGCTGCGACAGGGTAGGTTTAGACTGGACATTAGGAAAACAATTGTTGCAGAAAGAGCGGTCAGGCATCGGAATGTGCTGCCCAGGGAGGTGGTTGAGTCACCAACCCTGGATGTGGTTAAAGGTTGTTTACATTTGGTGGTTGGGGATATGGTTTAGGGATGAACCTTGTAGAGTAGCGTTATCATTTGGACTTGGTGATCCTGAGGGTCTTTTCCAACATGAATGTTTCTGTGATTCTGTGATTTCCTAAAGTCTAGGGTCTGAAATACGTTGCATTTTAAGAGCCTCTGTAGAGGTGAGAAAGGTACAAGCTATTTGCCAAATCAGAGTGCAGGTGATGGGCAAACAGACAGAAATAAGGTAAGGAAAGCTCTAGGATATGAGCATAGTTATGTGAAAAAGTCTTCCAGCGTAGATCCTTACATGAAATGTGGGGGTTTTGGTGGGATAGGAGTCAGGTGGAGGGATGTTTCTGAAGGCCTTTTTGGTGGTGATGATGATAGTTGTGGTGATGGAGAAGAGGAATTGAGTTCTGGATAAAATTTTTAACCTCTTTCTAAGCTTCAAACTTAGGCAGAAAGCTGTAATCATAGTCCTTTCCAAACAAAAAGCTCCTTTCCAGGCACAACCCAAACATGGAATCTGATGCTGAGTGGTGGGAGCTTCCCTTGGGAAGTGACTGAGAGAGAGTTAGTGAGACAATGCTTGTGTGACTCTATTAACACCCTGTTGTGAGTAGCATTTCTTATTTTTCTTTTTGCTTATCTTCTGTTCTGTAGACAGGGAGATTAAATTTGCTATTACTTGGTGACCATAAATGTCTCTTCTCTGAGTGTTCGGTTCTGTGGTAAGATAGCAAATTAGCATTTGTATTCTCTTTAAATCACCTACCTTGCCTGAAAGGTGAAATGAAGCCTAAGTGTCCCTCTCAGGTGGTGCTGGTGACCGCTACCAAATACCTTGCAGTTGTGCCTTCCTGTTTGGGGCTGTTTCCTGTTTGAACATGGTGAGATTGCAGCAAGAGACTTCTCATACTTTTTTTGTTGATTTGCAGAAGGTTTCTGAAGAGTGTGAGTTTTTGACTCTTACAGAAATGGCAAGAACGCAGAAGGGAGGCAGAGCACTCTGTGTAGTATGTGGAAAACACTGTAAAAGCTCTGAGCTACATTTCCAGATAACAAGGTTGTGATTGGCTTAAAAAACTAATGAAAAAAATAAAGGGAACTGCTTTTATGGTGAGAGATGGTTAAAATGAAAGGAACATGTTCAGGAGACTACCTTATAGCCTTTAGAAAAGTGTAGAAAAGCTAGATCTCCCCAATACATTCCTTTTCCTAGTCTTTTAGAAAACTGAAGATATACATAGTTTGTGTTAATTTTTATACAAGACATCTTGAATAAGGTGAGCTGCATGTCCTGTTTTCTCCTCTCTGATTTTTTCTCCCTCCTTGTTTCTTGCTACAGACCATCGATTTCCTTAATCATGCTCAGTCTCTTCTAGATCTTGCTGCTCCATCTCTCTTCCCTGAGGTCATTCTCAAATCATCCATGTTCTCATGACTAAGGATAAACAAATGTGCAGATGCATGTGGGGGACAAAAGGAAGAATGAAATAACTCCAAATACAGCGAATACTGCAGTGCACATGTGTTTTTTTTCCCAGGAAAATTCTGTGAGAGACTAAGCTTAACATGACAGATGTTAGTTATGTTTCTTTATGTCCTTTTGGAAGATGCTCAGATGCTACAGAGTAAAGGGCCTGAATCAATTCCATTTGTTTAAATATCCTCATACCTTTTTCATTTTGCTTTCTTTATAGTTGGCAAGCTTGAGATTGTTTTATAACTGCATGATCTTTGTTCCTGCCTAGAGCAAACAATTTAAATACACTAATAATTCATGTAACCTTTTTTGAGACTCACGTTATTTTCTTTTATCTAGGAACATGCACACAGACACAAAAAGCAACGCCAGAATGTTATGAGAGGCTTTCCTTTTAGTGCATTTGTCTCTTCAGTTGTGAAACTCTTCACAAAATAATCACCTAAAATTTCTGTGATGGAGATCTGGCATCTTAATGCTAAAGCATTTCTTCATTTTAGTTGTTAGCTAGTCTTTGTCAAGACAGTGGCATTTGTTTTGATTTCAAAGCAGCTCAATTTTCAGCTGGAAAAAATCTGAAGCTCTAATTTTGATTTAAGACAAGGAGCTGGAAGGCTAGTGATGCATTACTCCTTCTGTGGCATGTTTCTATAGGAAGCAACTGAAATGCTCAACTCTTCAAAACACTAAACACTTCAGTCCTTAACTGGGCCCCTCAGTTTAGGAAGGATGTTGACTTGCTGGAACATGTCCAGAGAAGGGCAACAAATTTGGTGAGGGGTTTGGAGCACAAGCCCTGTGAGGAGAGACTGAGGAAGCTGGGGTTACTTAGCCTGGAGAAGAGGAGACTCAGGGGTGACCTTATTGCTCTCTGCAACTACCTGAAGGGAAGTTGTAGGCAGGCAGAGGTTGGTCTTTTCTCCCAGACAAGCAGCACCAGAGCAAGAGGACATAGTCTCAAGCTGCACCAGGGGAGGTTTAGTCTGGAGGTTAGGAAGAAGTTCTTCACAGAGAGAGTGATTGCCCATTGGAATGGGCTGCCCAGGGAGGTGGTGGAGTCACCATCCCTGGAGGTGTTCAGGAGGAGACTTGATAGGGTGCTTGGTTGAATGGTTTAGTTGATTAGGTGGGTTGGATAATAGGTTAGACATGATGATTTTGAAGGTCTCTTCCAACCTGGTCTGGTCTATTCTATTCTATTCTAATTAAAAAAATGGAAAGGACCTAATTTATTTTAGGGAGGTGGTGGAGTCACCATCCCTGGAGGTGTTCAGGAGGAGACTTGATAGGATGCTTGGTTGAATGGTTTAGTTGAGTATGTGGGTTGGATAATAGGTTGGACGCGATGATCTTGAAGGTCTCTTCCAACCTGGTTTATTCTATTCTATTCTATTCTATTCTATTCTATTCTATTCTATTCTATTCTATTCTATTCTATTCTATTCTATTCTATTCTATTCTATTCTATTCTATTTTATTCTATTCATTCACTTTGTGCTTCAGTCATTTGAAATGTTTATGCTCTGGAAATTATTGCTTTCCATATTAATTAAATGTGAAGATCATTGCATGAGGGTGATCTTACACAAACTTTGGGGTTTTTTATACATAAACTCCAGATACTTATTTATGGATTATGGATAAACTATATAGGAAGGGTACTATCCAGAAGAGAAGACCTTTATTAAATCATTAATTTTTAGATTTAAAATTATTAAATACATTCATTATTAATTTATTATTAATTTATGAATTTTTTAGATTAAAAAGTCCCCAGTTTTACAAGAGCAGCTCACAACTTGCTTTTTATGTATTTTCTGTCTTGGTTTTCAGCATACATTAGTTGTGTTTGTTTTTATTCACAGCCATTATTAAGGGACATGATACATACTTCAGGGCAAGGAGCTGATGAATAAGAGCTGGTCAGTCAGGGGCAAGCCCAGAGTCTTCTTTGAAAGCTTCTTAGGATTAGAAATAATTTTTGGTCAGATCATTCCAAATACTCCATTTTGTGCTGTGTGTTGGACAAAACAATAAATTAAAGAGCATCTTCAGACCATGAAGGTATAAATGTCTGTAGTTAAATTCACAAAAACATAAAAAGAAAAAACCTTGTATTTGACAACAAATACTTCAAGAGCTTTTCTGTGTATTGTTCTGTATAAATTCCAGATAGATGGTAGAGGATGTGAATTGAAAATAGAAAATGCTTTAGAGTTAGAGGAGGAATAGAAGGAATATAGTATGTTGCCTTTTATGTAAGATGATTCAAGCAGTAAATGTATCAGAAACCAGTCTATAACAGTGCTGCAGCCATAAAGCAAATACTTTTATTTAAGCATTAATCTTGTAAATGGGAAAATAATCTTGCATTGTGTAATCCAGCACTCTTTGTGGTTTCATGTGATGTATGTGCAAAGGCCACCTACTTGCAGTGACCTGACCCTAAGTTTTCAATTAGAGGGTAGTCATTTGTCCCACCAAACTTGTAAGATTGCTGTGAGATTTGTGCTCAGCTCTAGAAGCCTCTCTTCTGCTTCTTTCATAAGGGGAGCCTTGGGTGATGGCTTCAGATGTGCAGCTGCCCAAAGGGTACTACTGGTCAGGTGCCTGTGTTTTTGATGAGAGGAGGTCTGTGCAGTCTGGCAATGTACCCCTTAGACGTTCTCAGAACATCTGCTGTTACTTCCCAGGGTTAAAGCTGCCAAATTTGTCAGCTTCTGTACTTAAAGCCTTTGAGCTTCTTTCACACGACTTTGTTGTTATTTGTAAACATAATTAAGTGTTCTGCCCCAATGGAAAACAGTGGAAGGTGGTTCAGAGAAGCCAACAGGACACAAGGAGAACCATAAAACATAAAATATCCAACAAATACTAATTTGTTAGAGTTAGAAAAACATGCATCTTGTGTCATGCAGTGTGAATTTGTTTTAAAAAGGATTTAAAGTGGTTGCAGAATCTGTACTAGATTTGGACTTCAGGAGGTTCCACCTCAACATGAGGAGGAACTTCTTTACTGTAAGGGTCACAGAGTACTGGAAAAGGCTGTCCAGAGAGGTTGTGGAGTCTCCTTCTCTGAATATGAGCCAGCAGTGTGCCCAGTTGGCCAAGAGGGCCAATGGCATCCTGGCCTGCATTAG
Organism: Melanerpes formicivorus; assembly: GCF_026170545.1. Lineage (NCBI taxonomy): Eukaryota > Metazoa > Chordata > Aves > Piciformes > Picidae > Melanerpes > Melanerpes formicivorus. Next base: position 3,800,988 of record NW_027142353.1, on the reverse strand, counting down.
GAATAGTGTGGCCAGCAGGAGCAGGGAAGTCATTGTGCCCCTCTACTCTGCATTGGTTAGGCTGCACCTTGAGTTCTGTGTCCAGTTCTGGGCCCCTCAGTTTAAGAAGGACATCGAAACACTTGAATGTGTCCACAGAAGGGCAATGAGGCTGGTGAGAGGCCTTGAACACAAGCCCTATGAGGAGAAGCTGAGGGAGCTGGAATTGTTTAGCCTGGAGAAGAGGAGGCTCAGGGGTGACCTCATTGCTCTCTACAACTACCTGAAAGGTGGTTGTAGCCAGGAAGGGGTTGGTCTCATCTCCCAGGCAACCAGCACCAGAACAAGAGGACACAGTCTCAAGCTGCGCCAGGGGAGGTTTAGACTCGAGGTGAGGAGGAAGTTCTTCACCGAGCGAGTCGTTTGTCACTGGAATGTGCTGCCCAGGGAGGTGGTTGAGTCATCATCCCTGGAGGCGTTCAAGAGGGGATTGGACGTGGCACTTGGTGCCATGGTCTAGTCATGGGGTCTGTGTTGATAGGTTGGACTTGATGATCCTCGAGGTCTCTTCCAACCTTAGTTATACTGTGATACTGTAACTTTCAAGACCCATCTAGATGCATTCCTGTGTGATCTGTGCTAGATTGTATGGCCCTGCGCTGGCAGGGGGGGTGGACTTGATCTTCAGAGGCCACTTACAACCCCTAACGTCCTGTGATCCTGTGGACTTGTCTCGCCTAACTGTGGTAGAAGCTATGTCTACATGAGCAGGTGATCTGGGGCAGCAGGAGCAGATGGACATGATAGCAGTTGTTACTGCAGACCCTAATGACCCTGTTTGGGTTGGAATGCTTTTGGTGTGCAGATGGAGCGGCACTTCTGGTTTAGCTTCCTTCAAAAGCAGCCTGTTTTGTGTGTACCATGGCTGCCCTGGAAACCAGGGTAAGCTGATAGGCCAAGCCAACATGCAGTAACAGAGGCTGTCTCTCTGTTGCAAGATCTTTCCAGGGATGGACAGATATTCAGGGGCAGTTCAAGCCTTTTCTCTCTTCATTTGACTACATTTGAAACTTACAGTCACAAAACTCCTAATCGAGCTAGTTTGGCATTTAGAGCTTAGATGCAGTAAAGCTTGGCTGGACTGCTTGAAGAGTAGTAAAAGACTGCTCTTTTTGTCACAGAGTTGTTTATCCTGCTACAACTCTGTCTTCAGTTACTGCTTCAACTGAAGATTTGTTGCACACTAAATTTTCTGAAGTTTGGAGTGGACCCAAATTCACAGAAAAATCCTTCTTCCCCTTTTAAGAAAAGGAAGAGGTCTCATTTTATTTATTTACTCCACAGTTTGTGGCAGAGTGACTGTCTCTTTATCTGACATCCTCCTTTGGTCTGGATATTCCTCAGGGCACAACAATGAATCATTCATCTCTGCACAAGGTGAGACACTTTCATTTTTTAATGAGTAATATCATGGCAGAGCTTGCACTTTTTTCTTTGGAGTTTCTGCTGTGTAAAAAAGTCAACCAAACAGGATATAACTATGTAAAAGGCAAATCACCCCTTGCTGTGTGCCGGGGGATGTCACTGTGGGAGTCACAGTGCAATGTGCCATGCGGATGCTGGCCATTTAGGATATAGAGGACAGTTGGCTCAGGTCCACTCACTTGGGGGATTTTTGCTTTTGACACCTGGAGGGACATCTAATTTTCTTCTTTAATTTTCTCACAGCCTACAGGTAGGATGTGTTCCCTTATAGTGAATCCTGAATAGATAATCAGGGGTTTAGGTGTATTTTATCATTTAGTGTATCTGTTGATGGTGTCACTGTCATTCCATCTCCTTTCTTTTGCCAGTCTGATAAATGAGCTGTAATATTGTATAATTGTGGGCTTACACCATAATCTGTTATTTGTGCCTTTGGCTGGGGAAAGACAATGACAACAGTCGTAATGGCTTAAAATAATTCAACTTCAGTCAAACCTCAAACAGTTAATGTTCAAAGGATACTGGAATGGGAATATATTAGAGGTTTTTCTATGCATAAACTTGCAACATGGCTAGTTACCTTAAAATTCAGTTGCCTATCATGGGCAAATTACTGCTTCTGTGGGCTATGTGCAGGGCTTTTTAGCACGGAACAGACTGATTGCCGGAGTGGATTAATGCCTTTCACATCTGCAAGTCTTAGTTCAGCTCAAAAGTGAAATACATGTTCCGAGTGGACATGTGCGCACATTGCAAATGCCGCTGCACAGGCTGGCCTGGTTTGAGAATTAAGAGCTCCTTTATTTCATAGGAGGGATTCAGTGCTAAAATATTAGTATTTCATAAGCACCACAGATGCAGCCTCGGTTATTATTTTTGTAATGATTATTTGGATTAGTCTCTTCAGTTGTTCTCATTAGAAAAAAATCTGTCAAACTGAAAAAAAGTAATTAAAAAATTAAGTGTATGTTGCAGTTTTAAAGTTTGTATAGCCATAGGGTTGGAAAGGCTAGAGTCATCTGGCATTTTTCCAGCTATGTCTGTCTTTGTGGGAACTGAGTAAGCCTGTGATGTAGGCTGCTTTGTTAAATCCATCACTGAGAGTGTGAGAGAAATGGTCAGTACCTGTGGTGAGGGTTTTATTGTGTGAGTACTTTCCTCCTTTTTTATCTTAATCTCCCCAAAATTTCTCTTCTTACAGAGTTTTCTCTTTTTGTGTGTGTGCCAGGTTTCTTGATGGTGTTCAGGCTTGGCAAGACAGGGGTTCTAACTGTGCTGCTTTCTGGAGAGCTCCTGAGGGAGCATGAGCTCCTGTTGCACCTTCCTCAGGTGCTGGTCCTGCTCTGAGATGGCCTGCAAAAATATATGACTCAAGCTTCGTTCTGAGTGACTGGCTGCCAGAGGGGCCTCTGAGCATCCTCATCTTCTGGTTGTAAGGTGGGAGGGATAGGATTTCTGGGAATTAATAAGACCAGACCACCAGTGGGTGTGGGACAGTGTAGCTCCCAGGTGCTTATTCGACATGGTTTACTTGGAGGTATGTGTGAACAAATACAAAGATTAAAGCAAGCAGTGAGCTGCAGGTGTGGACACTTCAGCAAACACAGGCAAGAAAAATCAATTTTTCACAAATGAAAGAGGAGAAAAAAAATCAATAGGGAAAGGACTGTTATTTTCAATTTAAAGCCAGAGGAGTTGGGGTTTGATCTCCCGAGTTCATGCTTTCCTGTTCTCATTCACATGTTGCATGGCTCTGTTATTGGAGACCTGTAGACTGTGTCATCTAGAGATCATTAAATATAAATGGTTGAAAAAATGTGAAATGCTCCCTGTCCTTATTTATTTATTTACTTGTCAGCTTGCAGATATTTCTCCCTCTGTAGTTAACTCCTGTGGATGCTGGTTCCCTGTATGGGAGTACTGGAGTGCATCGAGCTTTAGCTGTGAAGTCCACCAGCCTTTTCATCATGCATGTTTTGACAATATTTAAAGCACACAAATCAGACTGTAGTTATTGATCTCTGTTTGTTTCTTTTCAACAGACTGTGATTCCATCTGGCTACCTGATGGTGAGAGTGCCCACAAAAACATGTCCAATATTTTAAAAAGAAATGCTGAATTTTGACTTTGCAGTACTATCTGCACGAGGTCTGGTAAATACAGTGAGAAGGGGAGCCAGAGATCATTCAGAGGACCCCCTCATCTCATCTTGGTGCAGTCCATTGTAATGCAGGGGAGAGTCCCAGGGTTGTTTTTTTTTTAATGTTGAAAACAAAAGTGAAAGAGTATTTTTGGCCAGTTTCTATTTTTAACTTTTATGTAACCAAAAATGTCTGTAATAGCATTAACCTTATTGCTCTCTACAACTACCTGAAGGGAGGTTGTGGATAGGCGAAGGTTGGTCTCTTCTCCCAGGCAGCCAGCACCAGAACAAGAGGACACAGTCTTGAGGTGCACCAGGGGAGGTTTAGGCTGGAGGTTAAGAAGAAATTCTTCATAGAGAGAGTGATTGGCCATTGGAATGGGCTGCTCTGGAAGGTGGTGGAGTCACCATCACTGGAGGTGTTCAGGAGGAGACTTGATAGGGTGCTTGGTTGCATGGTTTAGTTGATTAGGTGGTGTTGGATAATAGGCTGGACGCGATGGTCTTGAAGGTCTCTTTCAACCTGGTTTATTCTATTCTAACTGTGTGACAGCTGTGCTACCTTACAAATTTATTTGTGTGGAGACTTACCCTGGTAGCTAGTAGGTAAAAATGTGTAATGATGGAAAGACTCTTTCCTTATTAAATTTCTGCAAAAGCAAAGGGTTCACTTGCAAACAGACATTTGTTAGGTCTTGTTTGTGGTGGCATCTTAGGAGAGCAAGCAGAAGCGATCATTAGGAATGTACTGACAAGTTCATCAGAGATCTGCAAAACTGCCTATCTTCATCACTGTTTTCCACAGCACTTATTTTTTTCCTAGCATTTAAAAAATAATTTAATTTGTTGTGTATGACTCCAGCTATGCCAGTATGAAATAGTGTTGGGAGATGCACCCACACCCACTAAAGCCTTAGAGGTTCTGTAAAGGTGAGGGGAAGAAATAAGAATCTTCTGAATTGGATCAGTTAATTTCTTTTCAAGAGCAGTTTGCTGCCCAAGTGAAGAATGTTCAAGTGCATATGTTTATATATTCATGTCTGTATGTATGTATCCATATGTATTAGTATATATTTATATATGGAGAGCTATATATATGTGTGTGTGTATATATATGCATCTGAAACAGAACAATAAGGGAAGACCTAGTGTTGGTTCATTTACCTTCAACACCCAGTAGAGGCAATCTGCTCAACTAAAGGTCTAGTCAGCACAGTGCTTCTGCTGTGGCCAAGGAAGGGGTAAAAAACTTGCAGATCTCAGGTGTGCTGTGATATTGTCTATCTATGTAATCTGATCAGATGCCTAATGTTAGGAGGAAGCTGACGTAGAGCACTTTTACAGTTCAGCTGAAGCCAGCATCTGGGCCCCATGTAGCCTCTCATACAGCTGTCCCTGCACCCCTTCATGGAATGGGAAGGCAAACTGGGAGAAAAAGGCAAAACCCTCTGGGCTGATACAAGGAAAATTTAATAGAACAGCATAAAAAAGAGAAGAAACAACCAGTAATAATACTAATGAAACAGTATACAAAGCAGGTGATACAAAACAGCACTGACTGAATGACTGAGACAGCTAAATGTGACTCTGGCTCTAAATGGGATGTGTCTGAATGGCTGAGATGATCTTGAAAATGCCTCTCAGGCTAATACTTAAGTAAACCAGTAAGAGGCCTACGTTGCAAACCCATTGCCATGTAAGACAGCGTGTTCCTGTACTTGTGGAGCTCCATAATAGGACTGTACAAGGCAGGCAAGGCAACTTTGGGTTTCACTATGTGTTGTCTTTCAGCTGCTGTTCCCAAAAGCCTGCAACTTCAACCTTGCCCCGTCACATGTTGCTGCCCGCAGAAGTGTGTTGCATATTTCAGTGTACTATTGTTGTCTAATGGGGAATATCAGATCTGAAAGGAGGGTAGCTGCTGGTAAGGGCAATTTCAGCGGCAGCAGGCAGCATCTTCAGGAGTGGTAGTTGAAGGAGATGTGCTAAAACCCTCAGTTGGTTACACATTATGTTGCTGTGTGGAGAGTGGTTGGAAATGGCAATTTAGTCACGTGTTTCCCTCCCTTTCTTGGCAGTTTCTTGGCTCTGCAACTTCTTTGTGAAGTGAAGCTGGTGCATCAAATGATGAGGAGTTGTTGCAGGAAGAATCGTTTCCACCTCATTTGAGGGAAGGTTGTATTATGGTTTGAAACTTTTTTGACCAAGGCTGCAGGAAGATAAGCAACACAAACAGGGAGGGAGAAAAGATTCTTTGTGGATACTCAGAATAACATTTTTGGGGGATCCTTTTCTTAGATATATATACATCTGAGTGGGAAAACAGAGAGATTGGAAGAAACCAGGATTGTTGCTAGCTAGAGAGTAGGAAAAAAAATGTGCGCTGAACCCAGAGCCCTGCTCCAGTTCTAGAGGAAGTAAATAGATGAGAAAATAAAACTAGCCCTAGGCTTTAAAAGCAATTCATCAATATGAATTGGCTGTGGTCAGGTAGTGATTGGAGAAATTGGGGAAAATCTGTGGGATGATGTGAGTCTCTTTTTGCTGTGGAATTAGACTCCTTCACTGAGGTTGATGTAGTTGCCAGCAACTGAAAGTGCTTTCATGAAACTGTTGTTCAAGTACAGCAGAAGCCTGCATGGCGGGAGGGCTCCCATGCTCCTGGAGAGCTTTAGCATGGGTGCAGTTGGGCTTATTTCCTCTTGCTGTTTGTTTGGTAAAATTCAGAATAGCCAGAAATACTAATGTAGTGAAAATACTCCTACCAGTCCTGTCACCTTTTTATTATAGATATATGACAGTGACATGTATAAAAGTAGGGAAACCACAAGCATTACAGCTGAGCGGCTTGAAATTTGCATTTTTCTGAATTTTACTATCCCCACATTTCTTTGAACACAATTTTTAGCTGTTTGCATTTGTGACTTAACCTTCATACTCGTATCTCAGTCACACTTGTCTAATGTTTGCTTTTTATGGCTCACTCACCTTTTTGTGTCTCTTTCCATTCTGGTTTCTCACTCATGAATATGCATAGGAAAGATGCTCTTGAGATATAAAAACATTAAAAAAATCAGTGGACATAGTTTGTCACTATGACTTCCAGACAGTGGTCAACTTGCTCAGCTTTCTCATGCAACAGTTTCTGTGAAAATGGAGGAGCAGGAAAAACCCCACTACACCCAGCCAAACAACAACAAAAGATGACATTATTGCCTCAGAAGAGCGTTCTGAAACTTCTTAAAATACTTAAAATTTTCATACTGGAAGATAAATTTACACCATTTATTTCATATTTCTTCTCTCCATCACTTGTCCTGTTCTTTCTCCTTTTGCCCACCATGTTTTACTTTGTGTATTCGGTTATTTTCTTCATTTTCACCCCTCCTAGTGCTCTTTTTGCTTCTTTTCTTCATCCTTTTCCTTTTGTTGGGAGGAGGTTATACTGATGCTGTTTCTTGCCTTCCTAAAGGTGTCTGCTCCCACTTGTTGTGTCCCTCTCTTTGCTTCCTTCTGCTAGTGGAAGACTTGGAGGAAATTCCTCTACTCCTGTGCTACTATGTTTCATCCTTAAGAGAGAAAGTTTGAGAGTTCCTAAATTTTATTAAAAATCAGTGTATTCTCACATAGTGCTGAAATTACTACCCCAGTGGATGTTTTTGGAACCCCAGAGAAGGGCAAGGCCACCTAATGTCTGCCAATGATGGTCATACAAGGTGTGTGGGGATGGGCCTGAATAAGGGATTTGAGCAGCTTTCTTCAGTGACTATCTAAATGCATGAAAGAACTCGGAAAGTGCAGTAGGGTTGGACTGGGTGACCTTTAAAGGTCTCCTTCAATCCAAACCATTTTATGATTCTGTGCTTTAGTGAAGTTGGGACTCCTTCTGCATATGACTGGTCATGCCATCCCTGGCTTCATCTCTGCAGTTGCTCATGGGTCTGTAGAACGGTGCCAACGCCCTGTTGCCTCTGCTCTTTTTTAGCCAAGTTGAATGAAACATTGTCAGCTCTTCTCAAGTGAGAAGAGGTATCTTGTATAGAGGGTTTGGGTTTAAGATCAGCCTTCTGTTTTTTATTTTATTTATTTGTGTATTAGCAGTTTGCTAATTCTGGTCACCTCTTAAAAAGCATGGATGAAGGCTTTGATCTTGCAGCGCCTTTATCTTCCCATGCACAAAGCCTCTATGATGGGATTCTGGAGATTCTGTGTGCTAGAGCTAGAGGACCAAGTGCTTGTAAGTTCAGATCTGCAGTGGAGGATGTGTGGTTATTGCTGTGTGATCTGATCTTCAGGTCTGTTTGTAGGTGCCAAACAATGCTCAGTTTCTGCAAACTCAGTAGCTGTCCCTTCTAAACATCAGAGTTTATGATACTTTTTGTGTTTGTGGTCCTGATATTAGAAGGTAGGTGGGATTATGAGTAGCTGATGGTTAAAAATCATTGGGGAAAAGTCAAAATCAAGCAGTTAGATCAGTAGTTTGAAGGATACTTCATTGCAAGCAGTTAAAAAAAAAAAAAGAAAAAGAATCTTTTAAAATGAGAGCTGAGATAAGCACTATCAGTGAAAGGACCTTAAAAAGGTTGCAGCCAGCAGTCATAAAGATAGGACATGTATAGAAGTGATTGTAGATAATGTTTTACCTTGAACTGTCCATTTCATTTTATATTCTTACAGTACAGGATTTTGATAATACTAAGTAGCTGAAACCCCATATTTCTTTTGGCATTTCTATTTAAATATGTTCATTTTTCCACTGGAAATCCATATCTTCAGGGGCTGATAATTCTCAGCTGTAAAAATGCATTCTGAGAAGAAACTGAGCCTAGGATATCTCAACAAAAATAAAATCAAAGTCACTTCAGATATAAATTATCTGCTGCCTGTAGAAAGATCAGGAGCAGAGGAAATACATTGTGCTACACTGCTATCAAGTCTGCTATATAATAAAAAAGACATTTTGTCTAGAAGAAGTTAATGGATGTTTTATGGCTGGAGTTAAGGTGTTGCCCAGTAATAGCAGTAGGTTTAAGTTACTTTGGAGGGGTCAGCTTTCTTAAAGTGTTGTCCATACTGACTATGATTAAGTATTCCTAAATGAATGTGGGAACGTGCTCCATTGACTTAGCAGCTGGGTCCAGGATGCTTCTCTGATTTGCTGGACCTTGTATTTTTTTTTCCTTTTGCCTCTATAAACAAACACATAATTGAAATATTCCTTTTTGTGCTTCCTGCTGTGAGACACGGTGCAGATAAAGACACATTTATTTGTATGGAAGCAAAGTACTCAAAGTCATTGCAGCATATCCTACCTTTTGTCTCTAACTGTCTGGTCTTTGTTAAAGTGCCCATTGGCATCATATCTGACAGTTAAATAGCACTCATGGGCTAATTTAATTTTCTTTTGAAGCATGTCTGTAACGTAAAGAGAAAGAATGTTGAGAAATAAATATACTCTTGTGGACTCTTCATCTCGTTTTTATGGAGAGTTCTCTTTATGTTTTGCTCACTGTTTCAGGAGTGCAATTACATTAAGGACTGATCCCACTGAAATTTAATGAGAAAATCTATAGCTCTGTCAACAGTAGATGAGTCCTGAGACGATTCCAGAATTACAGGAAAAATGACATGATTGTGGAGCCATGGAACATGATCCTACCAGCACTTGCTGATGAATTCCTGACGTCTCTCTATCTTAACACACCAATGTAAAGTTTGAGTGTTGTCTTATGTAAAAGATTTGTGCAAAATTAATCCTGCTGTTGAAGAAAGTAAAAGCTCTGGAAAGTGTGTCAAGCTGCAGCCACTATTATCAATGAGTCTGGCCACTGGGTTCTTCCAAACTCCAGTGAGCACTGGGTTCCCACCTAGTGAGCTTCCCAGGCAATATCTTCCAACATAACACAGGGGAGGTTTAGGCTGGATGTATAGGAAGAAATTCTTCCCAGAAAGAGAGATTGGCTGTTGAAATGTGCTGCCCAGGGAGGTGGTGGAGTCACCATCCCTGGAGGTGTTCAGGAAGAGGCTGGATGAGGCACTTGGTGCCATGGTTTAGTTGATGAGACAGTGTTGGGTGATAGGTTGGACTCAATGATCTCAAAGGTCTTTTTCAACCTGGTTAATACTGTATCCTGTAAACCTCAAGCAGCAGGAAGGACCCTGATTTTTCCTGGTCTTACCTTCAGCTTAGAGTGATTGCAAGGCAGTGCCCTGGTATCTGCCTGTGACAAGAACAGTGAGTCTTCCTCCAGGAGAGAATCCATCTGGCCACACAGAGGACATCAGGAACACCTCACTTATTTCTAGCTGCTTCTGTTGTATCTTCTACCTAACCTACCTCATCAACTATATTATGGGATTTGGGCAGCTTCCAGTTAACAATTTGAAGCACTCACTAACATAAGTCAGCAGCACAGGAGGTTCCACCTCAACACAAGGGGAACTTCTTTACTGTAAGGGTCACAGAGCACTGGAACAGGCTGCCCAGAGAGGTTTGGAGTCTCCTTCTCTAGAGACTGTCAGGGCCTGTCTGGATGTGTTCCTGTGTGACCTGGGCTGGATTGTATGCTCCTGCTCTGGCAGTGGGGGGTGGACTCAGTGATCTCTTTGGGTCCCTTCCAGCCCCTGACATCCTGTGATCCTGTGAAGTTAGGGTTGTAATGGAAACAAAGGCAGCAGGCTGGGATTTAAAGCAGGTTTTCCTTTAGAAAGCCTGGATTTGGCACCACCAACTTATTTCATCATTTTTGTTTATTTGAGTCTGAGAGGTTTTTGCCTCTTTCAGCAACCTGCTCTAGTGTGAGGTGGCCCTGCCCATGGCAGGGGGGGGTGGAACTGGGTGATCCTTGAGATCCTTTCCAGCCCTGACAATTCTGTGATTCTGTGATTCTAAGTTCTGCAGTTACACTCAGCAGCTGGCATGTTGTCCCGTTTGTCCAGCAAATACGGTTTTGGTGAGACAGACTTAGCAAACCCTGCCACCTTACTATGCCAGAAGCAGTGGTCTTGATCTCCCCTTCTCCTCCCATTTGTACTCTCTGCCGTGTTCTGGCTCCAGTACTGATTTGGCCTCTGGGCAAGCAGATTCAGTTCACTAATCTGGCTGAAAATTAATTATAGTTTTGCCTGTTTGGTGACCTTAGTTCTCCAAAGTATTTAGATGAACATCAAAGGTTGTGAACCTCTCATGAACCAAGGGTCAATGAGTTGAATACAGAGTGGGGAGTGGGGAGGAAAAGGCTGGTGGCACCATGCTTATAGATAGGTTTATCTGTTTTGATTAACTATGCCCTCCACCAAGAAATGTGATTGTCTTCTGAAATAATTACTGCTCTGCTCTACTGCCAAGGAAGCTGTGACTAAGGTGCACGAAGGGTTTCTGAGGTGGTGCAGCATGAAATACAGGCTACAGTTGAGGACTGCTTGTGCTGGGTCTGGGTTATTCCTTGCTAGGACACTGCAGTCCTCGATGTGCTTTGATTTTTAACTTGATTGAAAGAAAGAGAGTATTGAGTACCAAACAGGGAATGCAAGAAGTAAAATAAACAATTAAAATAGTTATTTTTCTAAAGCAAAGCTTTTATCTGTTATATACCTATGCCAAGATGTAGAAACTTACTGCTGCAATCAAAACCTATTTTTGGGTAAATTGCATGACAACAGTGATTACAATGAGACCTGATGCTTGGAGACAGTGAGTAAACCTGTGCTGGGCACTGAAACCCTACTTAATTGAGTGACCTCTCACAGTTGAGCACACATCTGTGCATGAGACAGGAAACTACTATGCCTGTAAAATTACTAATACATTATCTGGAAGCATTAGCTACAAATTTATGATATTAAAAATCTGAGTCTGACTCTTGGGTTTTGTTTTGGTGTTTGTAGGTTTGGGTTTTTTTTCCCCTCCCTTGCCTCAGGCTGTATTTTTACAGTGTAGCTGTAATCAAAAGTGTCATAAATATTTGTGGCTTTTCCCTCTTATTTTCAGTGAAAGTAAAACTGCTTGCCATGCTTCTCTTAATACTTTTATGACTTGCCAGTCTAATAATTAACTTAAATCCACTGTGTTTTCCCACTTCAAAATCCACAAGGGTGAAACTGGCTTTATATTTTATGACCAACAGTATAACAGTGAATCTGAACTGCTAAGGCAATAGGCAGCATTTATTTATCCCCTCTGTTTCAATCCCTCTCCTTGAGAGTGTGGGTTAAAATTTAGAACACCTAAATCTTGTGACTGAATAGAATAGAATAGAATAGGTTGGAAGAGACCTTCAAGATCATCATGTCCAACCTATCAACTAATCCCAACCCACCTAGTCAACTAAACCATGCAACCAAACACTCTACCAAGTCTCCTCCTGAACACCTCCAATGACGGTGACTCCACCACCTCCCTGGGCTATCACTCTCTCTGTGTAGAACTTCTTCCTAAGCTCCAGCCTAAACCTCCCCTGGTGCAGCTTGAGACTGTGTCCTCTTGTTCTAGTGCTGGTTCCCTGGGAGAAGAGACCAACCTCCACCTGTCTACAACCTCCCTTAAGGTAGTTGTAGAGAGCAATAAGGTCACCCCTGAGTCTCCTCTTCTCCAGGCTAAGCAACCCCAGCTCCCTCAGCCTCTCCTCATAGGGCTTGTGCTCCAAACCCCTTTTGAGAAAGAGGATACTTTTGTACTTGGTTTTGTTTGTTTAGGTTTTTTCTTGTGCTGTGTGGGTTTTTTTGTTTGTTTCATTTATAATTTCCCTCCAGAGCTTGATACTTGCTTTAGCGTGTAAGTTGATTATTTAAAAAACAATATGGTGTTTCTCTTTGAAGTTGCAGTTACAGTGCAAGGACAGTTTTGGGGCAGGGAGATAGATATTTGGTGCAAACTGGCGGTTTAATTTTTTTAATTGCTTTTTTTTTTTTTTTTTAAATTAATTGTGTAGTACTGCCACTTGCTCTGTTGCTGCTTGCTTTCACAAAACTGCTGAGTATTCCTGGTGTGCCTCAGGCTTTTGCTGTGGGCATCTGATGCTGCAGTTCAGGGAAAGCTGTGCTGGTGAGCATCCATTGCTCATAGTTCTGGGTGCTCTGGAGAGGTGCCTTCAGGCACCATGTGCACAGTGAGCCAGACCCAGGCAGAGCTCCCTCACTTTCTTCCAGATATTTCCCGAGGATAGATATGTCCCATGGCCTGAAACCAGACGTGACCTTCACAATTTACTGTTGAAATGCAGGCAGAATTTTCCAATCTGCTTCATGTTCCTTCTCTCTGCTTTTATATGAAATCAGTTACACCATTGCAAAAACATTATTACAGATGTTGCTGAAAAGCCCTGCTTTAGTGTAACTTTAACTATTTTGGAACCAAGCTACAACTCGGATACTGTGTTAATTTTCTAGAAGGGAGAGATGATACCGTCTGAGGTTGCACCAGTTTTAAAGGGAAAAGGGAACTGAATGTGTCCTCTGAGTCCTCTGTACTGAGTGCAGTCTAACTATAGCATCAAAGTATAATAATAATCATGGATTCCATATGCAATTCTGCTGATGCAATCTGTGGAGTTCTGGATGATTAATATCATGTATGCGTCCTGGTGCTTCCTTCACAGATGATAGGAAACTACAGAAATCTGTTCCTCCTTCTGTTTTCATCATGTGATTCGTATTCTTAGTTTGTACATAAAAATCCAAACCCTGAAGTTTCCTTTTGGAAGATATTTTGTGTCTCAGATGGATTATAACGTGCTTACATAAACATACCATGTCTGTGAAGAGGAACAACAAAACAACTGGTGGAATTATTATTACTTTGGGTTTCATATCTGGAAGGTTTGCAGAGTCTTTCTCAGAGCCGTCCCCTAGGTGTAGTCTAACAGTATTGCACATGATTTGGCAATTGAGTAATGAAAGTATTTCTTTTCAGGTGAAAACATATTGTCACTCTTCTGGTGTCTGTGTAAGCCATGACTGTAGCTGTTATGCCAGTGGACATCACATGGGTAGAACAGGAAACATGTGACACAGGATCTCTGAGTAATAGGAAAGCTGGAATATTTCTAAACAGTGAGAACTAACTATGTGAGCTGTATTTCTGTGGTATAGTAATTATATATGGACCCTGGGATTTTTACCTCTTCAGAATGCCATGAACAAGTCTTGACACAAGATGTATTAGCAAATCACAGAATGTATCTGGTTGGAAGAGACCTTGAAAATCCTTGAAGTCCACCCTTTGATGCAGTACTGAAGGTCAACACTAAACCATGTCCCTAAGCACCGGGTCCACATGCTGCTTGAACATCCCCAGTGATGGTGATGCAACCACTGCCCTGGGCAAACCATTCCAAAGTTTGATAACCCTTTCAGTGAAGATGTATTTCCTAAGATTCAGCCAAAATCTCCCCTGGCACAGCTTGTAACCATTTCCCCTAGTCCTGTTGCTTGTCGTCAAGAGGCTGTTGCCCTCATTACTCCAGCCTCCCTTCATGTAGTTGTAGAGAGTGATAATGCCTCCCCTCAGCCTCCTCTTCTCATGACTGAACAACCCCAGCTCCCTCAGAGACACTCCTTGTAGGTCATGTGTTCTAGGCCCTTCAGAAACCTCATTGCCTTTCTCTAAACATGCTCCAGCACCTCAATATCCTTCCTATAGTGGGAGGTCCAGCACTGAACACAATCCTTGAGGTGTGGCCTCACCAGTGCTGAGTACAGGGGGATGAGCACCTCCCTGTTCTGTCTGGCCACAGTGTTTCTAATGCCAACCAGGATGCCACTGGCTTTCTAGGCCACCTGGACACATACTCGGTCTGACATATGCTGACTTACATTCGGTCGACTATCAACCAATACCCCCAGTATCTCTCCAAGTTGCAGAGTTTGTAGTGTTTTTCATTTTAGCTGTAGGAGTGCTAAAATTTGCATGATGCTCCCTAGTTCAGATTATTTCCTTAATTTTTGGTCTTAAGAATTTGTGTCACTGCAGTGAGATCTTCCTATACTCTCAAAAACCTGTACTGCCAAACTCATAATGGGTGAAGAAACCTAACATACACGGGGGAAGACTCAGAATGATAAACAGTCATAAACTGGAAGGGATTGCTGGCAGATGTTCATTTGGTCCAATCCCCGCTCGAAGCAGAGACAAATTCAAAGCCGATTCCAACTTCTAAGCTCAGTGAGCTTGCTCCAACACTTGTGTAATCAGGTTTTGAACATGGCCAAGGGTGGAGGTTCTATGAACTTTCTAAGCACTCCCTTGCAGTGTGTTTGACTTTTATAATGAAATACTTTTCTGATTTCCTCCATCACTTGCTGGAGTTGTGTCCTTTATCCTGTTTCTGCACACCTCCAAGAGGAGTTGGACTCTTGTTGTCTTTACACCCTATTAGGTAATTGCAGATTACCTGTAAGACCCACTGTCCTGGTTTGAGGCCAGGCAGATCCTCTCCTGCCACCTGAGAGGGGCGAAAGAATGGCACTCACACAAATGGATTGCAGAAGTGATGGAAAGTTTAAATGGAAAAGCAATTAGTGTTTTACAGAAAGCTGCAAGCATAGTGACAAAAGAAACCCAAGACATACAGAGTCCCTCACATGACACCCAAAAGCCTCCCAGCACTTCCCTTCTCCTCACCTGAGGGTACACCCAAAACCACCAGGGCTCTTTCTTCCTCCCTCCCCTACCCCCCCCAGCTAGGCTGGTCTCAGCTGGCCAGGTCTGAGACTGCCCCTCCCCCTTCTCCTCCGAAGAAGCCTTGAGATACTCCCCGAGTGTTACCTGGTAGGGAGCATCTCCCAACAGGAGCAGAGAGGGAAGAAAAAGGAAGTGAAAGACTTTGCAGATAGATTTATAGGGTGCAGGATATTATGGGTATGAAATATGCTGTTTCCTGTGTCCACCTACTGAGCTGGACACTCAGGACACCAGAGGTGTAACCTATGTGGCAGCAACAGGAGGCACCCAGCCTAAACTGCCAGACCCATTCAAGCCTTCTTGAGGCTGAACAGCCTCAGCTTTCACAGCTTGTCCACAAGTGCCGTGTGCTCCTGCTCCTAACCAGATTGGTGACCTATCCTAGACTTCATCTGTTGTGTTCATGTCTGTCTTCTACTGGGGAGCTTGGTGC
Organism: Melanerpes formicivorus; assembly: GCF_026170545.1. Lineage (NCBI taxonomy): Eukaryota > Metazoa > Chordata > Aves > Piciformes > Picidae > Melanerpes > Melanerpes formicivorus. The sequence continues at coordinate 3,785,268 of NW_027142353.1, read as the reverse complement.
TGTAGAGAGCACTCCAGATGTGGCTCACCTGTTCTGGGCAGAGATGGGGGGGGAATAATTTTCCTCAGCTTGCTGGTGGTGCTCTTCCCAACGCAGCCCAGGGTGCTGCTGGCCACCTTTGTCATGTGGGCCCACTGCTGATTCGTGGTCAGCTTGTCTCTCAGGATTTCCAGCTTGGTTTTCCTCCCCAGATACAACATCTGCCATTTACTTTTGCAGAACTTCACCATGTTCCTGCCAAACCTTTTCAGTTTGCTGAGATCTCTCTGAATGGCAACGCTGGCCGCGAGTGTATGAGTGTACGGACCGCTTGCCCAGATTCTGTTTCCTGCAAACCTGCTAAGGGCAGGCTCTGGCCCATCACACTGGTTATTGACAAAAATGCTTTGTACAGTGTTGGTATCTAGAATGGGACCACTATTGGGACTTTGAGTAGTCGGTGAATACATTTTGAAGCCAGTGTTCCAGCTGCTTTTTTGCCTGCTTTGTAGACCAGCAATTGGAGGTGAAGGACAATTTTTCTGGTGTACATAATAAATGACGGAGGTCTCATAGTAATCATATTTCTCTCTTTCAAATCTCACAGGTATTTTTAGGTACAGTTAGAAGAAATACTTCATTGTGTCTCCCTCTGGTTCCCTCAGTCTTAGGGCTTTTATTTCCATCACTCTTTCTGTCAACCATATGCAAGGTGCTCCTTCAGCTCATATTTTCATAAGTCCCCACAGACCTTCCTCCCCGGTATCTCACATATAGAAAACTTGCACATTGGGATATTTATAGGAGACAGTCCTGGCTCTTGAAGGTCATGGTATTTTGTTTCCTTTTACTCATACTTTTTTCCTGTTGTTCTCTACTTCTATCATATGCTGAGACTTCTTTGCCGTTGTCCCCTCTTTGCTTAACTCCAGATAGCAATTTTAACCTTTACTCTTCCAGACCTGGCACCTATTATCTCATTTTTATGGCTTTATTTTAAAATATTAATATGAAAATTTATTTCTTCTTCCTGACACTACCTTGCACCTCTCTTTGGTGCACTCTTTGCAGCTTTGGTAGCAGGGCTTCCTGTTGGCGTGTGGAAGAAAACCTAATGCTTGGGTTTGTTCACACAGGAAGGAATTACTAAAAATGGCAAAGCTGGGGCACTGGAGTGTGAGTAAGCAGGCAAAAATTCACAGATACACCTGTTTTAAAGTTAATGGGACTGCACAGTCACAAAATAACAAGTCAGTTGCTGGACTCATCTGCTGCCTCATTGAAAGAATCTCGTGAAAAAATATTAGGATTGCATAGAGAAATGAATAGAGCAAAAGGAATGTAAAGGACAGCTCTTCCATTTGCTGTATTTTACAGAGTTCTTTAGTCTTTTTATAAGAGATGCTGTATAGAACCTTAGTTTTACAGTTGAGGGCTTGATGATTTCTTCCATGGTAGCAGTAAGCTAGATGGTCTTCACTGTCATTAGTACTCTACTGTTCCCATTTCTGAGAAGCAGAGGAAATGCAAATGCAGCAAGGTGAGTTGCAGTAAATGTTTTCATTTCCACTTTCTACTTTTCAGCAGCATTTGAATCTTTTAGTTCTCTCCCTTCGTTTTCCTCATCTTCCCTTTTCTTTCTCAAGCGAGTGTTGATGTTTGTTAGTGCTATTAACAGCATTGTTTTCTTAGGTGACTGTAGCATGTAAGAGAAGATAATTATAAATTACCTAATTCCTCTGTATAGATGAGTGCTTATGATAATGATAGTACCTCTCTTAAGACAGTGCATTTTCATGGTGCAGTACAGGAGTGAAGCATTCTGTCTGACCATTGTCAGTTATAGACTATGTATCATGACCAGGAATCTCATAGCCAAAATGGTATTAGTATTATATGATTGGATTTCAATTAAAAATAGCTTGGAAGGTTTTTGTGTATGAAATAGAAAAAGAAGTCCTGGTATTATTTGGGGTGATTCTCTGGCTGTGACTGATGGGATGTAATCAAATCACAAGAAATCAGAGGTATTTAGGGGTGTCTGTATGAAGTAATAACACTTTCTGTATGTGGTTATCTTGGAGGTTTCTCCATTTCTGAGTGTCCTGTTACTGTACTGAAAGGATTCATATTTTAGTGGTGAGAATAATGTTCTTTTGAGGGCATTCACTGCTATTTTATATTAATGTATTTCCTGTTTGGTGGTACAGGTTTATGCTTTATTACAACTTTATATACCTTGAGATGCATTGAAATAAAATGTCTCACTAGGGATCACAACCAATTAGATTATCAGCTCCAGGGACCTTTAGGTTGACCCAGATGTGCCACTATTAGAGAGTTCAGCAATATCCAGAAACTTTGTGTGACTAGGGTTGGTAACAGGCTTGCCTCTTTCAGAAGATAAATTTAACCAGGGGAGCATGGACTTCTGTGTGAAGGACCTGCCTTTTGCCACTACTGTTGTTTTCTCAGGGGGGCACAGATCATAGTACATGTGTACAAAACTGGATTTTCAGAAATTGGGAGTACTGATTGTTACTGTGTATGGGCTGTTTTTGCCTCCCTTTCCCCCTCTTCTTTCATTTTAAAGACTACTGTATTATTTCATATCATATATCAAGGTATGGAAATGTATTTTTCTTACATTCGCTCTTGTTTTTGACAGAGTGATAATAATTCATATTGCTTTTCATATTGCTAATTCATATTGCTTTTCATCTTTAAAACCTTTTGCAGACATAATCTGTGATAATTTCTCTGCAAAACACCCTTAAAAGGTATAGAATTTATTGGAATTAGTCATGTCTTGTGTGGGGTTCAATCCTCATTTTCCACTGAAAAATGTTTACTTTCTAGATGTCTGTTGGAACAATTGAAGTAAGTATCAGAGCTTCTGGCAAACTCCCAGCCCACATACACTGACTATTTTTTGTTCTATTTGTGGTGCTGATGGTAACTTAAAGCAGATGTTTTGTCTTCAGAGTGAATTAGGATGAATCTTGGTGCTACAGGCGGTTTTTCTTTGCAGGTCCAGTGATTCCGTTCTTGAAGCTTGTCTGTAATGGATATAATAAAGATGTAATGATTTTTGAGGTAATCACAGTGGTGTGAATTGCTAGGGAGAGACTAGATGATCTCTTGAGGTTTCTGCCATCCTCATTTTTACAATTCGTGTCAATTTTCCATTGATGGCTCTTCAGGTGGCAACAGAGAAAATGAAGGTGTGAAGGCAGAGGATGGCCAGGTGGTAAGGAGCCCGATCTTGGCATACTCCTAATGTGACTGAAGGAAGAGGAGGACAGATACTGTCCTAGCTATGCCAGCCCCTCTTGCTAAATTGTTTCTCTTTTGGAACAGCATGGAAAATACCATGGTCTGGCAGGGTTTTTCCTCCAGGGTAGCTGTAGGTTAAGCTCAAGGTAGTGTTGAATGGCTGGTTGGAGCTTGGTTTAATTTCGCATTAATGCTCCTCACTATTATGGAGGAGGCATTTTGTCTTGATCTAGCTTGGCATACAGGAGCAGGGGTGAGGGGAGAGGATGACTTGGGCAGGAAGCTCAGCCCTGGAGAGTCAGCACAGCAGGGGTCTCTTGTTGAGATCCATAGAAAGCTTTCTCTGGCAGAGGGCTCTGCCACGCTTTACAAGGCCTACAGGGGATTTTTATGATCCCATGTATGGAGGTTTGTGTTGCTCCATCTTCTTGCCACCTACTGCTCCAGCTCTGTAACATACCTCAACACTGCTACTTCTTGTCTTCATTGCCTTCCTCAAGAGGAAGGGGAAGGAGGCATATTACACCTGTCTGCTCAATCTTTTATCATGTGAATTTATTCTTCTTTTCTTTCCTGAACCCAGAAACTGCCCTCATCTGAGAGTGTTGGGTACAGAGCATGGAAAAGCTCAGAAGACACAGCTGGCATTGCTGTTGCCATGACTCTTATGCTGATCTTCAGCAAACTTCTGCTTTGCATCCCTGGTACAGCCTACAGATGCTTGTCTACTTTGAAGGCATTTGCAAGACAGTAACAACATGTTTGTGAATATCATCCCAGGGTATTAGTACAAATGTGGTTCTGTATTTAGATAATATGCTCCTCCTGAACTTATTCCATGTACTGTTTCCATATGGGCTATTTTCAAACCCTGATAAGAAAAAACAACATGGCAAAAAAGGGACAACATTATTTCTTTCATTGTGTGTTTAAAACTGTATTTCTATTTGCTGACTTTCTGCAGGTTAAGATGTTTCCAGTTAAGCTTGTGGCTTTTTATTGGATTTGCTTGTTAGGAAGCCAGACCTCACTGCTTTTTCATTTTGAAATGGTGCTGCCTTTTTCTAATCCTTCTCCGCCTGTCAAAGCCCTTTAAACCGCTGGCCCCAGTCCATGAGATTTTTCCTTACAAGAGGATGACTTACCATATTTGATACCCTAAAGATTAGGGGCCTGTCGAGATTTCCTGACTGCTCGACACTTGTATTGTAGCATGCCTGCTGTGAGCAGCAGGACATGAACGCAGACAGGCGGATGAATCACCAGACCGAACTTGTGTTTTTGTCACTTGTTCAGTTGATAAGGGAAAGTGAGATAAGAAAAGTGGGCTTCCTCTGTACATTAGATTGCAAAATGAAGCTGGAAAAGCAAAATAATCTGACCATATGCATCAGTAGGACTAAGAATAGAAGTGATGCAGCTGGAGAAAATGGCCCGTCAATGCAAGATGCCTTCTTCTGTTTGCCATCCCCGGCTGTAAGTCTTCAGCTGCTAGACCTAATAGGCCAGGGAGGGCTGGTAACAAGACTGTGCTGAACATAGCTCTGGTGGGAGCAGTTTGGATTTTAATCCTTTGATGTACATTCACTGTGTGGGTTTCTTCATGTGTCCACACTTTATTTTGTTTTGTTTCATGTTTTTCTTCAACTCAGCCCTGAAGCATCTGGAAGAACCTGATCCAATATGTAGACATTGGTTTTACTTCTGTATTCTCTCTGAACTTAAGGAGTTTAACACTGATTTTTGTTGTCTGGCTTTTTTGTTTGTTTGTGTTTTTTTGTGTTTTGTTTATTTGTGGTTTTGTCTCTGGTTTGTTTTCATATTTTATTTTTTTTTGCATTTCTGGACGATTTAGTTTTAGTGGTTTACATTTTATCCATAAAAGTTGATGTGTGTAATGAAAATTTGTGATTTTTATTGGCTTAGATTATTTTCTCCCATGTGTATTAAATTGGGTTGATTTCCTTTTGCTCTCCCAGAGACTAACATTTGGTTTTGTTTTCTAATCCCTAATTCATTGTTGTATGAAAATCAGCAAATTGTAACCTGCTTCATATTAGAAGACTGAATTACAGTTAATTAAAAATAGATAGTTGTAATGGGCATTTTTTACAGAATCTTAATTGTGATAACAGGATGGAACTCTGTAGGGGTTACCATTAGGAAGATGACATTTGCCACTTATGGGACTGTTGGCTGTTTGCAGTATGTGTGTTACAAAGACTTTTGCATCCACCTCTGTTTCTAATAGAGCTGTTCTTAGAACATCTTACTGTTGCAACATAAAATCACAGAATTGCCAGGGTTGGAAGGGACCTTAATGATCATCTAATTCCAACCCCTCTGCGATGGGGCAGGGACATAGAATTACATAGAATAACCCAGGTTGGAGGAGACCTTCAAGATCATTGCGTCCAACCCATCAACCAATCCAACCCACCCAAACAGCTAACCCATGGCACCAAGCACCCCATCAAGTCTCCTCCTGGAAACCTCCAATGACGGCAACTCCACCACCTCCCCAGGCAGCCCATTCCAATGGGCAATCACTCTTTCTGTATAGAACTTCTTCCTAACATCCAACCTAAACCTCCCCTGGTGCAGCCTGAGCCTGTGTCCTCTTGTTCTGGTACTGGCTGCCTGGGAGACCAACCTCTGCCTGTCTACAACCTCCCTTCAGGTAGTTGTAGAGAGCAATAAGGTCACCCCTGAGTCTCCTCTTCTCCAGGCTAAGCAGCCCCAGCTCCCTCAGTGTTTCCTCATAGGGCTTGTGTTCCAAACCCCTCACCACCTTCGTTGCCCTTCTCTGGACTCGTTCCAGCAAGTCAACATCCTTCCTAAACTGAGGGCCCAGAACTGGACACAGGACTCGAGGTGTGGCCTAGCCAGTGCAGTGTACAGGGGCAGAATGACCTCCCTGCTCCTGCTGGCCACACTGTTCCTGATGCAGGCCAGGATGCCATTGGCCCTCTTGGCTACCTGGGCACACTGCAGGCTCATGTTCAGCCTCCCATCGACCACTACCCCCAGGTCCCTCTCTGCCTGGCTGCTCTCCAGCCACTCTGACCTCAGCCTGTAGCACTGCATGGGGTTGTTGTGGCCAATGTGCAGAACCTGGCACTTGGATGTGTTAAATCTCATGCCGTTGGACTCTGCCCATCTGTCCAGCTTCTCACAGTAGATCAAGTTGCTCAGAGACACATACAGCCTGGCCTTAAAAACACCCAGGGATGGGGCTTCTGCCCCCTCTCTGGGCAGCCTGTTCATGTGTCTCACCACCCTCATGGTGAAGAGCTTCTTCCTAACATCCAATCTGAATCTACCCATTTCTATTTTTGTTCTATTCCCCCTAGTCCTGTCGTTACCTGACACCCTAAAAAGTCCCTCACCAACTTTCTCATAGGCCCTCTTAAGATACTGGAAGGCCACAATAAGGTCTTCTCAGAGCCTTCTCTTCTCCAGACTGAACAGCCCCAACTCTCTCCATCTGTCCTCATAGGAGATCGATACTCGCTGTTTACCTCTGGGCTGTTGTCAGTATTTTGTGTATGGTGGTGTTACTAATTGAAGTTTGCTGCTGTAGCAATGTTTTTGTAATTGCTTCAGTCTTGGTAACAAAACCTTTTCAACAGGAGAGTGTTGTGCAAGGCAGGTGTGGTTTCAGGTTTGGAGTGGTACTGGTCACCTGTGTTGCTAGCAGTCAATTCAGGGTATTGAAAGCTCAAAATACGGAGGCCAGAATCATATAATCAGGAGAACATTGGTATCTAGTGAATAATCAGGAGTACAATTTAGCATATAGAAGAAATTAACTTTTTGTGTTAAAAAAACAAAGCCCAACTTTGAAGTCTTTCATACTTAGTGATGGATTAAGCAGGAGGATGGGGTCAGAATTTGTCCTTTTTATGGGAATAAAGGCAGTCTCAGTGAAACTGAGAGGGTTGTTGCTGGAATATTCAGCAAAAGGAAAGAGGCTCAGGGAGGAGGGTGGAAGCAAGAGCTGTTGTAAGAGGAGTGATGAGGGTAGGTGGAGCAAGTCACAGAGGAGTGTTGGGTTCACAAACTCTTCACTGCCTTACTTTAGGTTATAATTTTAAACTATTTTGAAGCCACTGAATGCAGAGTGGGACATGACACTGCTTGCTCCATGGAATGAGAACAGGGTGATCTGGATTACAGCTCCACACTCCTGAATTGTATGACTGAAGGTGCCCATTGTCGCACCAACATCTGGGCGCACAGGGGACAACCATGCTTGAGCTGGAGGGATTGCTACCTTGCAATTCTGACTCACCTCTCAGAAGCCTGCCCTGGCAGTGAGAGAGGTATAAAAGGAGGTTGAGAGGGAAAGATTTCTCTGCCTGGGTCCGTTCTCAATGGAAGCAGGTCTGGCAGGGGCTGTGTCTCAAGGGTGGCCATAGGGATTGTGAGCCTGAAAGAGATGGGAGGACATTTGAGACTTAGCATCTGGACAGCTACAGAGTTTGTGTGTTGGATAATGCTGAAAAGAACTGGTGGTGTAAACAAAAGAAGTAGTTGGGGGAACTCAGTGATACTGATGGAAGGTGAGGGGCAACCATTTGAAAACAGTATAATTCTAACAGTGACAATTGTTTGCTGTCTCTTACTTAATAACATTACAGGACTATTTTTCAGTAGGTAATGCAATTAGGGAGCTTCATCATATTTTCAAAATGTCAGGAAGGTGTATTCTTAGCAGTAAATTGAGGGTAGGTATAGCCCCAGGTGCATCTTCAGCTGGAGTCAGGGGTGAAACCAGCAGCCCAGCTGATGTACACTAATGCATGCTGTATGGGTAACAAACAAGAGGAGCTGGAAGCCTTGTTACAGCAGGAAAGTTATGATGTAGTTGCCATCACAGAAACGTGGTGGGATGACTCACATGACTGGAGCACTGTAATCGGTGGCTACAGGCTCTTCAGGAGAGACAGGCGAGGGAGAAGGGGTGGAGGGGTGGCTCCAGACACCATGGAACTAGAGATTAAGGATGATTAGGTTGAGTGCCTGTGGGTGAGAATTAGAGGGAAGGCCAACAAGGCTGACATCCTGGTTTGAGTCTGTTATAGACCACCCAACCAGGATGAAGAGGTTGATGACTTATTTTATAGGAAGCTAGAGGCTGTCTCAAGATCACCAGACCTGGTTCTTATGGGTAACTTTAACCTGCCTGATATATCTGCTGGGAACTTACCACAGCAGAGAGGAAGCAGTCTAGAAGGTTCTTAGAGTGTATGGAGGATAGCTTCTTATCCCAGCTGCTGTGTGAGCCTACCAGGGGTAAGGCTTTGCTTGACCTACATTTTACAAAGAGAGAAGGGCTGGTGGGAGATGTGGTGGTTGGAGGCTGTCTGGGGTCCAGCAACCATGAGATAGTAAGTGCCAGGTTCTACACATTGGTCACAACAACCCCATGCAGTGCTGCAGACTGGGGACAGAGTGGCTGGAGAACGGCCAGGCAGAAAGGGTCCTGGGGGTGCTGGTTGACAGCTGGCTGAACATGAGCCAGCAGTGTACCCAGGTGGCTAAGAGGGCCAATGGCAACCTGGCCTGTATCAGGAACAATGTGACCAGCAAGAGCAGGGAGGTCATTGTGCCCCTGTACTCAGCACTGGTCAGGCCACACCTTGAGTCCTGTGTCCAGTTGTGGGCCCCTCAGTTTAGGAAAGATGTTGACTTGCTGGAACATGTCCAGAGAAGGGCAACGAAGCTGGTGAGGGGTTTGGAGCACAAGCCCTGTGAGGAGAGGCTGAGGGCACTGGATTTGCTTAGCCTAGAGAAGAGGAGACTCAGGGGAGACCTTATTGCTCTCTACAACTCCCTGAAGGGAGGTTGTAGCCAGGTGGGGGTTGTTCTCTTCTCCCAGGCAACCAGCAGCAGAACAAGAGGACACAGTCTCAAGCTGTGCCAGGGAAGGTTTAGGCTGGAGGTTAGGAAGAAGTTCTTCACAGAAAGAGTGATTGCCCATTGGAATGGGCTGCCCAGGGAGGTGGTGGAGTCACCATCACTGGGGGTGTTCAGGAGGAGACTTGATAGGGTGCTTGGTTGCATGATTCAATTGATTAGGTGGTGTTGGATGATAGGTTGGACTCAATGATCTTGAAGGTCTCTTCCAATCTGGTCTGGTCTGGTCTGGTCTGGTCTATTCTATTCTATTCTATTCTATTCTATTCTATTCTATTCTATTCTATTCTATTCTATTCGCCATTGGAATGGGCTACCCAGGGAGGTGGCGGAGTCACCATCACTGGAAGTGTTTAAGAAGAGGCTGGATGAGGCACTTAGTGTCATGGTTTAATTGATTAGATGGTGTTGGGTGACAGGTTGGACTTGATGATCTTGAAGTTTTTTCCAGCCTGGTTAACTGTATTCCATTCAGCTAGCACATTACTCTTACTGCCTGTTAAAATGCTTTGTTAGACAGTTTAACTCATGAACTGTGTGAAATGTTAACCACAAATGAAAAAAATAATCAAAGGGAATTGACAGAAAAAAAGCTTTGTTGAGTGGTTGCTGAACTTAATCTTTAGGGAAGAGATGAGTGTAGTTCATGTCGTTCATATTTTTCTGAGTCAGGATGATTCGTAGGGATTAGGGATAGTGGTGGTTAGCCAGGAGTAGTTTGAAGTGTGTGGAGTAGAAGTATTTGAGGTTTGCCAGAGGCATGCCTCATTCAAAACAGCTCTGTACTGTCACATCTATGTTGTTTTTCTGTTGCTCCTGGAATACTGAAAATAAAAACAAGGTCTTCTCACTGGTATTCTCCTCTCATATTTGTGTCTTTCATTGCTACTAAGTTATTTATTAATGCTGTTTATTAATTTATTTGTCGCAACCTCTTCCTTGAAAGACTCCTTGAATGCATTGTGTGCACTTGACAGCTTGTAATGGGAATGATGGGAGCACAAATTTGGGATTGATTGGTTTTACTGGTGTGACACAGAGTATGGGAGCGGCCGGCCTGAACAGGCTCCAGGGTAAAGATCCTTGGTCTTCAAGATTATGTTTTCCTCTGTGTAACACGAGGTTGGATCACTTTTGTTATGAGTATAATAAATCAAGCAATGAGACTTCCTTACCATCCTTAGTTTCTGACTTTTACTTTGTAGTTTACTCTTTTTTTTTGTGGTGGTGTCCCTGTAGGTTATAAGTAGTGTTCTTGTACAACTTCTGTGCTTCACCTTGGTAGGCAGGAAGCTTAGCATGGGTGGTGGTGTCAGTTCCTGCTCGACAGCAGTATTTATCCATCTCAAGCTACTTTTTTTTTTTCTCCTTTATTTTTTGCTTTTCTCCAAATTCTTTTAAAACTGGGATGCCTTTCCAAGTCTGCTTGGATCCATTGAAAATGACAACTTTAAAAGTCTTAAAACTTGGTGGTTTTGTTTGAAAGGACAAAAGAACACAAGGTTTGCTCCAAAATCCGAAGCTCTTAAAACTTGTAGTACCCTTCACTCTCCAGAAAACCCAGTACCATGTTATTTCAAATACTTGTTGATCAAGAGCTGTTGCTGGCCTGACTGCAATGACAGTGACTCAGGCCCTTGTGCTGCCTTTCTCTCCCTTAACTACAGAGCTGTGAAGGGCAGCTAGTGCAGCTGCAGGTGTCTGTAGGTAGGTGAGATGGACCCACCAACTGGTAAGACCTTTTATCTACTAAAGTTATTCTTCAGGTTATAATTTCTGGGCTCTGTCTGTGAATAATTGCTGAGCCATGGTTAAGAGGGTTGTTTGTCCATGTTGGTCTGCAAGGTAAAATGGCACAGGCTTACTGCATACAGATGGTGAGTCCTGCAGGCTGCTGCAGTGATCTCAGTAGGAGACTGGAAAGTACAAATTACCTTTGGAAATTGGACTACTTCTGGTTTTTGCATTTAAATATGTAATCAGATTTGTAGATTAATTCCCCCCATGGAATACTGCATGAAATAGTACATTGAATTGTTTCTAAATGACCCCCTGCCCCACAAAAATGTCTAGGTGATGGAGGAACTATGAGATAGGGGAGAAGCAAACACATTTCTTTTTTAGCAAGGACAGGAAAAGAACCAGAGTAACCTTGTCTCCTGTCAAAGATACAAAGGCTATTAGAACAAGGAGAGAAAGGACAAGGATTACGCAGCCTGGTGGAATATAACCAAGTATTTTATCAGGTAGATCTCCAAACACATCCACCTTTCTCTAAGGTTAATTGTGGCTTGCAATGAGCTTTACTCACAGGATCACAAGATGTTAGGAATTGGAAGGGACCTTGGAAGGTCCAACTTCCCTGCCAGAGCAGGACCATAGAAGCTAGCACAGGTTGCACAGGAACACATGCAGATGGGTCATGAAAGTGTCCAGAGAAGGAGACTCCACACCCTCCCTGGGCAGCCTGTTCCAGTACTCTGTGACTCTCACAGTGAAGAAGTTCCTCCTCATGTTGAGGTGGAACCTTCTGTGCTGTAGTTTATATCCATTACCCCAAGTCCTACCACAGGGTGCAACTGAGCAGAGCCTGTCCCCTCCCTCTTGACACCTAGCCCTCAGATATTTATAAACATTTATTAAATCCCTTCTCAATATTCTTTTCTCCAGACTAAACAGCCCCAGGTCTCTCAGCCTCTCCCTGTAAGGCATGTGCTCCAGTCCCTTAATCATCCTGGTAGCCCTCTGTTGAACTTTTCTCCAGCAGATCTCTGTCCCTCTTGAACTGGGGAGCCCAAAACTGGATGCAGTAGCAGTATTCCAGGTGAGGTCTCACCAGGTCAGAGTTGAGGGTGAGGAGAACCTCCCTCAATCTGTTGGACACACTTCTCTTACTGCACCCCAGGATCCCATTGGCCTTCTTGGCCACAAGGGCACATTGCTGTCCCATGGATAACTTGTCCACCAGGACTCTCTAACCCTAATCCTTCTCCATGGGGCTGCTTTCTAGCAGATCACCTCCCAAACAGCGTTGGTGCAGTTTATTATTCCTTCCCAGATACAGGACTCTGCACTTATCCCTGTTCAACCTCATTAGGTTCCTCTCTGCCCAGCTCTCCAGTCTGTCCAAGTCTCACTGAATGGCTGCATGGCCTTGAGGTATATCAGCCAAGTCTCCCAGTTTGGTGTCATCAGCAAACTTGCTGAGCAGACACTCTGTCCCCTCATCAATGTCATTGATGAAGATGTTGAACAGGAAAGTGAAATGCTGGGATAGAGAGTTTCCAGCAGAAATTCTCCAGGAACATTACTGGTTTTACTCTCTCCTTGCTCCTTCCAAAAGCATTGAGAGCACAAGTATGCTTCAGTGACTTTCTCTGGATATCAAATCATTATTAAAAAAATTGTAGCTATTAGATCTGATAGTGGGTCTGTTTTGAGCTGGTCAGTGCTTGATGGGAAAATTGTATGTTAGATGTGGAATTTCTCCCTTTTCTGTGCTTTTTTACCTACAATATGCCGAGGGATAATTATTAGTAATGCTAGCCTCCACTTTCAAGAAAGGGCAGGCTACGAGAAAAGACATTAAAAATTTATTGATGAAAACACTCATGGTCAATTGCTCAACTTTAGAGAGTGTATCTTCCTATTAAAATAGATACTCATTAGCCACATTTGTAGGATGCAAGCTAGACTGTTTAACCTGATTAATAGCATCACTGCTGTCACATAGTGCCGCTGGGTTAGAGCCTGAGTATGCACCCACACCTTCACAAACAGATAGCATGCTGTTTCTGTGCAAAAGCATTTTATTGGTACCTTTCTAACAGAAAACAAAAGAAGGTGTGCAAATGTAATGAATACAGCAATGCCTTTTATTGTGGGTTGAGGGAACGCGAGAGGAGGAGCTGAACAGAACTACCTGCTACATAGAGCAGAGTGAATTCAGCTGCTGATTCTTTCTCTTGGAAGCATTACTGTGAGCCTAGAAATGGTCTCACAGTTGGGTTTCTTAAGTGTGTGTTAGAACCTGCAACAGCTTTTGCTTGGTTTTCTTTGCTCATTTTTCCCAACTTGGGGGTGAATTGTGGAAGCCTGTTCTCTCTCTGTGCCAGCTGGAGAGCTCAACACCACCTCATGCTTATTGCCACCTCCTGTTTTGGAGGAGCAAAATAAATTTGTTTGTTTTTTTTTGCTAACTTATCTTGTGCTGATTGACAGAGTGAGGTGGGACTCAGGTGACACTTCTGGGCACTTCTGGGGAGATGGTCATCTCCAGACTGAAGGCATTGGCTTTTGCTGCCTGTGGTAGCCACGGGGACATAAATACTGATTTTACAAGCGCCTTCTGGTAATGTATAAACTTGCAGCTTGTTTAGCTTTCTCTGCTGCTTGTGGGAACAATTTTGTTCCTTAGTTTAAAAGAAGCTTAGTGGGTACAGCTTATTCTGTTTTTGTTTATTCTTCAAGTGGTTTTGCTGTGAACATTGGCACAGTGCACTTGATGCTGCGCTAAGGGGAAAGCCATGCTGTATTTTGTCTGCAGTGGGAGGATGGTTAGCACCATTCTCTAACTTCTTTATAACATCTTGCAGAGTGTAAAGGGAGAAGACATGCCAGGGTTTATATAATCTACTACATATAAACAGTATTACATTTTTTTCTTCCTACTACAATTTTTCCATTGTCCTGGTGTTCCCTCTTAAGCAAGAGAGGGGCAACAATTGAATGCCCTCTGCTCTACATAGCGGCTAGTTATGTTCAGCTCCTAGTACTGCCTTTCCTCAGCCCACAGGGAATTTCATCACTGCATTCATTAAGCAGCTATGAGGAGACTCAGCAAAAGTTTTGAGCTGCATAAGTGTAGTTTGAAATCTGAGGCAGAATTAGTGTTTCAGATGTTTGTGCGTTTTCAGACTTTCAAGCTGAATCTGTGGTACCTGTGCTCTGTTACAAATCACTATAGCTAGGTTGGCCAAGGGCAGATTTTGGCACAAGTCTGCAATGAAGTTGTGCTTGTTTCTTTGGACTTGTAGCATGGGGTCTTAGGTGTTTAGCCACCCTCCCTTAGATCAGGTAGTTGAGAGGTTGGCATCACCACAAGAAACATCACATGCATGGTTCACACAGAAACTGATGCTCCAGTGATTGTCATAGGGAAACTGGCGAGCTGGTCCTTAAGATGTGGTTATCTGATTTGGAATTGCATACAAGTTCAAGGATTTCTTGTTCTGATGGCCTCTGAGACTCAGCAGCTTCTCAACAGGACAATAAAGAAAATTGTTTTATTCTTGAATGTGTTAGGATATAAATAGAGATTAGTATTGCAGCTTTGAGAAAAGAGTGTCAGTAGTGCGGTCTGTACTGCATGAAGAGCTGGCTCAATTCTGGACTGAGCATAAAGCTAGTTTGAGTGAAGGTATTAAACCTTAGAAGGTTAAAAGAGGGAGACTGTTTGATAGCATTTGTTAATGCTTATCCTTATTAGCAGGGCAAAATAAGTATGTGAAACCTGTATAGTTAAGTCTTTCTTTGTGCAGTCTTTATAGTAAGTGTAGTCTCCTGATAAAAGATCTGCTGGCGAGGGTTGATCTTTATCCCTTTCCCTACTGTGATCATACGGAAGAATCACTGACAAGCCTTTCCCTCTTGTCTTACTTGAAACATGAGCAGTTTTCCTGTGGGATACCTTCCTTCTGGACTTCACACTTTTTTTTTTCTTTTTAAGTACTCAGATTTGTTTAGCCAGATTTTAAGTATTACTGTTTTATAATTTTTCTGATGCTCATAAGCCCTTATGAGTAGAGATCTGAGATAGTCATTATATGAAGATTAATACATACAGTTTTGCTGAGGAATACCTGAAAATGAAAAGGAAAGTCTGAAGATCAGGGGAAAAGATGACTTCTTTTTAAATGCCAGTTCTTTATGAATTCAGAAACATAATTGTATTTTGCAGCTGGGCTGAAAATCCTGTGTTGTTTTGATGATACCCTAGAAAATATACTTTTGGCCGGTTAGGACAATTATTTAATCAATAATTGTCTTAATTGTTTAATCAACTCACCAAAAAGTTGGAGGATGTAAGTGCAGATTGTTTTATATTCATATACATGAATGACGAGCTGGATGCATTTCTGTGTGGCATGCTCTAGGTGATCCTGCTTTGGTAGGGGAGTGTGATGGTTTAAGCCTTAACTGGGAGTTAAGAGCTCAGATGGGGGCAAGGCTGAGAATCTCTCCCCTGCTCCCCCCTCCTCCCTCCCAACAGGGAGGGGGAATAAAAAGGGAAAGGAACAAATCTACCAAACAATAATTTGGAGTTGGCTTGGAAGTAGAGAGGTAAACAGTTTTTCTTTAAACAAAACCAAACCAAATGTTACAGTTTGAGCTGGGTGCCCCCCTGCAATGTTTACTTCCTGTGTCCAGAAGTCCAGCCCAGGGGTGGACACAGGAAATTATGTAGTATTTCATACCACAATCCTTTGCACCACTATAAGATCTGGTGCGGAGTCTAGCACTATCTCTTTTCTTCCTCCTCTGTCAGCCGGTAACTGGGGAGATGTCTCCTGGCTTTGGGCCTGGCTAGGCCCAAGGCCATGGGGGGATGGGCAGTCTCAGATCTGGCCAGCTGAGACTAGCCTAGCAGTGGGAGGGGGAAGAAGGAGCCCTGGGGGTCTCAGGTGTACCCTCAGGTGGGGATGGGGTCTCTCTGGGTCTCCTTTGGGATTTTTCTTTGTCACTCTGCTTTTGCTTTTCTGTAAAAGTTCACTGCTTTCTATTTAAACTTTCCATCACTTTTGCAATCCGTTTGTCTGAGTGTTTATTGTTGCCAGGGGTGGGGAAGGGGGCTGCCTCAACCCAGCACACCGAAACAAAAATATATATCAATAACAGGTAAAGTTCACAAGGGCAAGGAACAAGGATGGATGGGAGGGGGACAAATAGGAAGAATACAAAACCAATTTTTTCTCTGAAGAGGCGCAGAGGCAGCAGGGAGAAGGATCAGACCCGACCACGTGGCAGAGGAGGTCCTCATGGAGGGCAGTCGCAGTAGCTCTCATCCAGGAGAGGCTGGAGCCAAAAGGAGAGCTAATGACTCCAATGCCTTCCCTTTTATACCCTAGCTGGGCAGGGAGCGGGGAGTGGAACAGACTCAGCTTCCCGGGGCCGGGCGGGGAGGGGGCGGGAAGTGCAAAGTACCCGCAAGCCCTCCACCCTGCTTTGTGTTTTGTTTTCAGAATGGGCGTTAACCCACCACAGGGAGGCCAACTAGGTGATCTCCAGAGGTTCCTTCCAGCCACTACTGTTCTATGATTCTATTATATGCATGTGTGTGTAGAAATATGTGTATGTGTGTGTATATTTTTTTTTAAGTGTGTATGTATATATCTGTATATATAATTTATATATATATATGTATTTTATATGTGCATATATAATTTTTATACTTACATATAGCTGTAATTCCTGTCCTGAGAAAAGGCCCACTAAGTTCTTTGACTTTGTGGGCAGGCTGGTAAATTAAATAAAATGTTAACTCTAGTGTGGAGTTTGAACCGTGTGCCAGGAATAGGTGGTGAAATCTGAAACCTTGCAGTGTGTGCGCTGTAACATGAACATTTCCTTCTGTCAGGGAAGATGTCCTAAGTGATGTGTGACTCCGTTCATCAAAATTTTATTTAGATTTGATGAAAACCAGTCATTCTATTTAAACTGGAGTTGTGAAGGGAATATCAAGCTTTCAGAGCTATCCATTCAAACCACTGAGGTGTCAAGGATAACTACTTTTAGAACAGAAATTCTAAAAGTAGTTACCCCTGAATAGAATTGAAATTTTGAGTGGCATTCACGAAGTATTTTCTTCCGCTCTGTGCATTTTATTGCACTCTTCAAGACTGACCACTGATGGTTACCTAAATCCACGCACTTGAGAACTCCATTACTTCCCTAGGTTTTAACTCGCCTTTCAAAAACCTTTACAATACACACAAACTTTCTAACTTCATCTGTGTACATTGACATAGTTGCAGGGAGTTTTAAATATTATTGAAAGATATCTTTCCCAGAGTAATAATTCTCTGAAATTATGAAATGTATTGTATTTATATGTATTTTTGTCAAACCAGACCCTTCAGTTCTAGGGAGAACAAGAGTGGGATGATCTTGAAGGTCTCTTCCAACCTGGTCTCGTCTCGTTCCCTTCCCTTCCCTTCCCTTCCCTTCCCTTCCCTTCCCTTCCCTTCCCTTCCCTTCCCTTCCCTTCCCTTCCCTTCCCTTCCCTTCCCTTCCCTTCCCTTCCCTTCCCTTCCCTTCCCTTCCCTTCCCTTCCCTTCCCTTCCCTTCCCTTCCCTTCCCTTCCCTTCCCTTCCCTTCCCTTCCCTTCCCTTCCCTTCCCTTCCCTTCCCTTCCCTTCCCTTCCCTTCCCTTCCCTTCCCTTCCCTTCCCTTCCCTTCCCTTCCCTTCCCTTCCCTTCCCTTCCCTTCCCTTCCCTTCCCTTCCCTTCCCTTCCCTTCCCTTCCCTTCCCTTCCCTTCCCTTCCCTTCCCTTCCCTTCCCTTCCCTTCCCTTCCCTTCCCTTAATTCGTCTTTGGGTCCCAGACTTTCTGGATCTTAACCTTGGAGCTATTTAATTCAAAATAATTAAGTAATGTCAAACAAAAGACTCCATAAAGAAAAATGTTTATTCCTTTAAGCATCTACTGAAAGGCTGTGGAAGTGCTGCTTGAAAGTTTAATCTTTGAATACACCTTTTTAAAGGGAGAATGGGGAGGAGCACGGTGTGAAAGTATTATGTTCAGTTGATGAGTTGCTCATCCATATCAAGTCCAACTTTTTATTGTGTGTGGAAGCCTGTTGATGAGGGTATAATGATATGGGGAAAAAATGCAAACAGAAAACCAACACAGCTATACAGTCAGGTGAGTGAAGGATGCATTTTCTTGAGCTGCCAAAGAGCCCAGTGGCATTGAGATCATTCTAGTTCGGTGTAAATGTGTTGGAGGCATCATCCTATAAGGCTCAGCTGAAATCAGGGCAGGCTGCATCACACTCCTCACATTCCAGACTTCAGCCTCCTCCCTCATCTTTGGTATTCCAGAGGCTGAGCTGGTGGCAAAGCTGCTGCTTCTTACCTTGAGTCATGATGCACTTCAGTAAGTGTGTTCAGAATCTCTTCTTTATGCTAGATGTCATTCTTCGTGGGAGTCTGGATAAATATTTCAGTCTGTAGGAGTTCAGGAGAGCTAGGTATTGCCTAGCAACAAGCATCCCACTCTCTGCCTCCTGCTTCTCTTTAGTTTTATTAAAATACCAGTGGAAACCAGAAGTTGAAGCATTAAGTTAATTTTCAGAAATATTTTGAGCAGCTTAAGATATTTTTGTTATGACACTGTCAGAGCAATAACGATGTTGGCGGGAGGGGGTGTGTGTGTGGCATTTTCAAGTAAATCCACTTGCCTTGTTTGAACAGAAATCACAATCAAAGACTAGCAGAAACTTTAGCTGAGGACAGAATGAAGTTTATGCTAGCAGTTATTTAGTAACAGAATGCACAGCAAGTGCTCCTTTGGTCTTACGAGGTCTATAAATACAGCAGTTACCCAGTGGTACAGAACTCTGTATACGAAGATCCTGGGGGCTAAACTCAAGGCAAGAAAAGGAGGCACTCAAAGTGCAATTGAGGTGGATTTTTGGGTATGCTGATTCAGTGCAATGCTGCACTCTATTTCAGCCTGTCCGTTCCCTTATCAATTTTAAATGTCAAGGACTGTTGCAAAGCTGTAGCTATTGGTTAAGGTATCTCTCTAGCCTCTGCAGAATGTATTCCTTATGGAGTTTACAAATTTCCCTGCACAAAGTGGAAACTTAGGAAAAAAGGGCAAGTATGTGGCTACTATTAATACAAAGGTAGCCATCCTTAACCCTGGACTGAGGATAGCCTGTGTTCCTTTGTTTCTATGAATGCTACTGAAACCATGACTTCAATGAATTCTGCCTTATCTATTCTTAAGGATGGCCTTCATGAATTTGGGAGAAGTCATCCTCTGCCTTTGTGGAAGTGTAGAGTGACTCAGGGCCCTTGAAAAGGATTGCAGAAGTGTAAGTGCAGATAAAAGGGCTTTTAAGAAGAAAAGTGCATACTTTTAAGGAAAAATAAATGCTAACAAGAAGGTGATTGAGAAACACTGTTGTGCCCAAATGTGAGGTTTGCTTCGTGGAGGGAAAAGTTAACAAAACCTTATTCAAGGAATGAATTAACTTTGCAAATGAGTTGGTCTCTTTGAAATATGTGTTCCCACATCTATCTGAATTAGAAAAGGGAGATAACAGCACAAGGAATAGTTTGTGACTGCCTTAATGGGAATTCACTTAAAAATTAATAGTATATAAAAGAGATGTGAAAGTAGTAGCAGGGTGAACTTGGGTTTTGGTTTAATGTGGGTTTATATGTTCAAAAATGTTCTATTTGTAGAAACAACATGATTGTGCTGAAATCCTTCTCATGTTCCTTACTCTGGCCCTTGATCCTGGCTCATTTCCACTGGAGGGTGGAAATGCTGGCCAGGGAGGGACTACCAGGGCATTTGCTCTGATCAAGACAGGCTTTTAAAATGGACTAGGTGTTGTAATTTCTGTTTGATTTTCTCTTGCTGTTGGAGGAGGAATACAATGTTTGGTGGCATTCACGTGTTATAAACTCCTGGAGTCTAAAGACAGGATTTTAAGATCATGGTTAGCCTTTGGTTGGAAGTGTCTTGTTGCAGAGATTTTTCCTTTGGTATAAAATCCACTTGGCATGCTTCAATTTGGACTTCCAACATCCTCTATCATATTTCTGACAGTAGAAACCGAGATTTCACAGTAAGCTGCAAGTCCAAAGCAGGTTTCACACTGGCAAAAACATGGCAGAATGGATGCACTAGATCTGAAAGGACAGGTGGTCCCATTTTTCATATGAATTTTGGAGTAATTTGTCTGAAGAAGCAACTCTTCAGCTGTTTTGAAAATCAGGCAACAGATTTGTGCAGTTGTCAGTTAAATGCTCATTTCAGATTAACTGTTTGCTTTTCATCTGCTCCCCAAAGGCAGCCTACAATAGTTCCAGTGAGGCTTGTGGTCTGTATGGGTGGCATGTGTGTTGTGCACATTGGCCATAAACTACCCTGGCAGTCAGTGCTAAGGGGTACCCCTGTCCTATCCTCAAACTACTTGTATCGCGGTGGAGCAGTGTTGAGGGGCAATGGCTCTGCTGGAACTTGTGGTCCGGCCCTGGACAGGCAAGAACTCTTCCATGGAGGAGAGCACTCCAGTAATGCAAGGACATAGGCGATGCAGTGCTTGATAAATTGTGCAAACCTGAAGAGAATTAATAAGCAAATCTAATTATTTGTCATTGCTAATGAAGTAGTTTTTTTCATGAGGAGGGATGTTGTACATGATTTAATAACAGAAAACCAGCTGTGGCTATGGCTGAGTGGAGAGCCTTGTGTGAAACGTTTTGAACCCACCCACCCCCCCCCCCCCCCCCATGTTTGCTCTATCACCATAGCCACGGTAACCTAATAGGACTTCTGTGCTCATGTGTAACCTGAAGCTAAGTTGCTTTGTAGGAGCGTGTGTGTTTGTGTGCATTTAGGGAGGTGTAATGATGAGAAAACCTGGAGAATGGAAACAACTAAAGGTCAAACTCTGTCTTTCTCAGGCAGAGACCCCATGAAGCTTTTTGAATGCATTGCATTTAATTTTAAAGAACTTGGTGACTGCTCAGGTTGGGTAACCACATCCTGTAAATCCAAGATATGGAAAACCTGGGGCAGTTGCCCCGTTTTTGAATGTTAGCACAGAAAAAGAGAATCTAGAAACTCAAAGGTGGCTCTTCAAGTATCCAGTTAAAAAAACAAACAAGCAAAACCCAAACCAACCAAACAAAACCAACAAAGAAAACCATCAGTGCCAAGGGAGATTAAACAAAATAAAAAGGAAAGACAGTGCAAGATATGTGGGAGGTGGGGCAAATGGTCATACAGTACTTTTCATGCTTCAAACCTTCAGTATTTACTTATGTTTAATTGGCTTGGTGTTTGTGGTAATTTTGCAGCCTTTTATGATTCATATGAATATTTCTATTAACCTTAGTATTTTATTATTTTTCTATTAACCTTTGTATGTTACTAGAAATAGAATGAAGAACGTGGTGTTTAGTCAGTATAATAGTAGCATAGTATATGAATATTTACTGACTTTTTGTGCTGAAGGGAGCTTCTGGTCTTGTTTTCAGCATAGAAGTTTGCATACTATTTGGAAACCTGTTAGTCATGTTGTTATATATGCAGCAGTGATGAAATACTAGGTTGTGGTTTCAAAGTGGGCAGGTGATGCTCCACTGTGATTTGAAGGATGACCTTATTTCCAATGATGTAAAAATAACGGCAGATTGTTTGTGTAATAACTCTGACAGGGGATTTACATTCTTGACTTCACACTATTTGTATTATCAAGAGAGAGACATATGTAAGCAGCATTTGCCTCCAGATCTATACATATATTCTGGCAAGATGTTTAAAATATGTAAATATTGGACATCTGAAGGGTGTGTCCCCTACCAAGGCTTTAATATTTGTAATATATTCTCTTAAACCTAAAGGAGCTTCCCAAAAGTATAATACAGTATTTTAATCTCTATAAACATTTTTCTTGTATAGTATCATAGTATCAGTCAGGGTTGGAAGGGACCACAAGGATCATCTAGTTCCAACCCTCACACTAGATCAGGCTGGCCAGAGCCTCATCCAGCCTGGTCTTAAACACCTCCAGGGATGGGGCCTCAACCACCTCCCTGGACAACCCATTCCAGAGCTTCACCACTGTCATGGTGAAGAACTTCCTCCTCACATCCAGCCTGAATCTCCCCACCTCCAGCTTCATTCCATTCCTCCTAGTCCTATCACTACCTGAGATCCTGAGAAGTCCTTCCCCAGCCTTCCTGTAGGCCCCCTTCAGATACTGGAAGACCATATAGATTCACATGAAAACATAACTAAAGTAATCCATAGGAAACCTTTCAGGAAATAAGTATTCAAAATAGTTAATGGTCTTACACAGTTGTTTCCCATGGTTGCAGTGCTGACAGGGCTCACTAATAAATGTATTTTGGCTTTTAATGTGTTATTATCCAGATCTGTCATATTACATGTGGGAAGCACATTTTGAAATACCAGCAGAGAATATTCAAGCTCTGTAACTGCTGGAAGGTTTACCTCTACAAACATACAAACCTGAAGGATGACCAAGAGCTCAGGTCCAGCCAACATGGATTTAGGAAGGGCAGGTCCTGCCTCTCCAACCTGATCTCCTTCTATGATCAGGTGACCCGTCTGGTGGACGTGGGGAGGCCTGTGGATGTGGTCTACCTGGACTTCAGCAAGGCCTTTGACACCGTCCCCCACAGCAAACTGCTGTCTAAGCTGCCAGCTCGTGGCTTGGACCATTACACTCTGTGCTGGGTTAGGAACTGGCTGAAGGGCCGAGCCCAGAGAGTGGCGGTGAATGGTGCCACATCCAGCTGGCGGCCAGTCACCAGTGGTGTCCCCCAGGGATCAGTGCTGAGCCCTGTCCTCTTCAACATCTTAATCGATGATCTGGATGAAGGGGTCGAGTCAGTCATCAGCAAGCTTGCAGATGACACCAAGTTAGGAGCAGATGTTAGTCAGTTAGAGGGTAGAAAAGGCTCTGCAGAGGGACCTCGACCGACTGGACAGATGGGCAGAGTCCAATGGGATGGTATTCAACAAGTCCAAGTGCCGAGTGCTGCACTTTGGCTACGGCAATCCCATGCAGAGCTATAGGCTGGGGTCGGAGGGGCTGGAGAGCTCCCAAACAGAGAGGGACCTGGGGATGCTGATTGACAGCCACCTGAATATGAGCCAGCAGTGTGCCCAGGTGGCCAAGAAGGCCAATGGCATCCTGGCCTGCATTAGGCATAGTGTGGCCAGCAGGAGCAGAGAGGTCATTGTGCCCCTGTACTCTGCATTGGTTAGGCCACACCTTGAGCACTGTGTCCAGTTCTGGGCCCCTCAGTTTAAGAAGAACATCAAAACACTTGAATGTGTCCAGAGAAGGGCAACAAGGCTGTTGAGAGGCCTTGAACACAAGCCCTATGAGGAGAGGCTGAGGGAGCTGGCATTGTTTATCCTGGAGAAGAGGAGGCTCAGGGGTGACCTCATTGCTCTCTACAACTACCTGAAAGGTGGTTGTAGCCGGGAAGGGGTTGGCCTCTTCTCCCAGGCAACCAGCACCAGAACAAGGGGACACAGTCTCAAGCTGTGCCAGGGGAGGTTTAGACTCGAGGTGAGGAGGAAGTTCTTCACCGAGCGAGTCATTCTTCATTGGAATGTGCTGCCCAGGGAGGTGGTTGAGTCACCGTCCCTGAAGGCGTTCAAGAGGGGATTGGACGTGGCACTTGGTGCCATGGTCTAGTCATGGGGTCTGTGTTGATAGGTTGGACTTGATGATCCTCGAGGTCTCTTCCAACCTTAGTTATACTGTGATACTGTGATAGGGTACTGATACAGAATGGGCCCTGAAGACTGATTAAAGCAGTTAGGATTTAGTTTGCTGAAGGAGCAACTCAGGAGTTAGAAGCGCTGAGAGCAGTGACTAAAATAATTGGTTAAGAAGAAATAAGGTTTTCTCCAATGCATTTTTTGGTCATATTTCTGCAGTTTTATTTAAAGTTATTTTAAACTTTGTTGTTATGACCTCTGTTTTACTGTGTCCACGATTAGATTTTATTTACATGTAGAACAATATTTGAGAAACTAATGAACCTTTAAAACCCACATCCATTAATTTATTTAATCTTTTCCTTTTCAGGACTGAAGTGGAGCTAGGGACGGATGGTTGACTGAATATTCATATGAAGAGGAAAGCCATAAAAGTTGGTTGACATTTTTACAGCCATGGGCATTTTGCATGTTACTGCTATTATCAAAAACTTGTATCATGTTACGTAATGTAATAGATGAAATAGTGATCTGAGCTTCACGTGACATATTGTCCTTCAGGCAGGGGAGTACTAGAGCTTACCACAGCTGTAACTTAACATTTTTCTGACCAAACCTGAATGTTCAAAGGAAAGTTTAATAGTATGTTAAAAAAATGGGTCATTCTTTTGAAGCCAGGTGTTTGAATGGGCTGATGCAGAGCGGTGCTCATTATTCTTAAGTGCAAGGATGAAGCGGGGAATGGGAGATGTGTTGTCTTTCATTACAGCTATGGGCTATGAAGCTTAATAGGTTGTCGAGTGGTACTCGAATGCCACTTTGACAGTGCTGTTTAAGAAGTCAAATAGGATGTGATACCTTTGGATGTACCTTGGTGCTTTGTTTTCTTATCATAGAGAGGTGGCTGTCTTACAGCGTGCTTTTTCTGTGCCGGTTACAAAGGAAGAAGCTGTTAGTGGTCCTCCATGCTGTCCTGACTTTATTGTTACGTTTTGTAAGATGATGAATTCTGTAGACCTGGACATCTGTCAATCCAAATTGTTGGTAACTGTGAGCTACAGGCTGTGGATGCAGTGGGACGTTAACAGATTCCAGCCAGCACCATTTAAACAATGCTGATGGTGCCTGTGGGTTGGCACCAGAGCAGATTAATTGCAATGACAAATGCAGGGTGTGGTGCAGTGCATTGCAGGGTGCAGTCCAGTGGGATGCTGCAAAGCAACTCAGTTAAATAAGGCATTTTGGAAATGCTACTAGGCAGGGAGGGATATGTTAACAGTGGAAAACCTCTTTCCTGGATGCCAGTCAGAGGTGGGAACAATAAAAAAATAATTCATGACCTCCAGCTCTTTTTCAAAACCTCAGTGCTAGTTCATTATCAGGAATCTGAGTCTGTAGCTCTTTTAACTTGATCAAAGTAGTTCAGGAGGGCAAAGGTTCTTTACTTATCTCAGCAATGGTTTGTTTTAAATTGATCTTTTAGAATAGAATAGAATAGAATAGAATAGAATAGAATAGAATAGAATAGAATAGAATAGAATAGAATAGAATAGACCAGGTTGGAAGAGACCTTCAAGATCATTGTGTCCAACCCATCATCCAACACCACCTAATCAGCTAAACCATGCAACCAAGCACCCTATCAAGTCTCCTCCTGAACACCTCCAGTGATGGGGACTCCACCACCTCCTTGGGCAGCCCATTCCAGTGGGTTTTTTTTTGTAGTGGTTCTGAAGTTTTGCAATTTACCAACAACTGACCTGGGTACAGAAGAGTTTAATTCCTTCTTGAGTATACTCTTTAGAGTTTCCAACAGGTGGTAGACATGCTAATCCTAGCTAGTTTCAGATTCACTAGCAGTGTAAGTTTTGAGGGAATCTACTGTGTTCTTGAATCCAGTCTTCCAAAATAACAGTCAATAAAACAGTCTTTAGTTTGGAAGCATCCATAACACATCTACTTTTTATACCATAGGACATGGGAAACATGGTCATCATACAGGAACCAAATTTAAACCCTAAGAGAGTCAGTGAGTTGTATTAGTAGCTCTGCAGTGATGTGCACAACTTCTCTGTGGAATTGGGGACTTACATGCCTAGATGTGAACCAGCAATTGTTGCCTGCTGAAACAAGAGCACATTGTTTTAAGGAGTTTCTCTTTAGTTTGCTGATGTGTTGGTGTCTGCTGTCCATACCAACAGCTTGGGATGGGCAGGCATCATGGGGTAACAAACATTTCCCCACTCAAACCTCCTGGTTTATGAATAGCAGAGTGAAAAAATGGTGCCATCCAAACCTTTCTTACATCTTTCAGAGCTGCAATTGATAAAATCCTGTATGTACAAACTTGGGGAAGCTCTTTACTGGCAGAAAGTGTGAAAGGAGTGCAGATCAAACTAATTACCTGTAAGCTATCTCTGGTATTGTTATGTTACAATGGAATATTCATGCTCTCCAGAAGACAGCACAGAGCAGTAATTTCATAGTGTGGTAATGTTTTTGCACTGAACTGAGGAGAAACAGAGCTAGACTAAGACTATTCCAGATACTAGAGTACTGTCTTTAGGTATTTGGCCTGGAAAATGACACCAGGGCAGAAAAAGTTAAGGATTTGTCAGATCCTTGAGAGAGGCTGTCGTAACTAAAGTCTGCACAGAGGAGGGAGAGTATCCACATCTGGCTAATGCAAAAGACTCCTGAAAGCATGGCCTTTTCTCTACCTTTTTTCTTTTGTTTTTTGTAAGGCCTGTAGTTGCTTGGGAGATGCAGCAGTGCTAGGTAGCTCTGTATCTCTGTTCCTCTCCCTCCTTTTGCCTTTCTCATTCAACACAGAGTAGTGACAAAAGGAAGAACAGTAAACAAGGTGACCTCTTTCATGCCAAGCCATAGTTCCACTCTCTCATGCCCTGCTAATGACACCCCACAGTAATTGTGGGGAAGCTGCATAAAATATGTGCAGATAAAGGAGGGGATACCAAGTTATTTCTCCACGTGTTTTCTGTTTGGCAGTCATTGCAAACCTAGGGCTCTGAATCCAGCTGTTAATCCTTTATATGAGGAGAAGACCATGATGAAATATCGCTGAATGAGAGAAAAAACTTATGTGGAGAATTTCCAAATCCAAAGTTGAAAATTCCTTTTGTGAGAAGACTGATTCCAGAAAACTTAAGTCATCGAGGTGGAGAAGGCTCCTCTGTGGTCACTGTTATAAATTTGTAAAGTTCTGGCTCCAGTAAGAAAGAGATTGGATTTCACCCAGTACCCTAAGCTTTCCATTGCTAACATGAGTACCTTGGTATATCAAGCAACAAAGCCAAAGAAGTTGGGTTGCATTATCTGTAAGTTGTATTAGTGTGTTTTAGATTGTTGTTGGTCTGCCTCATACCATATCACAATACATGTAAATGTGGTTGTATAAAAATAACTGACATCTAAGCCTATATGCAACTAATGAAGACAATCTGAACGTCATTTTTTCTGTCTCATGAGGTCAGATGAATCTTTCCCAGGATAAAAAAGAGATATGCACAATAAGCCTGATGGCATACATGTCTGTTGAATTCATGTAGTTTATGATCCATCTACGTTTTCCATAATAGCAGTAACTGAATCCAGAGGTTCAGTTTTCTGTTGAATCTGACATTTAAAATGTATGGATTTTTACAGTGATGGAATTCAGATGTGTGGAGGTGAGAGGTGGTGTTACCAGCAGGTCGAGGAAGGTTCTCCTCTACCTCTACCCTAGTGAGGCCACATCTAGAACACTGTGTTCAGTTCTGGGCTCTCCAATTCAGGAGAGACAAGGAGATACTGGAGAGAGTCCAATGGATAGCTTCAATGCCGGCTAGGGGATTAGAGTGCCTCTCTTAAGAGGAAAGGCTGAGAGATGTGGGCCTGTTTAACCCCGAGAAAAGATTGAGAGGGGATTTTGTCAATGCTCAATAAATTTGCAAAGGAGTGGGTGCCAAGAGGATGGTCCCAGACTCTTTTTCAGTGGTGCCCAGTGATAGGACAAGGGGCAAAGGACACAAATTAGAAAATGGGAAGTTCTACCTAAACATAAGGATAAGCTACTTTCAGTGTGATAGAGCACTGGAACAGACTGCCCAGAAAAGTTGTGGAGTCTCCTTCTCTGGAGACTTTCAAAACCTGCCTGGATGTGTTCCTGTGCAACCTAGACTAGGCAAACCTGCAGGAGGTTGGGGATTGCTGAACCCCAGAGGTCCCTTCCAAGCCCACCATTTGATTCTGTGTGAAACCAGAGTAGGACCTGGTAAGGAAATGGCTAACTGATAGGGAGGAAATAGAGATCAGGAAGTCTCAGGCAAAACAAAGATTAAGACTTCAAAAACAAGTAACTGAAAGGAGGTCAGAGAGTGAAATTAAAGGGGAAGATGTTCCTCAGATTGGAAAGGCAAGTCAGGGTTGTACTTAACAAGTGGTCTTGGTTGCCGTCTCCCACTCACACTGGTTTTGTGAACAGCTTGTAGAAATGCTGCTGGATGGTTTGTTTCATCAGGTTTAATGATGTTCTAAGATGTTTATAATCTTTTGAACATTCAACTATGTTGAATTCAGTGGTGTTAGGAGATAACTGCTTATTTTTTAAAGAGGACTATGTCCTAAGCCCAGGAAATACTGCTGTCTGACAAATGTAATCTCTGTGCCATCTCTTTAAAAATAAACAACAAACAAACCAAAACAAGAGCAAACTTTGGCTCAGTTGTTTAGAGGGAGGGGCTTAATACAAAGGAGTTTTACTTGAACCCTATCTCAACATTCTCCCAACCTCTGATATGCCCTGTGTGGAGCTGAGTATAGAAGGGTGCAGGTCGTCTGAGCTGCAGGCTAGATACATGGTATTGCACAGTGGGACCCAGCTGATGCAATGAAGGGAAGAGGTTGCTATTCAGGGTGACCTTGGCAGGGACCTCATCAAGTTCAGCAAACTGAAAACTTCTGATCTTGGGGTAGGACAATTCCATCCCCCTGACTTTGGAGCTACCCTCATTTTGGATAGCATTTGGACTCAGTGGGCTTTCAATCTTTGCTTTTTCTGCGACTTTAGTCATGATGAAAAGTAATTTTTTCCTGTTTTTTTCCTTAGTTTTGTTTTGAGTGTATTTTGAGGAAGTTTTGTGATCGTGAGAATATTAGTTACAGTGTGCTGATACACTTGTTTTTTTCTGTCAGCTGTCACCTCCATATTTATTACAAGCAAATGCGTCTTTCCTAGAAAGTCACTGCTTTTAAGTGATCTTTCACATCTAATGTGATTCAGTGGATTCTTGGAGTATAATTATGATTAGAAACGTCAACAGGATAAAATATTAATCTCAAGAGAGTTATTTTGCACTAGCCTTTCATCCATCCTTTCTGTCATGTTCTTTTCAGTTTAGATTACTCTCAGGCAAAGAGCCTGTAGTTTGATGTTTTGTCTCAATTCATTATGATCATAAATATCTTGGATAAAACAGTGTAACAAATGACCATTTAAAAATGACTGATGGCCCCATTCAGCAAGGCAGAGAGACTGTGAAGTTGTTTTTAGTTTCCTCTCTTGTCTAGCATTTATCAAGATGTGTCACTTAACAGTCAATTGGTGGTTGATATTTAGTGACTATTTCACAGTGTAAATAGAGAGCGTGCAATTTGTTTTCTGGAGCCCAGTCATAGTCTAAGGGTCTAGAGTATGCCTTTCCCAAGAGAGGTTGGACCATGGGATCCTTGAGGTCCCTTCCAATCTGATACTCTATGAGGGATCTGTTTTTACTTACTGTCACTAAAAGATGTAAAACTTAAGAAACTGTAGACTGGGAGGAAAACTTTTCCACAAATTTATATTCAGGAGAGGCAGGAGCACCAGAAACTTTATTCCTTTTTCTGTTCCTTACACTGACTGCTGCACATTGTGCTCTCTCTGGCTTCCATCCTTTCCTGTCAGGTATTGGTGGGGCTGATGGTTTGCTGGGGAGCCATGCATAGAGTGGTGTAGCCTCCAGGTTTGCTTCCTGCTGGCTCAGCCTTGCTGGGAGGTGGGGGGAGGTGGTCTTGGAACTGATCCCCATAGCTGAAAAATTGTGGGCGGGTATCCAAAGCGCATACACACACAGAGACACAAAATCACTTCATCGGTTAGGGCCAAGTCATATTTAGTTCTTGGCTTGTGATTTGACCCTGTTTAAATCAAGTTGAATTATGATCCTGAGTGTTTTGTCCTACTACTTTATTCCTGCCAGTGTCTATTGTAACCATTGCTTTTAAGATTCCTATATTAAAAACACAATATCTTTTAGAAGCTTTACTTCTATGGTTGAAGATAGCTGTGGGCTTTCTGCACCCTCACACTACAGAAAGGCAGCGGAGGTAGGAATGGCTTGGGTTAGACTTCCCTGTCAAATCCTGGTTTGCTGTTAAAGCAAAGTTTGAGGCTTTAAAATCAATAAGTACAGAGCTCTTGAAATATAGCAACGAAGGTTATTTTTTTTGAGTAGTCAGTGCAGAGCTGCCCAAGAGGCTTTGCTCAGCATCGGGAGAAATGTAGCTTGTTCCGCAGTGGTTTGCATCCCAGTGGCTGCACACATTTCTGCTTGGAACTGCCGTGGGATGTTTCAGGTGCATTGATTTTTGCAGTAATTCTTGAATTAAAATCCTATTTATTAAACAGTTTTTTGAAATGGGAAGAATGGAGAGTTGCATAAAAAAGGATGGCAGCACCTTCATATGAGGTGATGTGTGGAGGAGTAAGGCAGCCTACATTGTAGTGCAACTCACGGGAGAGTAATTAATCCAGAATTGATAAAATGTGATGAAAATGTAGAATATTAAAATACCAGAGTTCTTTTCAGATTCATGTAATTGACACTAGTAAATGTCACTTTAAAGTGAAGGCAGATCTTGCTGGTGTCGCTAAGATCACTTCTCCACAAAGGGATAGGCGATAATGATGTCTGTGACTGGTAAATTGTGGATAGAGGTGAAAGCTGTGTTTAAGGGCCTGCTTCAGCACCTATTTATGTAACTCAGTGCAGTAGAATGCCTGTTAAGCTACTTCTACAAGTTAATAGATACCTTCTCACAATTTTTATTAGTAAACACATTGGAATCTTATTAAACACGTTGATCGTGAGGCTTGGTGTGTGATTACTAAACTTTTTAATTGATTTAAGTCCTGCAGAGCTTAAACTCTGCCTGTGGTGAGTGTCCACCTGTAACTGTGGCTTTGGTTTTTGAAGTTTGGGGATCTGGGAGGCATTTGGTCAACTTTGGTTTGTATTTTAAAGTTGTATAAATGGAAGTCTTCGTGTTGGAAAGTTTTGACAGAGATGAGAACAGGGATATTAAAAGCTAGGCTGTGATCATAAAATAACAAATGAATTTCTAATGCCTGCACAGGCATCCTTGGTTCCCATTTCTGGTATTTGAAATGTGTGGTGTGTCAGTGTTCCCGTGCTGGGAGAGAGAAGAGATGCACTGTTACAAGCAGAGTTCATACTTCTTGGGAAGACAAGAAGCAGATGCCACTACCTCTTGTAGTCTCCAAAATGCATGTTTTAGGTTATATGAAAGAAACTTACTATGGAAGGTGAGAAATTTTGTTGTGAGCATTTCCTCAGTTGTAGCCACAGATGCGTTTAGTACCTTGAGACTACCAGGCCTAAATGTAGGACCAGCCATATCTGCCTTGCTGAGCGCATCCACTTCAGGGAGCAAACTGTGGCTGTGGTGTGAGCCATACCAGCTTCCTGTGTGCCCGCTGGCCAGGGTTAGCTCCCTCCATACTACACTTGCCACAGGAGTATGTGTGTCCTCCTGTACCTTTTGTGCTGCTACTGTTGCTCGTTAGTGTTTTTGGAGACAATTGGAGGTGTGTCAGTGTCGTGTTTCCACGCCATGAAAGAATAGAATAGAATAGACCAGGTTGGAAGGCACCTTTGAAATCATCGTGTCCAACCTATCATCTAACACCATCTAATCAACTAAACCATGGCACCAAGCACCCCGTCAAGTCTCCTCCTGAACACCTCCCCAGGCGATGGCGACTCCACCACCTCCCCAGGCAGCCCATTCCAATGGGAAATCACTCTCTCTATGAAGAATTTTTTCCTTACATCAAGCCTAAACCTCCCATGGTGCAGCTTGAGACTGTGTCCTCTTGTTCTGGTGCGGGTTACCTGGGAGAAGAGACCAGCCCCTACCTGTCTACAACCTCCCTTCAGGTAGAGAGCAATAAAGTCTCCTCTGAGCCTCCTCTTCTCCAGGCTAAGCAACCCCAGCTCTCTCAGCCTCTCCTCATAGGGCTTGTGCTCCAAACCCCTCTCCAGCTTTGTTGCCCTTCTCTGCACATGTTCCAGCAAGTCAACTGTTGAGTTTTGTGGGCTCTTGTGTGAGGCTCTGTGCATAGATTTGAAGGAGAAGGCTTGGAGAGCTCAATAGGACCAGTCAAAACTAGTAGAGGTTTGTCCACAGTGTTACTAGACAACCGTGGAAGGATCAGTCCCTCAGACTATAGGCTGGTTTTGGAGGAATCAGTCCAGGCTAGAGCTGGGATGTGAGCTGAGTATACTGGTTTAGCTTAGATCAGGAAATGCTTCTGTGAATGTCCTAGCCTGGTGTGTTTTGTTTCATTTCACAGCATAGCCTTGAGTTGTGTAAGCAAGGTGGCTTTTGGAAGAAACCAAACCAGGACAGGTGTTCCAAAAAGCTTACTTAATCTGCTCTGATTTCTCATGGGCTATGAAAAGGCATAGGCTGTGGTTATCTTTAGCTAAACAGAGAGGATCCCTTCCTGTTGCAATAATGCTGCTTGTTGAGGGAGATTCAGACTCCTGGTTCTGCTAGGTGAATGTTCAGGGACACTCTGGTTGAGACTGCAATGCCCTTGTTAGTTTAGTGGGGGTTTCCAAACCGGTGTTTGTTTCAGACCAGTTTCTTCAGTTTCTCTCTCAGCCTTACTAGTCCTGGCAAGGACTAGTTACAAGTAACAGGATGTAGTCCACAGGGAGATAGATCTCAAATGCCTGGATTCATTCCTTTCAACTTCAGTAATTTTGCTGCAGGCTCCCATCATCCACTAGTCAGCAGACAGCAAGTAGGCATCTCTGTCTTCCTATGGGATTTGTATGTCCTGCCTGGAAGAGCAGACATCTTCTCTGCTTCTAAGCTATGCTAGCACAGATGTAGTGAGTACACCATGCTCCACTTTGGAGTCATTCCCCAGTCCTTGGTTTTTCAAAGCATTCCTGAGCATCCTTGCTCTAGTAGCCTGACTTCTTTGCTGTGGCACATTCTCCTGGGAATTGAAAGAGCAGTCGCTGAGCTCATTTCACCTTTTATTCCTAGAGCACTTAGAGAACAATTATACTAATTCTAATAATGACTAAATTTATACTACTCCAGAGAGGGAAGCGCGAGGCATTTAATTTCAATGCTGTTTGACAAGACCATTTTAATGTGTGTATTTTCAGAAGTATGACACAAGTTTCCAAAGCACCTAATGGGGAAAAAAATGTTTAAATTCATACTCTCATGTTTTTGGTTTCCAAGAAGCTGAACGCTTCTCGCTTGTTAGGCATGAGCCATCAAACAAAGCAAGTTTAAACCAGAGATTTGCAGGACTTGTGCCTTCTGCTTGCTTCTTAATGATCTGGCCATTAGTTATCAGGATGTAAGTTTGCATGGAAGAAAAGGATACATCTGTTGTGGGAGGTATTAATTCACAGTATCATGAATTAGCACAGCTAACTGCATTTTAGAATCACTTTTTACTTCTCAATGAGAAAGGAAGAGCCTCATGGTTCTTGGTCTGCACAGTGGTGCTGATTAAGATACATTGAAGAAGAAACTGTGAAATACTGCATATGGGTTTTTTTTTGTTGCTTTCCTTTTCCTATGTGTCTGACAATAAACATTTTAGTGCTATAAATAAATGTATTTGGGTTTTTAGTATTTTTGACATGCCATAGACAGAATAATGTCAAGCAGTGGCAATTTGTCACTTCTGATATGAAAGGCATAGAAGAACGTGTTAGAATTCAGTAGCTAGCACGTAAGGAGAAGGCAGTTATTTTAATACTGATAAGCACTGCTAACAGACCTGAACAATGCTACCACTGGATATGGTATTTCATATACCCAAGGACATGTGTGTAGAAGAGAAGATAAGCTGCTGTTACTAATCTGAATCTTGACCCACACTTGCACGTCCTACACGGTACTTCATGTGTACTCCTGGTGATTGATTAGGTCACACTTGTGCAGAGGTTCCATGATGAGTCAGGTAGGGGCAAGTTTTCTGCTTGGAGGCTGTCATCTTCTTTTGAACTTTGCTATTTGCTTAGGGATTTTTGTTGTTTCGGTTCAGTTTGATAGCAGTGTGCTGCAGCTGCAATTGCTGCAGTCAGCTGTGATGGACATGTGGGCGTAGCTTAAGTGAAAACAAAACCCTTGCCAATAGAATAGAAATAGAATAGGATAGAATAGAATAGAATAGAATAGAATAGAATAGAATAGAATAGAATAGAATAGAATAGAATAGAATAGAATAGACCAGGTTGGAAGAGACGTTCAAGATCATCGTGTCCAACCTATCATCCAACACCACCCAACCAACTAAACCATGCAACCAAGAACCCTATCAAGTCTCCTCCTGAGCACCTCCAGTGATGGGGACTCCACCACCTCCCTGGGCAACCTATTCCAATGGGCAGTCACTCTCTCTGTGTAAAACTTACTCATAACCTCCAGCCTAAACCTCCCCTGGCGCAGCCTGAGACTGTGTCCTCTTGTTCTGGTGCTGGTTGCCTGAGAGAAGAGACCAACCTCTGCCTTTCTACGACCCCCCTTCAGATAGTTGTAGGGAGCAATGAGGTCACCCCTGAGTCTCCTCTTCTCCAGGCTAAGCAACCCCAGCTCCCTCAGCCTCTCTTCATAGGGTATAGGTATACCACTTTCAAGTGGTATAGGTAAACATACACTGGGTTTCCACGTTAATATCCAAGTAATATAGAAATGTTTCAGTAATTTTTTTTTTATTAGGGAAAAAACCACCAAGAAAGAAAACACATCAAAAAGGATGTCCTAGAAATAGTGAGATTCAAAACACTATTTTTCTTTGGCTGTATTTTCTTGGATTTGGAGATGATGCAACCTCCCCCCCCCCCCCCATATTTGGAATTAAGTCTGAGTTTTGTTTAAAACTTTATGAACTTGGGCTTTGGTAATGAAGAGAGATGACAGTGAGACTCTGGCTTGCAAATTAAGTAGTAAGGAGTTTCTGTTGGTCTGAGGAAGATGAAAATTAACTTCGATGTGTAGGTCGTCTTATTAAGTGCAGTGGAACTGAGATGATGTTTGCTGAACTACTCTGTGGAGATTTACATAATGGATGAGCTACAGGAGCTCTAGGCAGCATGGCAGTAGAGTTTATTTTATTGCAGAATGTAAAACAAGTGAATTGCCTTAATAATCTCTCAGAAAGCAAGGATAATCTTTTTTTATTTGCAGAAGGAGGCCAGAGAGCTTGTAATATCCTGGCTATTCTTGTAAAAGGAGCCTAACCTTTCTTTTGAATAATCTGGATCCTTTTAACTGTCATAGTATCTTATTCAGGACTTCTAAAGCGGTTCAGGAGCGGCGAGCGACACACATCTCTGTGAAAATACGGCTTTTATGCAGTAAAAATATACCATCATGGCTTGATAAAAGAGGCTCATAAGAGACTGTGTAATTATCCTAACTGCTACATATTTAAATATATGGAAAGCATTTATAAACCAACCTCACCTGCTATTTATTTCTGTAGTGGTAATAATAGTAATTTCAAAAGTTTTAGAACCTTCATAATTTCAAGGTGGGTGTATGTTGGAAAGAAGTTTTAATATTAACATTTAGAGACAGTCTTTAATTTACTTAAACCAGTTCACCCACTTGGGTTGGTGTGGGTGGTATATTTTTTTTTCTGCCTCAGCTGATGATACCTTTTCAGTACTGAAAATGGACAAAGAGACACCGGAGAAGTATAATGGTTACATGTGAATGGTAATAACAACACCCAACTCTTGTTGTGCACTGCTCAACAGTGTATTTGGCTTCAAGCAAGGATTTGACTATTATTTTACTCTGAATATAAATGTGCCATTACTCTTCAGTGTGTAGTAACAGTTTGTTAAGATCAAGGCTACTTAACCATTTCTGCCTGAAGGAAAAGATTTACTGTTGGGCATAGCAGGTTTCCAAAAGAATGAATGATGTCCTAAGTTTCCAGTTTCTGTGAGCTATATGCAACTTAAGAATCTTTTTGGTATTAAACTGATGTCAGTTGCTGTTACTTTTAGAAGAGTCTGGGCAAGTAATTAATCATACAGTGTTGCACAGCTTAGATATTTGTTTGCCTAATATTAAACCAGGTTACTGGGGAGGGACTTCTTCAGATATCAGGTAGTGATAGCACTAGGGGGAATAGAATGAAGCTGGAGAGATTCAGGCTGGATGTGAGGAGGAGGTTCTTCACCATGAGAGTGGCGAAGCCCTGGAATGGGTTGTCCAGGGAGGTGGTTGAGGCTCCATCCCTGGAGGTGTTTAAGACCAGGCTGGATGAGGCTCTGGCTAGCCTGATCTAGTGTGAGGGTTGTCCCTGCCCATGGCAGGGGGGTTGGAACTAGATGATCTTTGTGGTCCCTTCCAACCCTGACTGATAGTATGATACTGGATAAAAGGCAAAATTACCTGAATGCAGCATTCAATGAGCATAGTTAGTTTCTTTTTAAAATAAAGAAATGTAGAATATTTCCAGTGATTTCAGTAGTGATGGAGAATACCTAGTCAGTCTTCTGAATGCACTATGCTCTGCTTTTAATTCCAGGGTGCAGATTTGGATTAGATCTGCCAAATATACTTGATATATTGGATCGTGACTATTATTTATCTGCTGATGTACAAAACTTTTTTTAATCAATTTGTTTTTCTGGCTGGGCTTCTAGGAAACTAATTATTTTTGTCTAGTGATAGATTTCTATCAGTAACAGTTACTGCAGTATAGAATTAACCAGGTTGGGAAAGACCTTCAAGATCATCAAGTCCAACCTATCACCCAACACCTTCTAATAAACTAAACCACGGCATCAAGTGCCTCATCTAGTCATCTCTTAAACACCTCCAGTGATGGTGACTCCACCACCTCCCTGGGCAGCACATTCCAATGCCAATCACTCTCTCTGTGAAGAACATCTTCCTAACATCCAGCCTAAACCTCCTCTGGCGCAGCTTGAGACTGTGTCCTCTTGTTCTGGTGCTGGTTGCCTGGGAGAAGAGACCAATCCCCACTTGTCTACAACCTCCCTTCAGGTAGTTGTAGACAGCAATAAGGTCTCCCCTGAGCCTCCTCTTCTCCAGACTAAGCAACCCCAGCTGCCTCAGCCTCTCCTCATAGGGCTTGTGCTCCAAACCCCTCCCCAGCTTCGTTGCCCTTCTCTGGACATGTTCCAGCAACTCAACACCTTTCCTAAACTGCGGGGCCCAGGGATACAAGGGAAGACACCAAAGTAATAACCTGTTTGCTTATGTTTGCTGGGGTCTGTCCACGTAGTGGTCTGCTGGGATCAGAGAGGAAGGAATTTTTTATAAGGACAGAGTTGTTTTCATCAGAAAGCATTTTGAAACATTGAAATTCTTCCACCGCAGTGCCTCTGAACTCTCCCATGTGGGAATCCTTAGAGTAAATAAATAAAAGATCATACCAGCAAATGTGATTTTAAAGTGTCTGTAACTGTTCCCCAAACAGCACTAAAATCCTAAATAAGGTATGAGCAAGGCAAGTGAGGGGAAAAGTTCACTTCAACTTCCAGATTTTCCAACACACTATGTAACACAAGACTCTAAGGACAAGGAAGGGGATCCTGAAGAATTTTAGTGTCCGAAGGAGTTCTTTGGATAGGACAGCTTCTTCAGACCCTGCTTCTTCAGAGCTTAGCCTACTTTGTGATGTGTGTACATTTATCTCAGGGAATAGTCTTTCATTTCTAATCCAAACATGAGTGACTGAGAGTGACATGTATGACTGAGAGAATGTTGCATTTGCAAAGGAACCTAAGTGCTGCCCAGAGTGGCTGTGGTTATTTTGTTAAATTGTTGAATGTTTAGTTAAAAATCTTGAAGCTTTCAATTTGGAAATTTTACAAGCTATTATAAAGGGAGGAAAGAGCAAGCATTGTGTTGTCATAGCAGGGAAGTGTCTGCCTCTTTCACTTTTTCCTGAAATGGCAACTAAAGACAGCTGATAACATTTAAAGTGATAAATCCATATTCCTTGCTAGTGGGTGGTGAAGCTGGACGTTTCCATTCTGCATTGACTTGGATTGCTTTGACCCCTGAGGGGCATTGCAGGTATAGCCAGCCAAGATTTTGCTCTGCATGATTGCCTATTGCTAATGTTTGCAAGCTATTGGGGTTTGTTATAGATTACCTGTAAAGGTCACAGAATCACAGAATCAACCATGTTGGAAGAGACCTCCAAGACTGCCAAGTCCAACTGATCACCCAGCCCAAACTAATCAACATGGCCATGGCACTAAGTGCCTCATCCAATCTTCTCGTAAACACCTCCAGGGGTGCTGATACCACCACCCCTCTGGACAGCCCATTCCAATGGCCAATCACTCTTTCTGTGAAGAACTTCTAAGATCAAACCTAAACTTCCCCCTTAAACAGCTTGAGACTGTGTCCTCTTGTTCTGTTGGTGGTTGCCTGGAAGAAGATACCAACCCCCACCTGGCTACAACCACCCTTTAGGTAGTTGTAGACAGCAATATAGTTTCCTCTGAGCCTCCTCTTCTCCAGGCTAAGCAACCCCAGCTCCCTCAGCCTCCCTTCATAGGGCTTGTGTTCTGAATTCCTCACCAGCCCTTCTCTGCCCATCTCTGGACATGTTCCAGCAAGTCAACATCTTTCCTAAACTGTGGGGGCCAGAACTGGACACAGGACTCAAGGTGTGGCCTGACCAGCGCTGAGTACAGGGGCACAATGACCTCCCTGCTCTTGCTGGTCACATTGTTTCTGATACAGGCCAGGATGCCATTGGCCTTCTTGACTACCTGGGCACACTGCTGGCTCATGTTCAGCCTACTGTTCAACCAGCACCCCCAGGACCCTTTCTGCCTGGCCGCTCTCCAGCCACTCTGTCCCCAGCCTGCAGCACTGCATGGGGTTGTTGTGACCATTGTGTAGAACCCGGCACTTAAGTGTGTTAAATCTCATGCCGTTGGATTCTGCCCATCTGTCCAGCCTGTCAAGGTCCTTCTGCAGATCTCTCCTACCATCTAACAGATCAAGACCTGCCCCCAACTTGGTGTCATCTGCAAACTTACTGATGGTGGACTCAATGCCCTCATCCAAATAATCAATAAAGATATTGAACATGATGGGTCCTAGCACTGATCCTTGGGGCACACCACTAGTGCCTGGCTGCCAGCTGGATGTGGCACCATTCACCACCACTCTCTGGGCATGGCTTTCCAGCCAGTTCCTAACCCAGCACAGAGTGCTGCTGTCCAAGCCACAGGCTGACAGCTTGTCCAGGAGTTTGCTGTGGGGGACAGTGTCAAAGGCCTTGCTGAAGTCCAGGTAGACTACATCCACAGCCTTCCCCACATCCACCAGGTGGGTCACCTGATCATAGAAGGAGATCAGGTTGGTCAGGCAGGACCTGACTTTCATAAATCTATGCTGGCTGGGCCTGATCCCTTGGGCATCCTGTAAGTGCTGTGTGATTGCCCTCAAGATGACCTGTTCCATAGTCTTGCCTGGCACTGAGGTCAGGCTGACAGGCCTGTAATTCCCTGGCTCCTCCAACTGGCCCTTCTTGTGGATGGGCATCACGTTGGCCAGCTTCCAGTGGTCTGGGACCTCTCCAGTGAGCCAGGTCTGATGGTAAATGATGGAGAGTGACTTGGCCAGCTCATCTGCCAGCTCTCTCAGCACCCTAGGATGGATCCCATCTCGTCCCATGGACTTGTGGGGATCCAAGCTGCTGAACAGGTCTCTAACTGCTTTCTCCTGGATCACAGGGCAACTATACTGTTCCCTGACTCCATCTACCAGCTCAGGAGGCCAGTTGTCTGGAAGACAACCTATCTTGGTATTAAAAATTGAGGCAAAGAAGGTGTTAAGTACCTCTGCCTTTTCCTTATCTTTTGTTACTGTATTTTCCTCCGTGTCCAGTCTAAGTTCTAAATGGGCTTTTGTCTCTAATCTTTTTCCTACATGACCTAGCAAAGTCCTTAAACATTTCCTAGGTCACCTCCCCTTTTTTCCAAAGGTGATACACCCTAATTTTTTCCCTTAATTCATTCAGATGCTCATTGCCCATCTAGGCTGGCTGTCTACCCTGGAGGCTCATCTTCCAGCACATTGGGACAGCCTATTCCTGTTCCTTCAAGATTTCTTTCTTGGAGTAGGTCCAGCCCTCCTGGACCCTTTGTTTTTAAGGGCTGTTTCATAAGGTACGTTCTGAGTTAGTTCCCTAAATAAGCCAGAGTTTGCCCTCTGGATGTCCCGAGTGAAGGTTTTGTTGCTGCCCCTCTTAGCCTGGCTGCATATTGAAAACTCAATTATTTCATGGTCACTGGGCCCCAGACAGCCTCCAACCACCACATCTCCCACCAGCCCTTCTCTGTTTATAAAAAAAAGGTCAAGTAGTCTCACACAGCACCTGTGATAAGGAGCTGTCCTCCATACACTCTAAGAACCTTCCAGACTGCCTCCTCTCTGCTGTGTTACGTTCCCAGCAGATATCAGGCAGGTTAAAGTCACCCATAAGAACCAGGTCTGGTGATCCTGAGACAGCGTCCAGCTGCTTATAGAATAATACATCAACCTTTTCGTCCTGGATGGATGGTCTATAACAGACTCCAACCAGGATATCAGTCTTGTTGGCCTTCCCCCTACTTTTCACCCACAGGCACTTAACCTGATCGTCCTTGATCTCAAGTTCCATGGTGCCTAGAGCTTCCCTTATGTACAAGGCCACTCCTCCACTCCTTCTCCCGTGCCTGTCTCTCCTGAAGAGCCTGTAGCCATTGATTAGACTGCTCCAGTCATGTGAGTCATCCCACCTCATTTCTGTGATGGCAACTACATCTTAACTTACCTGCTATAACAAGGCTTCCAGCTCCTCTTGTTTGTTACCCATACTGCCTGCATTAGTGTACATGCACTTCAGCTGGGCTGCTGGTTTCACTCCTGACTCTTGCTTGCCACCCTCAGACTCCGTTCTATGATTCTATTCATCATGATGAGCATGTGAAGTACTTAACTAGCAACTGCCATGCAAAATTGCAACCAAAGTTATCCAGTTCAGACATCAACTTTGTCTGACCCTGGAGGAGTTGTATGGTAGCTGATGATAATAAGAACATGAAGGATTATTCAGTATGGTATTTGAAAAGGCTTGCTTTGCCTGAGTTAGGGGTCTACATGGCTTATAGTCATAGTAGTATTACCAGTGATCTCTTGAATTACTGTAGTAATTCCTCAGAGTTGATGAGCAGTGTGACTTCTCAGTATTAGTGTATTCAGGTTAATTTTGTATTTTTTTAGAATACTAAACATAATCCATAAACATAATCTCCTCTCCTCTCCTCTCCTCTCCGAACCTCTCCGAACCTCTCCGAACCTCTCCGAACCTCTCCTCTCCTCTCCGAACCTCTCCTCTCCTCTCCTCTCCAAACCTCTCCTCTCCGAACCTCTCCTCTCCGAACCTCTCCTCTCCGAACCGAACCTCTCCTCTCCGAACCTCTCCGAACGTCTCCTCTCCGAACCTCTCCTCCCTTCCCTTCCCTTCCCTTCCCTTCCCTTCCCTTCCCTTCCCTTCCCTTCCCTTCCCTTCCCTTCCCTTCCCTTCCCTTCCCTTCCCTTCCCTTCCCTTCCCTTCCCTTCCCTTCCCTTCCCTTCCCTTCCCTTCCCTTCCCTTCCCTTCCCTTCCCTTCCCTTCCCTTCCCTTCCCTTCCCTTCCCTTCCCTTCCCTTCCCTTCCCTTCCCTTCCCTTCCCTTCCCTTCCCTTCCCTTCCCTTCCCTTCCCTTCCCTTCCCTTCCCTTCGTTTGATGGACATCTTAACAGACAGCACCAACAATTACATGGTTTTGGTGCTTTTCAACACAAAACATGAGCTGGTACCTAACAGATTCTTTGAGCTGAATTCCTGTGAGGAGTGATTTTTAAAGAAAAGAGATATTTTCCTGAATGAATTATTACTATTCTTTCTCACTTTATATATGAACTGCTGGCTCGGCATGAGCTTTCAACATGAAAAGCATTTTTGTGAATCATCTACATTGACTGAGGGAATTACCCTCCAGATTTGTGTCCAGCATCATTCAGTGTCTGATAAACACTGTCCTTGAAACTACTGGGGCTGTGATTTTAGTGGTTAGAATATTGTAGTAATGTTTATTGAATTTCAGCATCCAGAATAATGACAGAGGTGGTTTGTCATATTATTAATGTTAGGGGTTCAGATCTCTTCAGAAAGATGCAGTACACAGAACACTCTATGCCTGTGCAGAAATCATTGCTTAAAAATACGAGCTGCTTAACCCATCCAGTTCTTGTGGTGCAAAGTAAATCCAATAAAAGCATTTTATTGTATGTGAGACATGGCTAGTGTGGACAGGAAATCATTGTCATCATTTTACACAGGATAACTAAGCCACATGGTGGGAATAAATATGTGATTTATACAGGGACAATTTTATGTCCTAATGAGAAATGTTAAAGATACTAGTTTGATTCAGGGCTTGGCATGTGCTGTAAAGGCTGTGTATGATGCTAAAAAACTGATTATCTCAGTGCATTATTTCTTGAAAGCCTTGACCTGGGTAAGGTCACTGTACATTTTTAATGGGAGCACGATGCTGGGTTATAAGAGGTGATACAAATAACAATACTTTGTTAGTTCCTCCTGCTGCAAGATGTATGATCAGGTGCACTGACTTAAAGAACACTAATGAGGATTTAAAGAGCCAGCAGGGGCACATCTAGCAGTCACACAAAATTCTGCCAAATGCTTCTGCATAGGGCACGTCTGATGCAGGACAGAGTTTAGCAGCAGGTAGGAATGTATAGTTTTATCTTTTCCAACCTTATTGACTCTATGATTCTGTGATTGTATAGCTTGGTGTAGTACTTTTGGATATTTCAGTGAGAATAACAGTAACTTGCAATGTTCTGGTACTGTGCCAGGCACTGTGGGTTTTATCATTTGTAAAATCATCCTGGAATGGTGTCCTGCATGGACAGATTATATTGCTGCATTTTCAGTGATAAAGTAATGACTGAGGGGAAACAAAGGAAGTGGGCTCTGAAGGTATTATTGGAAATCCAAAGTAAGCTGTAGATGCCATGTGTTGACTGTCCTTTACCTCTGGAGTAAATCACAGGGAGTGAAATGCTGCAGAAATGGTGTCCCACTGTGGTAGTTTAGGCTGAGTGCCTTCTGCTGCTACCACGCAAGATACATCTTTGGTGCCCCGGGTGTCCAGCCCAGTGGACACAGGAAGTTACATATTTCATTCCCATAATGTCCTGCTCCCTAGAAAACCACCTGCAAAGTCCTGCAGTTCCTCTTTCTTCCCTCGCTGCCCTCATGGGAGATGCTCCCTGTCTGGTAATGGAGGGGGAGTTATCTCAAGGCCTCTTAGGCCTGGCTAAACTTAATGCCAAGAGGAAAAGCGGGAAGGGCAATCTCAGATCTGGCCAGCTGAGATTAACCTCATAGTGAAGAGGGGGAAGAAAGACCCTGGGGGTTTTGGGTGTACCCTCAGGTGGGGAGAGGGGAGTGCTGGGAGGCTTCTGGGTATGCTTTGGGATCTCTTTTGTCACTGTGCTTGTGGTTCTCTGTAAAACACTCACTGCTTTTTTGTTTAAACTTTCCATCACTTTCTGCAATCCGTTTGTGTGAGTCTCATTTTTTTTTGCCCTGGTGGGAGGCAAGGGAGGATCTGCCTTCCAACCCACCACACCCACCTAGCTTAAGGTCCCTTTTTGTGAGTGATCTGTACTTTGTACTTGGCAGAGGAATGTGAATTCTTTCTTGCATACGAGTCTTGGGATAGGAATCCTGTGGTTTAGAGCTGGTTTGACTTTCATGTTTTTGGTATTATACTTAAAGAAAAGGTATAGGAATACAAAGATTGCTGTTTTCTGTCAGAGCAAAGGACCATCTACCTTGTATGCTTCTTCTAAGAACAGTCAATTGCAGATGGGTGGAAAAGTCCAATCGCTTTCGAACCAATTTCCAGCTCATCAGATAAGTGGATTTGTCAGGCGATCACA
This sequence comes from Melanerpes formicivorus, assembly GCF_026170545.1. NCBI lineage: Eukaryota > Metazoa > Chordata > Aves > Piciformes > Picidae > Melanerpes > Melanerpes formicivorus. The sequence goes on along the minus strand of NW_027142353.1, from coordinate 3,741,262 downwards.
TTCTGTAAGTGGGGAATTCATTGCTTCTAGTGCTAACCCCATGGATTCTGGTGCAAAAAGGAAGATGGAAGGAGGTACAGGCTGCAATGGATGAACACAAATACTGTGCAGGCATGCAGGGATGGTGTCAAGAAAGCCAAAGTGCAGTTGAGTTTCAGACTTGGAGGAAATACCAAAGGCAATAACATGAACTTTTATCATTACATTAGCAGTAAAAGGTCAGACAAGAAGAATGCAGGTCCGTGGCTGCATGGTGTGGGTGAATCATAGTATCATAGTATCATTCAGGGTTGGAAGGGACCACAAGGATCATCTAGTTCCAAACCCCCTGCCATGGGCAGGGACACCCATAAGGCCAAAATACTGCACTATTGCCTTCTTCTTCAGCCTTCATTTGTATGGCCTTCTCACAGCCCTCTGTACTTATAAAATAAGTTCAATTAACAGAACCACTGGTTATGAAGGAGGACCATATCCCAGGGATAACCTGAAAGGACTCAACCCACACAAGCTCATGGGACCCACCTGCTACAGGTGCTGAGATAGCTGGTTGGTGTCTTTTATGTCACTCTTCTTTACCCTTCTTGAAAGGTCCTGGAGACCATGGGAGACCCTGATGACTAGAATGAAACAGGTGGTGGACTCATCAGAGCAGTCCTAAAAAGACTGGGATGCTATAGAACAGGTCAGCCTCTCTTTAGTCCATGGAAAAAAAAAAATCACAGAGTGTGTCTTCTGGGAACACACTTCTGGGCACTGTGAATGTGGAGAAGGTGACTGGAAACAGTGTGATTTCACCCAGAATAAAGCGTGCCTGACTCACGGGATTGCCACTTGCAATGTAAAGTCACTGGAATAGTGGGTGAGGTGAAAGAAGTGAGCACCATTCACTTGAATTTCTAGAAAGCTTTCAACAGTGTCTCAAACAACATTCTTGTATCTGATTTATGGCTGCTACAGCCTGGACGAATGCATAACCAGATGGGTAAAGACTGGTCAGATGTGTGATCTCGGGGGGGCTTAGTCTCTAGCTGTATGCAGTGGCAGAATGAGACACAATGCAATGAAAATGAGATGGTCAGGCTGGGTGTGAAGAAAATGCTTTTTCTTCCCTATAGGGTTTGTCTCCCAATTGAGCAGATTGTCCAGAGGGGATGTGCCATCTCAGTCCTTTGAGGCTGTTAAGGCCTGACTGGACAAAACCCTGAGCAACCTGATCTAACCTCTGAGCTTCACCTGCTTTGAGCAGGAGGTTGGACCAGGGATATCCTGAGGATCCACCTTTCCCATCTGAATTATCCTGGGATCCTAAGCAAAAAAAAACCCAACCCTAATGGGTGTCCCAAAAGTTTCCAGGGTAACTGTGACAGTTTTAGGCTGTACCTTTAAGAAAGGGACAGTTACTGGAACACTGGCTGAATAGTTTGGTATAAAAATTGAAAACAAAGATAAGTCTCAACGAATTTCATTGGTAGATTGGTAGAATGCAACTTTCAATTTTAGCTTTAGTTCAGTTTGAATCTCAGTCAGTTCAGTCTGTCTGTTTCAGTCTGTCTGTTTCAGTCTCTCTGAGCAACAGCTGTGTTCTGTCTGTCGGGTGCTGACCTTCAACCAACAGATAAGAACCTAATTCTTGCATATGCTTTGAGCTAACAGAATTTCCTCCTTAATAACTACCTTTTCTCTCTATCTAACCCTTTTTGGGAAAAAAGGGAGGAAGGGAGAGAAGAGGTGCAGCTGGGGGAGGGAACCCCTCTTCTTGGAGGAGGGAAAGGTGTTCTGTATTAAGTTCTTTGCTGTATATTTCTGTGTATATTGTAAATATTGTATATTGTGTATATATCCATCTGCATTTCATCCTGCTTGTAAATATAGCTTATCCATTTTGCTCCTCTGACTGAGTTAGCCGTGGTTTCTTTGTGTGTGTGGGAGAACTGAACTGTCTGTCACCACCACAGTAACATAATGTTTTGTGCTGTAAACTGATAGCTTATACATTAGTTATTTATCTTGCCTTTCCCCTGAACACACACTCATGGACTTTCTTTATACTCTTAAATTAGAATAGAAATAGGAATAGAATAAACCAGGTTGGAAGAGACGTTCAAGATCATTGCATCCAACCTATCATCCGACACCACCCAACCAACTAAACTATGCAACCAAGCACCCTGTCAAGTCTCCTCCTGAACACCTCCAGCGATGGCGACTCCACCACCTCCCGGGGCAGCCCATTCCAATGGGCAATCACTCTCTCTGTGTAAAACTTCCTTCTGACCTCCAGCCTGAACCTCCCCTGGTGCAGCCTGAGGCTGTGTCCTCTTGTTTTGGTACTGGCTGCCTGGGAGAAGAGACCAACCTCTGCCTCTATGTATGCTCAGTTGGGCTGAATTTGGTTTCTCTGGATTTTAGGAATGTTATAAGGAAAGTTAAAATCGCCTGGTTTTGTAGTGCTCTATGTGCTACTCATCTGTCTCTTCCTGATTCCCCCCTCTTATTTTTATGGCTATACCCGTAGTTACTTATCATTCTCTTTAATTTGAAGTTACTCAGTTAGCTATTGGCAGTAGGTCTGTTCGTGTGCAGTACAGTTTTCCAAATGTGTTGGAGGAATCACAACTTCTCTGAGAGTCTGTGGGAAATGCATGTTGGCATGTGAAACTTCTAATTAGAAATTCTTTAAACTTAATTAGAATTGCCTTTGGAGCAGACCCTTGTTCCACAGTAATTTATTGCTTGTGGAATCTAGCTTGACAGTTTTGTACATAAGCCTTTTGGTCATCCTGTCTTGGGTAAGAAAACACTTCATGTGAGCATCAACTGACATCTAGAAGTTGATGTGAGCAGTCTGACAGCAGTACATGATTTTAGATAGTTTTTTTTCTCCCCCCCACCCCCCAGTTTTGGTGTATATTTATTAAATTCTCCTTGATGAATTGAGGTGCTTGGTAATTCATTCACTAAGTGAGCAGAATTTTCCCTTTTAAAAAAATGTACCAAGTGCTACCCACCAGCTTCAATATTAATGTTTTGCTGGGGGTATGCACTGAAGCCTTTGAGAGGCAGGAGAACCTCAGACTCATGTTAGATAGAGTAGAATAGAATTAACCAGGTTGGAAAAGACCTTCAAGATCATCAAGTCCAACCTATCATCCAACACTATCTAACAACTAAACCACAGCAACAAGTGTCCCATCCATTCTCTTCCTAAACACCTCCAGTGATGGTGACTCCACCACCTCCCAGAGCAGCCCATTCCAATGGCCAATCACTCTTTCTGTGAAGAATTTGTTCCTAACCTCCAGCCTAAACCTCCCCTGACACAGCTTGAGACTGTGTCCTCTTGTTCTGCTGCTGGTTGCCCAGCAGATGAGACCAGCCCCCGCCTGGCTACAACCTCCCTTCAGGTAGTTGTAGACAGCAATAAGGTCTCCTCTGAGCCTCCATTTCTCCAGGTTAAGCACCCCCAGCTCCCTCAGCCTCTCCTCATAGGGCTTGTGCTCCAAACCCCTCCCCAGCTTTGTTGCCCTTCTCTGGACATGTTCCAGCAACTCGACATCTTTCCTAAACTGAATGGCCCAGAACTGGACACAGTCCTCCACAGGCCACAGGTGTGGCCTGACCAGTGCTGAGTACAGGGGCAGAATGACTTTCTTTCTGGCCACACTATCCCTGATACAGATAGATCAGATATTGGGTTGCAACAGGATGTTAAACATTTGCAGTTTGGGAGTTCCATGAGGGCATTGAGCCTTCCTTGGGAAATGTCAGAATAAGCAGTTCATTCGCTCCATGGCAGGAAGGGTATAAAGCAATTGCTCTTCTTCCACATGCATGTAAGGTGCTGTGCAAAAGGTGCAGGGAAAGGTAATGAAGTAATGCTTAGCCTCTGGCAGCTGGTCTGACTTCATCTGAGCATGCTGTCTTTCAGTTTTATGTAATTATTCCTTTGTAATTTTTGGCATGTGCATGAATCAAATGGTCTTTAGGTGTGCTGCTGCAAACACTGACACTCTGGCAGTGCTTTTGCTGTGGTGGAGCTGCTGGGGTGGTTACAGCTCTTTCCCAGCAGCTGGAATTTTTTGTTCCATCTCTTACTGTCTATCGTATCCATGAGTCTCTATGTGAACCATGGCAGAGTTTCTGAGGCCCTGTGAGAACTGGGTGTGCTCCTTGCAGGTGCATCTTGTGATACCTGGTGCTGGAGGGTAGAGCTGCACATGGGCATGTTCTCTTCCTCCTATCAAGGCTGTAGTGAATTTGCTGTGCCTGTAGCTGCCAGTGCAACAAGCTGAGCTGGAAATGAGCAAGTGACTGGGTAAAAAGGATTCTCCTCTACATGCCATCAACTATAGACCAGTCAGCCTCACTTCCATCCCTGGAAGGATGATGGAGCAGCTCATCCTGGAGGTCATCTCTAACTACATGGAAGACAAGAAGGTTATTAGGAGTAGCCAACATGGGTTTACCAAGGGGACATCCTGTCTGACTAATCTGACAGCCTTCTATGAAATTATGACCAAATGGGTAGATGAGGCAAATGGATGTCATGTACCGTGACTTCAGTAAGGATTTTGATACTGTTTCCCATAACATCCTCAAAGAAAAGCTCAGGAGATGTGGCATAGATGGCTGGTCTGTGAAGTGGATGGAAAACTGACTTGACAACAGAGTTCAGAGGGTTGTCATCAGTGAGACAGTCAACTTGGAGGCCTGTGGCCAGTGGTATTCCCCAGGGATCTGTATTGGGTCCAGTCTTGTTCAATATCTTCATCAACGACCTGGATGAGGGGATTGAGAGTAGCCTCAGCAAGTTTGCTGATGATACAAAACTGGGGGTTTGGCTGACACCCCATCAGGCTGTGCAGCCATTCAACGAGATCTGGACAGGCTGGAGAGCTGGGTGCAAACCTCATGAAGATGAGTAAGGACAAGTTCAGGGCCCTGTGTCTGGGGAGGAATAACAATAGGCACCAGTGCAGGTTAGGGGCTGCCCTGCTGAAAAGCAGCTCCATAGAGAAAGACCTTGGAGTGCTGGTGACAGCAAGTTCTCCATAGGACAACACTGTGCTCTTGTGGCCAAGAGAGTCAATGGTATCTTGGGGTGCATCAAGAAAAGTGTGTCCACCAGGTCTAGGGAGGTTCTTCTACCTCTGTACTCTGTCCTAGTCAGACCACACCTGGAATACTGTGTCCAGTTTTGGGCTCCCCAGTTCAAGAGAGGCAGGGAACTGCTGGAGAAAATCCAATGGAGAGCTATGAGGGTGATTAAGGGACTTGAACATCCCCCCTATGGAGGGATACTGAGATTCCTGGGGCTGTTTAGTCTTGAGAAGACTGAGAGGGGATCTCATCAATGTGTATAAATATCTGAGGGGTGTGTGTCAAGTGGAGGGGGCCAATCTGTTTTTGGTGGTGCACAGTAGTAAGACAAGGAACAACAAGTTCAAACTTGAACATAGAAGATTTCACTTCAACAAGAGGAGAAATGTCTTTACAGTGAGGGTGACAGAGCACTGGTACAGGCTGCCTGGAGATGTTGTGGAGTCTCCTTCACTGGAGACTTTCAGAAACCCACCTGGATGCATTCCTATGTGGACTACCCTAAGTGATCCTGCTTTGGCAAGGGGGTTGGACTCCATGATCTCTGGAGGTCCCTTCTGGTGAGGGGTTTGGAGCACAAGCCCTATGAGGAGAGGCTGAGGGAGCTGAGGTTGCTTAGCCTGGAGAAGAGGAGGCTCAGGGGAGACCTTATTGCTCTCTACAACTACCTGAAGGGAGGTTGTAGTCAAATGGGGGTTGGTCTCTTCTCCCAGGCAACCTGTGACAGAACAAGAGGACACAGTCTCACGCTGTGCCAGGGGAGGTTTAGGCTGGATGTTAGGAAGAAGTTCTTCATAGAAAGAGTGATTGGCCACTTGAATGGGCTGCCTGGGGCGGTGGTGGAGTCACCATCACTTGAGGTGTTTAGGAAGAGACTGGATGGGGTGCTTGGTGCCATGGTTTAGTTGATTAGATATTGTTAGATGGTAGGTTGGACTCGATGATCTCAGAGGTCTTTTCCAAACTGGTTAATTCTATTCTATTCTATTCTATTCTATTCTATTCTATTCTATTCTATTCTATTCTATTCTATTCTATTCTATTCTATTCTGTTCTGTTCTGTTCTGTTCTGTTCTGTTCTGTTCTACTGTGGTACTGTGCTGTGCTGCTCTTTCATAGTGAAAAAACCCCAAACCCAATAAAAAACCAACCAACACTCACCATCATTAAAAAAAATAAATCAAAAAACCCGCTGAAACCAAAGAACCACGAAACAACAAAAGGTTTTTGCTTTTTTTATTGCTTGTGAACAAAGTAAATATGAAATTAAAATAAGACTTTACTGTATTTCCTAAATTTTAGCAGTTAGATGTTTAAAACTAAAAGAGGAAAGCTGCTTCTTGTGATTTCCTTTTAGTTCTGGCGAGATGTTGGAGCTCTCAGATAAGTGAGAAACACCTCTGCTGGCTACAAGTGACATCAATTGCTTAGCATTTTGTGGCTGTCGTGGGTTAATGCCCATTCTGAAACAAAGCAGGGAGGGCTTGTGAGTGCTTTGCCCTCCCTGCAGGGTGTTTTCCCCCTGGGCAGCTGAGTCTGTTCCACTCCCCGCTCCCTGCCCAGCTAGGGTATAAAAAGCAGGGCATTGCAGCTATTAGCTCTCCTTTTGGCTCCTGCCTCCCCTGGATGAGAGCTACTGCAGCTGCCTTCCTGCTCCTCCGCCATGTGGTTGGGCCTGATCCTTCTCCCTGCTGCCTCTGTGCCTCTTCAGAGAGAGACTGGTTTTATATTATTCGTCTTTGTCCTCCTCTCCTCCATCCTTGCTCCTTGCCCTTGTGAACCTTACCTGTTATTGTTATACATACATTGTTTAAAGAAAACTCTCTACTTCCAAGCTGACTCCAAATTATTGTTTGGTGGATTTGCTCCTTCCTTTTTCTTGTCTCTCTTTTGGGAGGGGGGAGTGGGGGAGAGATTCTCAGCCTTGCCCCCATCTGAGCTCTTAACTCCCAGTTAAGGCTTAAACCACCACAGTGGCCCAGGTGCTAGAAGGCAGCTATGTATATTTGTTATTGGCATTACCTCATACTGCTTGTCCACCTTCTGAACCAACAGTCAGTCTATCACTATATCTTAGAGGTGGGAACATAGCACCTAAAAGAGCAACAGGTTTATGCCCTGTGTTAAAGGGAGCTAGCCAGTCATGCTCCAGCAGGGCTTACAGCACTGTTGATAGTGTGATTGCTTTCTTTGAAACCCAGGACAGGACAGAGCAGTGTAATTTATGCAGTAAGCAAGCATGTCTAGGCCTATGAAACCTCCTGTGTGGTTTTTTCATTGCTGCCTCCGGGGTTTTGCAACCACAGAGCTGAAGGTGTTCTTCCTTTGAGCTGCAAGGAATGATGGAGCCAAGCAGACAGCATAGATGGTATTCTGACTTTTGGGAAAAGATCAGCTATATTTGGCCATTTGGCCTGCCACACAACACCTTGGACAAAAATCTTGGACTAAGCCATGTCTACTGCTACATGCTAACTGTTCCCTTTATTCTCCAGCATGCAAGGCCCATGTTGTATATGGCTTCATGGAAGCAGACTTGCACGTTGGCAGGTGTGGGGGGAAGCATGCCAACCAGCACCCCATGCTTTCAGCAGCTCTTTTTCCTACTGGAACAGATAAGGGAAGAATTCAGAGTAAAATTTCAGTCACTTTGTATTTGCTAGCAAGCTCCTGGGCAATGCCATTCAATGCTCATTTGTTCAGCACAATTGAGACAATTAACAGATACTGGAAAATTTTGGCAGATGGCAGAATTATTCCCCTAGCACTCTATTGATGTCTCATACTCCTTCTAGCACCAGAAGATAAATTAAAAAATGTTGTAACCTGAGACTTAATTTTTGGTTATGTAAACTTTGATAACTTTAGTTAGTAGGATAGAATAGAATAGAATAGAATAGAATAGAATAGAATAGAATAGAATAGAATAGAATAGACCAGACCAGGTTGGAAGAGACCTTCAAGATCATCGTGTCCAACCTATCAAAGCCAAAAACCAAGGAATCTCTTGAAATGAAAACCTGAATTGAAACTGTTGTCACCAGCTCTTTGTGTTGTTTGTTGTTTTGGTTTGTGCTTCTTTTTTCCCTCAAGTTTACTAGTTGAGACAACAGTACATCTAACAGTAGAATTAATCCTGAAGTAGTGTATGTTTTAGTAAGTGTAATTAATATATTAATATATTTGTGGGACTATGAAAATCGTTTTCTATTTCCCATTGCAATTTTGGGGGGGAAGGGGACAAGTGGGATGATGCTTGTTTTTAAATTTAAGACTCATTCTTCAGACTCTTCTCAAAACACCAGGACAGTTGACATAAGATAGCAGAAAAGTACTTTGGAAATTGAGTAGTCATTTTTGAAATCCACTTGTAACATGGTCGAGAAAAAAGAGGCAATCTAAGTCAATTACCAAGGTTTTTTTGATGGAGAACGTAATGAATTTAGACTTAATAGCAATCTTTGCTACTTGCCTGTGCTTTAAAAATCCAAAGTAAACTATCAAGAGTTTATTTTATTATTATGCACCCTGAAGTGTTATGAAAAGTTGTTTATGGTTTTTGTTTGTTTGTTTAATTAGTTCTAGCATGAAGATAAATGCAGTTTGTGCTTTTCCCAAATGTGCCCTTTCTTAGTGTATTTGGCTTGTGTGGCAAGGTTTTGATAGTGGAGGGGCTACAGGGGTGGCTTCTGTGAGGAGCTTCCCTCATGTCATACAGAGCCAAAGCCAGCTGGCTCCAAGCCAGACCTGCTGCTGGCCAAGACTGAGCCTGTCAGTGATGGTGAGCCACCTCTGTGATAATAAATTTAAGAAGGGGTAAAAAACCCTATGCAATGGAAACTGTAGCTGAAGAAAGGAGTTAGAATGTGAGAAAAACAATCCTGTAGACACCAAGGTCCAGTGTAGAAGGAGGAAGAGGTACTATAGGCACCAGAGCAGAGATTCCCCTGCAGATTGTGGCAAAGACCAAGGTCTGGAGGACCCTGCACTGGAGCAGGTGGATGAGCCCAAATGAGGCTCTGACCCTGCTGGAAGCTCCCACTGGAGCAAGCTCCTGTTAGGACCTATGACCCCATGGAGAGAGGAGCCCAGCTTGGAGCAGGTTTGCTGGCAGGACTTGTGACTCCATGGCAGATCCACATTGGAGCAACCTGTTCCCAAGAGACTGCACTGTGTGCAAAGGACTCACTGGAGCAGGGGAAGAGGGAGGAAGCAGCAGCAGCAGAAAGAACATGCAATAAACTGATCACACCCTGTGTTCCCTGTCCCCCTGCACTGACTGGAGCAGGAGACAGAAAATTTGGGAGTAAAATTGTGCTCAGGACTACGTGAGGGGTGGGGAGGAGGTGGTTTTAAAACTTGGGTTTATTTCTCATTATACTAATCTTATCTGATTGGTAATAAATTAATTTCCCCAAGTTGAGTCTGTTTTGCCCATAATGGTAACTGGTGAATGATCTCTCCTTGTCCTTTTTTTGACCCATGAGCTTTTCATGTTCATGTTTGAGCAGCTTTGATGGGCACTTGGCATCCAGCCAGGGTCAGCCCGCTGCACTAAAATATGTCTTGCCTAAAACATGTCTCTTTTTCTGCTTTCTGTCTTCCAGTTGTCTTTTTTGTTGTTGTTGTTAAGCAGGACTTCTAAGTGTAAGATAAAGAAAATCCACAAATACACAATGAATTGTTTGGTATTCACAAAAATGGTATCAAATATTCTGTGAATGTTGCATTAGAAGAAAAACAATGAAGCTGATAAAAGTTAAATGTATGGCTCTGGTGTAATTACTGTTGCTTGTAACATATTGTAGGAATAATCAGTAATTCTTTTAGAGACAGCTAAAAGTGGCAGGAGAGCAGAGCTGATGTAAAGGGATTTTAGGCAGTCTAAGCTGACAGGGTTGCCCGCTGAGTCTGAGAAATAGCAGATTGGCCTCTAGTTGCCAATGCACTTGACGCTCTTCTGTCACCTGGAAGCTGACCACATCTCTTCGTTTCTATTTATACTTGCTAAAACTATTTTAAACTCAAACAATTCAAAAAGGCTTTAGGAGCAAAGCAAGAGATCTTGGTTCTCTTCACGGAGTATTGTCTGGACTTGAATCTTTTCCCAGCAGACAAATTTGTAAATATATATAGCAAATTACAACATAGCTACATCCCTGGAGATTTGGCTACTGAACAGCTTTTGGAAACCTGCTGTCTGCAAAATTAGTATCTTTGTTTGTTTGTTTCTAAAGGATGTCAGCGCCAGAATAGGAATTCAAGAAGCTTGTGTTGCGTGTGTACACCTTTGTACTGGTAGCAGCGGGATACAGCCGGACATAGGCTGATATATCAGATGAGGATCTCAGCAGGACAACATGAGCTGAGTGCCAACCCTTGCACATGCTTCTCAGGCTTTGACAGCATCAAGCTGCAGCTGCTGTTGAGCTCTGGGCTCTACCTGGCATGTGTGGTTGTAATTGGAGGCCACACTCAGAGCCCGTCCTGGAGAGCTTAAAGCTGCGATGCCTCAATGCTCATTGGATGCATGGTGGAGGCATGTTGGTGATATATATCTACATCTCTACCTATACCCCCCTCCCACAGCCTCCTATAGCACGAGGTGATGTATGGAATTTCATACGCTCCATCTGAGTCCACCTTGACCTCTGTTCAGGGCTAACAAGCAGACCAGAGAAAGGCTATAGAGGTCATTGGGAAATAACGTTGTTCTTAGCTTTAGTTAACTATTCTTCACACTCCTGTGCTGAGCTAATGTCCTAGCCTATTTCCAGAAGTGCATTGCTGTGGTGTTCTGAATTTTGGGGTGTTGATTTATTTTTATTGTTTGGTGGTGCCTTTTTTTTGCTTTTAAAGTAAGACATAAACTGCAGCTTTATGTCCATATTGTTCTCCCAGGATTCTGCAAACTCTGTGTTCTCTTCTCACTAGAGAGATTTCATTCTGAATTGGAACAAACTCAAATCAACCCCACAGAGTTTCGCATGAAAACAATATGAAGTTTAAGGCTTCTCTCTACTTCATTCTTAAGAAATTGTTTTGATTTTCCTTGAAGCATCAATAGATGCAAATGATCCTTTTATCTTCTGGCGAATTTGACTAGAAATTGAAGTTTGGAGTGAAATGCAGAACTACCACAACCCTTGCTTTCATTATGAACATTTTCACACAGCTATAGACATAATTACATATGATGAAGATCTTATGGCAAGACATGGGCTGTTAACCCTGATTCCCTGGCAGAACTCCCAGTTGAGTGATTATCTTCTAGCCACATAAATTTAATTTTATTTTCTATTGGATAGTTGTTTCCTTCACTTTGTGGAATGAATTGCTCTTACACTGTAGCAGTGTTAAACTGGTATGCTTCACCCTAGAGATAACTACGTTTAAGTGACTAAGATTCTTACTGTGTGATATATAAAGGACTTCTTTGGAAATGAAGAACTTAAGGAGATTGAGGTAGTAGACAATTAAGTGATTCTTCCCTGTGAGAATTTGGCAAGAAGGTGTTCTCCTTGACTTCCCCTCCCTGTGGAGATGTATTTGAGAAAAGATGGCAATTTTTCATCCTTCTATTATCCCTTGAAACAAAGAGAAAAAACTATTTCAAACTTGGGAAATCTTAACTAGTCATTCCTTTAAAAGGATCTGTCATATCTTCAAAAGCTTTGCCTGGAATGGATCACTTCAGATTTTTTGCCCTGAGGTGTTGTGCTGCCATTTGTTTTGACTGATGGATAACTTCAGCATAGTAATACAAGTAATGAGAACAATACGAATGTTGGTGTTCACGTTCAGAAAAATCAACAAGGTAATCTTATTACTAGGGTGCATAAGGGGCATAGGCTATTTTGTGGTTAGTTCAGTGATGTTTCTAAGAAATCTGGGTAGGAAAAGGAAAACTTAAATTCAGGTTTGTTAGCTATCAAGAACACTTTTCACAAAAATGAGTACTGTGAGTCCTGTGTCCAGTTCTGGGCCCCTCAGTTTAGGAAAGATGTTGAGTTGCTGGAACGTGTCCAGGGAAGGACAACGAAGTTGGTGAGGGGTTTGGAGCACAAACCCTATGAGGAGAGGCTGGGGGAGCTGGGGTTGCTTAGCCTGGAGAAGAGGAGGCTCAGAAGAGACCTATTTGCTCTCTACGACTACCTGAAGGAAGGTTGTAGCCAGGTGGGGGCAGGTCTCTTCTGCTGGGCAACCAGCAGCAGAACAAGAGGACACAGTCTCAAGCTGTGCCAGGGGAAGCTTAGTCTGGATATTAGGAAGAAATTCTTCACAGAAAGAGTGATTGGCCATTGGAATGGGCTGCCCAGGGAGGTGGTGGAGTCACTGGAGGTGTTTAGGAAGAGGCTGGATGGGGCACTTGTTGCCATGGTTTAATTGATTAGATGGTGTTGGATGATAGGTTGGACACAATGATCTCGAAGGTCTTTTCCAACTTGGTCTCTTCTCTTCTCTTCTCTTCTCTTCTCTTCTCTTCTCTTCTCTTCTCTTCTCTTCTCTTCTCTTCTCTTCTCTTCTCTTCTCTTCTCTTCTCTTCTCTTCTCTTCTCTTCTCTTCTCTTCTCTTCTCTTCTCTTCTCTTCTCTTCTCAAATTACTTGGAACTTGGAAGCATAAAACGAGAATATAATGCAGAATTAAATTACTGCATGTTCAGAAAACTTGTGTAAAATTCAGAAGCAGATCATAGAATCACAGAATGATAGAATGGTCTGGGCTGGAAGGGACTTCCAAATGTCATCTAGTCTGACCTCCCCGCAGTCAGCAAGGACATCCCCAACTAGACCAGGCTGCCCCGGGCCTTGTCAAGTCTTACCTTGAATATCTCCACAGAAGTCTTCAACTGACTCCCTGGGCAGCCTGTTCCAGTGTTCCACCCCCCTCATAGTGAAAAACACCTTCCTGATATCCGATCTAAATCTGCCTTTCTCTAGTTTGAAGCCATTGCACTGCAGGCCTTTGTAAGCAGTCTCTTCCCATCCTTCCTGTAGGCCCCCTTCAGGTACTGGAAGGCTGCTATCAGTTCTCCTCAGATCCTTCTCCTTCAGGCTGAACAACCTCAGCTCCCTCAGCCTGTCCTCATAGCAGAGGTGTTCTAGCCCCCTCATCATTTCATCATTTTCATGGCAGATGAGACAGAGAAAGTTCTAAGTCATAGGTTTGAGACTGAAAGATTGTTTAAGGTTTGTTCTCAGCTCTTAGCTTTTCAAACCTAACTCCCCTGAAACTTGAAACCTTTTAGTATAGCTTGAATGTTGAATTTGAGACTGTTCTGCCCTTAACTGATACTTAATTTCTCAAAAGTGAAAGCATGTCGTGTTAGAAGTTAGATTTGTACAGAAGAGTTGGAATGATGGTGCCTCATAAATGAACTTCCTGTCTTTATCTCAGTCCATGAGCTTTTCTATCTTATTTTCTTCTCCTGTACTATTGAGGAGGAGTGTGAGAATGGCTGGTTGGGCATCTGGCAGCTGGCTAAGGTCAGTTCACAGAGTTGAGAAGCACTGAATTGTCAGCTGAACGTTTTAGGTGTCTCATGGAAAGATTTAGAAATATCTTTGGCTTTGTTTTGCTAATGTGCAGCTCTTCAGTGTGACTAAGTAAGCCCTGTTACCTTCATTAATGACAGCAGCAACTAGTATCATCACCTTACTACTTTAAATTTCTTGCCTTTGTAGGATGACATGAGGAGTAGACTGTCTTGCACAGGGATGTAAATGTTTGTTGATCCATGCAGGAAATGTGAGATCTGGATTCTGGATGCTCTGAAGCCAGAGCTCACCTCTTTATTGCTGGATTTGCATGGACTTGTGCCCAGCTCAGTCTGGCCAGATCTGGGAGAGCATAGTTTCATGTATGTTGCTTTGGTATCAAGCAGCTAAATGTGAAATCTTGGAGCATAGGAGAGACAACTGTAGTGTGAGGTGGAGATGTGCAATTCATGTAACCTGTGCTTAGAAAAAATTATGGAGGACTTTTAGGGATGTCTTTGGTTTCTCAGGACTGGAGAGTGGTTGTGGCAGCAGCTCCCCTGTTGTATAAAATTTGCAGCGTGATACTCATCTAGCTCGGCTAAGTTAAAAACCTGGCTACAAACCCACAGCCTTTCTCCCAGGCAGAGTCAATTAGTAGTATAATTCATCATCAAGTAAGCACTGCAGGATGTTGGGGGGGTTGTACTAGGATGAGATACGAGTTTCTGTTTTGTTTTCTCTTCCTCTGAAGTAGGCAGAGATAAGTTGATTAAAACTTTCAACAGAAAGTCATCTGCCTGAAGAAAATGCCAATTGTGGTGCTTTACTGAAAACCCTTTTTGGAGGGTGGAGAGTCTTGTTACTGGACTGATGGCCATAGCTTCTCAGAAGAAGAGTTTGTAAGCCTGATAACTTACCTGTCTTCTCCAACAACTGCTCTTTAATAGCCCATGCAGGCCTGCATATGATTTGTGTTTTTACTTAATCTTTCAAGGGAATGAATGTCCGAAAGTGATTAGTGAGAAGCTCCAGTGGATGGCACCAGCAAAGAGAGGGTGATAACTTCTAGGATGAGCTTACTGATCCGAGACAACAGATGTTTTAGTAAAGTCAGGCAGTACTTGGCTTGATTTTTATGCCCAGTTTAGAATGTATATCTGTTATGCATTTTACAAAGGTGGGTGACTGGAGTCCACCAGGTGGGGTGGGAGGTGCTAGAGTAGAGAAGGAAGGGCTGTCACATGAGTTTAGGTCACCTTTAGCTAAGCAACGTTGGCATCTGGAAGATAGCTTCCACAGTCAATGATGAGAGTTGAATGAGCCAGGAGGTGACAGCAGCCTGAAAAATGCCTCAACTCAATACCTCATATCAACAGACTCTAATGGTGGGTCTCCTGAGTGCCATCAATTTACATGGGGCACTGGAACAGCCTGGCCTCACTCAGGTGTGGATGCTCCATCTGCCTGGCTGACCAGAGAGGTTCCTGGGGGATCTTAATTCCTATCTGCAGGCCCTGTGGAGGTGAGTCAAACTCTTTTGCCTTAGATGACTGCCAACTGTGTGCAAACCTTGGCAATTACATCCTATTTGCTGAATGGCTTTGAATGTACTGTAGTGCTAGTGCTGGCCATGGCAGTTTTGAAAGATCAGCTCTCTGTGTGATGGGCTACATATGGCATACACATGTGTAGCATACAGACTGGATCTACTCTGCTATTACCAGGCAGTGGCCTCTCAGGATGTGTCACACAATGTCTGTGCAGTTATAAATGCACAAGGGATCAAATAGTTTAGAAAGAATCTACTTCTGCAATTATTGGTACTCTTGAGTTATAAATGACCCAGAAGCCAGAGCTATTCACTGCATTTACTTTTCAGACCTCAAAAGGCAGAGCACTGCTTTTAAGAAATATGGTTTTATAGAACAAAAGGGGAAGGAAGGTCTATGAAAATTTAGTTAAATGTAAATGTGTTAAATGGTACATGAACTAGTCAGGTTTTCATGATTTATCAGTTTTAAACTTCAAAGACTCTGGTTAGCTTGCATTTTTAAAACTAATGAGTTTATCACAGCCAGTGGGGAAAAATGGTTCAAGTATATCAGCTGTAAATTGGTACAAAGCACTAAAAGGGACATTAGCCTCTAATCAGATTCTAACAGTTCATTAAACCTGCCTTTCCTCAGTGGCGCTTTGTCTTCCCCCTTCCCCTGCTCCTGCCTGTGCCTCCTGCACAAGCCAACCTCATCCCTTCGTTCAGGCAGGTAAGACCTCCTCAGGGACATGAAGCAATATCAGTTCATCCTTCTTTGTCTATGAACTAAACAGCCCAGGGGATACTTGATGATGGTGTATTCCTGATCTTGCTGTAAAACTCAGCTGTGCTGTCTATAAATCAAGAAGTGAGAGGGACCTCTCTGCTTGCAGAATAGGCGCTGGGGGAGCCAGGAGTGCCAGACTGCTTCCTGCTCTTGCTCCACCCCAAACCACATCCAAACCACTGGAGCCCAGTGATGCCCAAAATCCATTTCTGATAAATAAACAGTGTGCCACCCTTTCTGGGAAGAAGGATGTAAAGCCTGGAACATTTTCCACCAGCTGTTTCGAGGTATCAGTCCCTCCTCCTCTTTCCCCACCTCATGCCTTGGAACACTAAATAAAGATCAAGATGCACAAAAGAAATTACTGTGAAAATAGACTAAGAGTTTTTATTTCTTAATTCTTTCTATTGTGTCAAGCTTAAAATGCAGTAGAAACACAGTGATATCATGGCATGGATGTAGAGGTGTTCTGCTAAAAGTAGTTGGATCTGAAATTTTGTAACGTAAGCTTTTAGAGCATTTAGTGAATGATCTAAGCCTTTTAAAGAGAGAGAAAAGAAAACAACAACAGCATAAAAGAAGACTGTATTTACTGTTGCATTTGCTTACATGCTTTACCATGAAGTTCCTGCTTGCCTTGTAGTACCAAGCCAAAGCTCTCTGCTCTGACACACTGAGTTCAAAGTGAGTGTGATGTGGATTTGAAGCAGGTCATTTGCTCTGCCCGTGACACCTTGTTGGAGAGTGTGCGTATCGCTTTCCCTGCTTTTCAGCATGTTCTTTAAATTACAATAAAGGAGTATACAAAAATAAACAGTGGCTGCAATATTTATATGCCTGAAAACGAAGATCCTAGGACCAGGTGCATTAATTGGAAAAAAGAAAATGTTTAAAGTAGTTGAAGTTTTTAAATGTACTTTGGACGCTCCACTAGGACAGACTATTTTTCTCATAATTCCCTTGAAGCAGCCATGAACATAATCCTTATGAATAATGCCACCACACAGATCTGCTGCCCATGAAACAGAAGGAAAGCATTTTTTCCATTACAGTGTGGCTGTAAGAGGACTACGAGTTAATGGTTAGAACAGAGGTGAGCTTCCAGTCCTGAGTGCTGCCTTCCAGACAGGGCTGCAGATAAGTAAGTGGCTATACAAGCAATACATGCTCTGGTTTTGCTATTTGAAACATAGCTGTGATGTCTCTGTATTTCTGTACCACTCACCAAGGTGTCTGTATTCGTGAGGTCAGATTGTAGCTTGAGGGATAAAATACCTTTTATTCTCTCCATGTTGTCCAAACTGAAGGCAGCTGAAGGGGTTAGCTTTCAAATATCAGCCTTGAGCCTTGGCTGGAATAGAAGATTGACTCAGGCTGAGGTAGTGTTTGAACTGAAGGCACAAGAAATTGTTTTGTGTGTCTAAATAAACAGTGCCAGCAAGAGCAGGGTGAGACATTCAAAGCAGGGATGTTGATTGAAGGAAGCACAGTTCTACAGATCTCACTGAAACTCAGCATATATTGCCCATTACTACAAGGACAGTATGTGTTCTTAACATGCTTTTAAAATTACTGTCAGAGGTGAGTGTGTTGGAGATTGTCATTGACAAATGCCGACAACTTTACAAAATAATGAATCATAGGAAATGTGAGGTGTGTTAATTTATGGGGTGTATGTGTACAAGCCTTCACTATACCTTCTCTGAGTTCAAGCATATGCTTTCCCAGGTAATACAGAAAGTTGTGATTGAAATCAAATGCACCCAAGCATACTTCCAAAAACCTGAAGCTGTTTGACTTTGGTGCTCTTCTTTCCAGTTTTAAAGCAAGAATTGTATTTACCTGCGTGATTAATTTCAAATTCAAAAAGGATAATTGAAAACAATTTACCCTTGTTGCTTACAAAGACTTAGTTCTCTTTTAAGGACAACTGAAAGTGTAATTTGCTATTTTCTCAGGAGTAGTAATTTGGTGACTTCTTCCTGAAATTAACGTTGCATCTTTGTTGACTTCATTTCTGCTAAAAGAAGCATACTTACATTTACAATATCATAGAATTCAGCCAGTGAATCAAACCAAGTGTTTTTCATAGTTTTTTTTTATTAACCTTGTGCTTTTTCTGCCTTAGGACACCAGCGCCTTTGAGAACAGAATGTTAATGCTTGATGGGATGCCGGCAGTCAGAGTCAAAACAGAGCTGTTGGAATCTGAGCAAGGGGTAAGTAAGCAGAGGTTTCTGTGCGACCTCATTCTGCAGCACACTGATGACCCTTCTGAGCTCCTCTGTGGTTATCTGTCCCTCCTGTTGTATTGTTGCTTTCTTTTCTATGATTTTCTTAATTTCTGTCATTTTGAAGCTCATTTTCTTGGGAGACTTACTGATGATCGTCTAGGCTTGTCTGCTGGGAACACAAACCAAAACTCTGTGGAATACCTATTCAAATTACCTAGGATAGCTGAGATGCTGTTGGTATAATTTCAGCATGATGAGAAAAAGGTGCAGCTAAAAACCCAGGAAAGAATAATGGATTGTGATAAAGAAGCCAAATTCATGTGTCTGAGAAGCCCATACGTGGCAGTTCTACTTTCTTTGGATATTTGCTGTACTCTAGTGGTTTCGCCTTTTACATGCTTCTCCTCCATTTTATGTTTGTGCAAACCTTCTCACTTCCTGGTGGAATACACTTGTTTATAATAAAGGGGGCTGGAAGGTTCAGATGATTACAGCTGGTATCATGCTCACTGTCAAACACAGGACAGAGATCTTGAATAGGATTTTGAATTTTCTGTGGATTGGCATTAGAGTGGTAGATTCTAGGAAAATGGAAGCCCACAGCTTTGGTCAATTTAAGGGCATTTTCTCACTTACATGGTAGGGGTTGTAGATCAATCTGTGGGCATCTCCATTTAATGGATTTTGTGTTATCATGAATTTTTTATTCCTTCTGTGCGTCTTACATTATCCCCAAAAATCCATGCCACTCAACTACTCTGGAGACAGATGCCATCAACAAGCAGAGAGCATAATAGAAGCAGCAATGCTCCTGCCATGTAGGGATGGGATTTTGCCTCCTTCTGTTAGCTGGCTTTTTTCCTTCCTGCTATTTTCTCAATTATTTTAATTGAGAATTTAAATGACATGGAAGAGAGGGAATTAACTTTCAGGATGACTTAATTTGAAAGACTTGCAAGGAGATATCAGTTATTCAAAACATTTTTGTGGCTTTGCGAGGGAACAAAACAACCCTTGACGTTTAACGTAGTTTTTGCTCAACTCTTTGCCTTCTTGAGAGCAAGTACCCTCAGAAAATTGTATGAGACATGATGATGAAAAGACAAATCCATTAGAGGTGATTTTTAATACCTTCTGGGTGCTGTGCATTATGTCTTTGCATGTAACATAAACCTTTTTGTTCAGAAGACAAATATTTAATTGATAATTAAATGTCAATGGCTGTCAATGGGTCCATGACAATGTGGCTGTCAATGGGTCCATGTCCCAGTGGAGGCCAGTGACAAGCGGAGTCCCTCAGGGATCAGTCCTGGGACCTGTCTTGTTCAACATCTTTGTGGGGGACATGGACAGTGGCATTGAGTGCACGCTCAGCAAGTTTGCTGATGACACCAAGGTGTGTGGTGCAGCAGACACGCTGGAGGGAAGGGAGGCCATCCAGAGGGACCTTGACAGGCTGGAGAGGTGGGCACAAGCCAAACTCATGAAGTTCAACAAGAGCAAGTGCAGGGTCCTGCATCTGGGTCGAGGCAATCCCAGGCACAAATCCAGGCTGGGCAGTAACTGGCTGGAAAGCAGCCCTGAGGAGAGAGACTTGGGGGTGCTGGTGGACAAAAAGCTCAACATGAGCTCTCAGTGTGCACTTGCAGCCCGCAAAGCCAATCAGATCCTGGGCTGCATCAGGAGAAGTGTGGCTAGCAGGTTGAGGGAGGTGATCCTCCCCCTCTACTCAGCCCTGGTGAGACCCCACCTGGAGTACTGCATCCAGTTCTGGAGCCCCTATTACAAGAGGGATATGGAGGTGCTGGAACGTGTCCAGAGAAGGGCCACAAGGATGATCAGAGGGCTGGAGCACCTCTCCTATGAGGACAGACTGAAGGAGTTGGGGCTGTTCAGCCTGGAGAAGAGAAAGCTCTGAGGTGACCTAATTGTGGCCTTCCAGTATCTGAAAGGGGCCTACAGGAAGGCTGGGGAAGGACTTCTCAGGATGTCAGGTAGTGATAGGACTAGGGGGAATGGAATGAAGCTGGAGGTGGGGAGATTCAGGCTGGATGTGAGGAGGAGGTTCTTCACCGTGAGAGTGGTGAAGCCCTGGAATGGGTTGTCCAGGGAGGTGGTTGAGGCCCCATCCCTGGAGGTGTTTAAGAGCAGGCTGGATGAGGCTCTGGCCAGGCTGATCTAGTGTGGGATGTCCCTGCCCATGGCAGGGGGGTTGGAACTGGATGATCCTTGTGGTTCCTTCCAACCCTGAATGATACTATGATACTATGATAATTGCCGTTACCTAGTTTAAAACAAATTCTATGTGCAATGCATGTTGTTGGGTCCTTTATGAAGAGTACTTTCACAAAGAGTGATTTGATTCTGGAAGATCTATTTGATGTATTAAGGACTGGAAGGAAATGAAGAGTTTATATAGGTGTTTTTTTTTATTTAATTTCCTTAGGGTTTTTTAAATAACATTTGTACAGACTTCTCAGTAAGCAGAAGATGATGTCATCTTTTTCAGTGACTGAGCTGTTGGACAAAGAGCCTGGTTTGATTTGGGGTTTTATGTGCTTTGGTACTAATTAAGTAGTGTCTGGTCAAGAGTCTCTGGCACCTTTATGACTCTTCATTAGGGAACAATCAATAAATGCAAAATGAATTCTCCAGTTCACTAACAGAGGAGCTAGCCACTAGGATGGCAACTTTCCAGAAAACAGCTTAAACTCCAAAGAGAAAGGTGGTTGAAACAGATGTTTAGCATGTGCTTCAGAGACTGCTTTGAATATGTAGATGTTGGTAGACATAACAGGAACAAGTGTTTGAAGGGTGTGATTACCAAAATCAGTGCATGGAGCTGTTTGGGAAGATGGATATAATGACTGGGAAGCAGGGGCTGGGAACTTAAGTGTGATCCAAGTAATATGAATTTGAAGTTGCAGTATCTGTTTGCATTATTATAGTGCTCTAAGCCCCTGGAATTGCACCTCCATTGCAGTATATCTGTATACAGGGAAATGAGATTCCCATTTGGAAAATTCACAAACTCAGATGGTGTTTTGAGTCTTATGAAACTAATGGCCAAAGCTTCGTAGCTTAAGATGACGAACATCAAACATCACTAGGCAAACTTCCCCAAAACCTCCAGGAAGACAGATGGATTTTTAAAAATTATTTTTCTTTTTTTTTTAAATGTTCATGTTCTGCTTGGTGTCTGCTTGTATTTGCTCTAGGATTACTGCAAGGGCAAAAGTGAGACAGTGAGACAGTTTAACAGTTGCTAAAAGCAGGTTTCATCTGTGGTTAGGGGATCCTAAAGGCTGTGTCAGTTGTGGAGGAGTGAAACCAACAGAGTCTGATGCATTAGTGGCCCTCAGTCAGTGTGGAGCACCGAGTGATCAGACTTGAGGGCACTGAGTTTTTGTACGTCTCTAGGTTGCCCAGGGAGGTGGTGGAGTCACTGTCCCTGGAGGTGTTCAAGAAAAGTGTGGACATGGCACTTTGGGACATGGTTTAATGGTCATGGTGGTCTTAGGTTGCAGGTTGGACTCAATCTTGAAAGTCTTTTCCAATTGAAACAAGTCTGTGATTCTAATGAGGCTTTGGAGAAGCTGAGGTAATATCATCTGCGATAATATCATCTTTTCTCTGAGAAGGGCTGTGAGACCACTTTGAATTGTCTCCTGTTCAAGAAGGAGCCTCTAGCACAAATAAACATCTTGATTTAAAAACAGATTTCAGTGAAGAACCTCCCTTAGCTATGTTAGTAGTTACCCTTTGTAATTGTGAAGGCATGCACCAAATTTCTAATCTGAATTTATCTATCATGAGCTCTTCCAGCCTTTTCCAGTGGCATCAAAAAAACTCCCTCGCAGTGCTGTGTGATGATCTCACTTAGCCCGTTCAGAGCCAGGCCGTGCAAAGTGGGGTGAAGCAAGGAGGAGTTGCTCCTCAGGTTGCTGTTGCAGTGTGAGAAGCTGCCACATGTGCCCAGTGTTTGCAAGTCCTCTGCATTAATGATGATGAGTATTTACAATGCAATTACTGCAAAACCATATTGAAATTAAGATTAAATTAATTGTTGATTCCAAAGATATGTGTCTACTGCTCATAGGGATATTGAATGCTTTTCTGCAGGACATGTGCATATGTCAGCCAGAAAAGGTGTTTCCTGAGTAATTGTGCCTTGATTAGCTGTTCCATGTTGTTCATGACCTCCAAGGTAAGATTCACAGAAAGGGCCTTATTGAATGAATGTGGATATGTTTTGCTCATGTATGCATGCAGCACTGTGTGGGCCACCCAGCCAGTCCTCCCCACTGTCCTGGCTTTTGCAGTTTTGGCCTGATGAGAGAGCATCCAGTAGAGGCAAGTCTAATCACAGCCTTGGCCATTGTTGCCTGGAGACAAGTATTTGTGCTTAGAGGGATGTCAGGCTGGTGCTGGGTCAAATGTGACTTGGCTACCAGTGTACCTTGTTGCCTTTGTGTTCTCGGGGTGTCTTGTGCATTATGGCTCTAGGGGAGGCAAAGGTGTGAAGATTTTCTTGGTGCCAGTACTGGATTACTGGCAAAGAGCAGGGACTGGAAGGAACCTCTCTGATCCTGAGTTTGGCTCAAAGACCCCAGCGAGATGAGTGAAATGTCTACATCGCTGCTTCAAATAGGAATTGCAGTGGTGTTATGTATCTACTGTTGGCTTGGTGAATTACTTCAACAGATGACATGATCACAGTGAGTCCAGTTTTACTCCAAGACTTCAGTTTATTTCATAATTTGATGAGTTTAATGATTAAACAATATGTGTGTATCCTGGAGCTTCATTAAAAGCCTTTTTTTCAAATTAATGTGTCTCCTTACAGTTAGTGAACTTAGTGACCCACCAACCTTATTGACTTGAGCAGTAGAAAATAGCAGTGCTTAGCAACCTTGGTGAAGTGAACAATAATCAGTGCAGTAACTTGATAATATAGAAATAAAAAGCTTAGAAAGCAGCAACATTCTCATTTTTATACATACTTCATCAAAATGGAAGCACAATAGGAGAAAAAATAAACCAGTTTTTGTATGGATTTTCTGTGAACAGCACCAGCTTTTAACCATAAGCTGATTCTTCACTTACTTTTCGTGGTGTACTACTGTGGTGAAATAGGCACCATCTGTTTGTGTGTTTCATTCATTTGAAATTTATCTTCCCTATGCTCCCCTAAGTAACCTGGTCTTCACTAGGTGGTATCTCTTGATGTGGTGGGTTGGAAGGGTAAGGCCAAGAAGCCCCCTCCCTTCCCCCTTGTGAAGTAAAAGGGAAAAAAAAATTGAAGGGAAAGGAAAAAAAAACTCACAAGCTGAATTAGCAAAGCAGTGGAGCTTTATATTTACAAAGCAATGAAGGATATGCAGGGGAATATATACAAATTTACAATATTTACAATATATACAAAGATATACAACAGAGTAACACAGAAATGAGAGTAACCCCCCTTGCCGAGGGGTTCCCCACCTCCGCTCTCCCCTCTCTCCCCCCCCTTTCCCCAGAGTAGTTCGGAAAAGAGGGAGAAAGAGAAAGAAAGAAGTTAAAAGCAGTTTTGTGTTAATTGGAAAGCAGTTAATACAGGCCTCCTATCTTATCGGTTTCAAGGCCGAAGTCTTGGCAGAAAGCCCAGCACAGAGAGAGCTGCTGCCCAAAGAAGAGGTGGAAGCAAGACTGACAGAGAAGTGCTGGAATGCCCAGTTCACTCCCAGTTCAGAAGGTGCTTCCTCCCACTTTACCAATGAAATTAGTTTAGATAATTCTTTCCGTTTACCAACTTCCGTCCACCATATTCCCCTTTCTTAAGGGGACAACGTCAACCGGCCACACTTGACTACATGTGGTGGTAGTAGAACTCACCCATGATGTGGATGAAAACCAGGACAATAGAGCAAAACGTTTCCATATTAGAGCCCTCAACTTTTTTGCAAGAGAGGTTAAATGTAACATAAGGCTCCTCTCTGCCATCTGTGCATGGCCTTTAGGATATTTAATGTTAGGAGATGTTTTGGTTTGTTTCATAATTCATCTGTGTCTTGGAGTGTCTTTGGGTGCTCAGTGTCCAAATCTGGCCTGACGGCTCTGAGTATTTATAAAGAAGCATTCTTAAACATCGTCTCAGTCCTTACACTGCAGAAGTGTTAGAGATCTAGAGCAAGCAAATGTGCATTTCAAATGCAATACAGCAGAAAGAATAAGCAAATAAAGAAAGTCCAGTCCAGCTGAAATTTTAGGGTAGCCCTGGGAGAATGAAGCTGGGTGAGCTACTCCCACTGCAAACCAGCCCAGTCCCTAGCTGAGGCCAAAAGGAGATTTGAAATAATGCCTGCGTTTCAGTAGTGCCTCATGTACCAGTTCCTTTGAGCCTGTGACTAGAAAAGTGGGCAGGACTCGGGAGCTGCAATGGCACAGATGCAATGAAGACAAACTTACCAACCTGGGTTTAAAAGACCCTGAGTTCAAGCTAGATGATTGTGATTGTGACATGCCTTATGAGTTACGTGATTCTAGGGAAGTTTGGAACAAAGAAGTATTTACAAGGGAAATGGATTTTCTCTTTGCTTTGGGAAAAGGTACACCAGCTCTACTTTGTTTTATTGTCATCAATTGAAAATAGTTTAATGATTTTTAGAAGGCCATCAGCATTAACAAGAACAGATGCTTATTTTTCCAGTGAACTACCGTCCTTAGTTTTGCACAGGAGATTTAATGCAGACTATTGTTTGAGGCTTCAGGAAGACACAGTGCTGGTTTAATGACTTTATCACAACTGAAAAAAAGACATTTCATAAAAGATACCACATTGCCCTTTAACAAGGCTTCGTTATTATCTCCCCTACTGTGGAACAGGAGCTAGCATTGCTAATAAATTGGTAGAATTACTTTGGAAATGTGAATTTGCTTATCATTTATTATCCTCCAGTGACCTACAGCTTTAGATCTTTTGGTCTGCAGTAAAATCTTTTTATGTCAGTAACCAGCTTCAGAGAAGGACCTGAAGAAGGTGGTTCCTCCCCATATAGGTAAAGATGGGGTACTTGAACAGGAAAAAAATATTCATTCTTTAGTAGTGCCAAAGACTATTTTGAAAAGTAATGCTCCTCATTGTTACAATGCAGAGAGGCTGGGTCAATTTAAATGATTATACAGACTGGGCAGTGAATTTGTTAGCTGCTGGCTACTGTAAAGAAGTTAGAATGGATAGTGTTGATTGTTTCCATTGTGAAGACAAATTCATTTGGGTCATTGGAGGATGTGGCCCAGATTCCTAAAACTGGTAAATGTGTCTGACTTAGGCACATGAAGTTACACTTTCTCAAGTTGAGCCATAAGCTTTTGTTAAAAGGAGATAGGAACGCGGGACTTTTGTACCGCAATTAATCTTCAAATACAGAGAAGGATGAACCTCTAATTTTCATCAGCCTGTTTGTTTCCAGATCTGCCATCTCATCCACTCTTGTGCCTGCATTTTGTCTCTTCAAATCATTATTTGAGGATTATATATCTTACTCTGAATTCTGCTGCTAATTGTGCTTGTTCCGTCTTCATTCCCATGCCTTATGAATTATGGATAGAATAACTAAAATGACACAAACCTTTAACAAGCCAATGTTGATCTGTATGTCTTGTCTCCAGCCAAATTATGTTATTGTCTTGTGTCTGAAGAATGCCATCCCTGCTTATGCTATTATATACATAAGCATATTTTGCCTCAACCTGGGTAGTAGTGATGGTTTTGTTTTCAAAGATTTCTGGAAATACCTCTTGAAATACAGTTGAGAACAATCTCAATGGCAAAGCTTGCTCCTTGACTATATGGGGAACTGTTTCATGTTGATTGATTCAGTTTATGTACATTCTTAGTATTATTAGAAGAAAGAGCATTTGTGGTATTTGCTGTTGCAATTTATGAGTCACTGCTTCATGCAAATAATTAATTTTCCTCTGAATTACTTAATGTTTAACATGACTAATTTGGGAAAGCAAATGGCACACAGACAGTGCACGTGTATCAGTCACTTATTTCTGTTGACTTTCTTAGTCTTGCAAGAGATGATACTTGAGAAGTGTTACTGAGGTGTTAGAAGCACAGCTGGTACAATTCATTAGTTGCTTTACAGGGCCATAAATAAATGCCATTCTTCAGAAAGAGATAAGTTTCTGATCCCAAAGACCAGTAGGGACATAACCTACAGGGCATGATGCAAATCTATGTGAGATGTACGTAAGGAAACACAGCAGTATTCCCAAGGATTGGTGAAGGATATTCTTGCAAATCAGTAGGGTGCAAGACACATCCTAGAAGGGTGCACCACAGCTACATCAGTTGGATTAATTAAGCCAAGGGAAGCACCACAAGCTGATAACAGGAAACAGTACCTACAGTATTTTTAAGTGAAAGCTCACCTGAGGAATAAAAGGTAGCCAAGTCCGACAACTTTGCTCTCAGCCTGGCATTCCTAATGTATCCAATACCAGTGACTGAATTATGTCAGAAGAGTTGGGTCAACTGATCACTGATCCAAGAAAACAGAGCCTGACAGGAGAAAGTCATTCTGTTAGGAAATCGTGGATACCATCTCTCATATGGAGAGGGGAAGGGTGGGAGGAAGATTGTGGATGCTGCTATTGACAAAGGCCTGCTAGAGCTGATTAACTGTATCTGAAATAACATTGTGAACCAACTTTACTGCTTCTGGGACTCAACCTACTTACTTTGTGTATGTCTGCACTACTGCCTTGCCAAAGACTGTTTACAGTGTTGTGCGTGTTACTTACTCCTTTGAAGTTAGCCCTCGTACAGTATGGAGAGCAAAGGGGGTTTTGCACCAGGGTTGTAAAAGTAGTTTATTTATTTGAGATTTTTTTCCCCTCTAGGAATCAGACACAAAAGTTGAGTAAAAATGTAATGGATCTAAGACTAATAGGAAATGATAACTTAACCAGCTCAGTCAGCATACTCACTATCACCTTGCCAGGCAGTCTCTTTGCCAAGTTAACTGAGTTTACAGATAAAAAATGCAGGTGGGGTTGTAAGATGTATGATGCTGTCTGAAATTCTCACTGAAACAAGGATCCAAGATCCTCTGAGACTTAATTTACTGACCGCTGTCTGCCATTCCTTTTCTTTCCTGGGCAGATAAGTTGGCTGTCAAGAGAACACTGCAGGGAATATATTCCTTGTTCTGTCTGGTGTTGTTTGTTGTAAGTATGGCAGGAATGGGGAGACTTTTAGTTGTGGGTGAGCACTTAATTGCATTATATACTATACAAATAAATGGGAGTCTCTGGATATCTTGTTTTAATTAATTAGAAGTTGTGTTTAGGCACTGTTTTAATGGGCATCTTCAGATGGTTGTGCATCTTGGGAATACAGTTGCAAGTCTAAAAGAAGCGAGTCAAAGAATGATCTCTGCTCCAGACAGCTCATGTTTAGCTAACAATGCCATGCCGTAAGTAGGTTACCATATTTATAATGATAGAAGGGTGACAAGAATATTGTTTTCCTTACTATAAAATTAGATTAAATGAGGTTATATTTAGTAGTATTTCATCTGCAAGACTGGAAAAAGATTCAAAGAGAATTTGTGATATTACCCCATGTGGTGGTTTGAGGCAGATCCTCCCTTGCCTCCCACCGGGACAGGGAAAAATGAGACTCAAATGGATTGCAGAAGTGATGGGAAGTTTAAATGGAAAAGCAGTGAGTGTTTTACAGAAGCTATAAGCACAGTGACAAAAGAGATCCCAAAGCATACAGAGTTCCTCACAGCATACCCGAAAGCCTCCCACCACTCCCCTTCTCCCTACCTGAGGGTACACCCAAAACCCCCAGGGCTCTTTCTTCCCCCTCCCATCACTGTTAAACTAATCTCAGCTGGCCAGATTGCCCTTCCCCCTTTTCCTCTTGGCATTAGGCCTAGCCAGGCCTAAGAGATATTGGGATAACTCCCCTTCCATTACCAGATAGGGAGCATCTCCCACCGCACCAGCAAGGGAAGAAAGAGGAAGTGTGAGACCTTGCAAGATGGATTTATAGGGAGCAGGACAGTAGGGGAATGAAATACACTATTTCCTGTGTCCACCCACTGGGCTGGACACCTGGGGCACCAAAGGGGTTTCTTGTGTGGTAGCAACAGAAGGCACCCAGCCTAAACTACCACACCCAGAAATTAGCATAATTTATATGGACTGAAAAAATAATCCTAGCTTTGGGAAAGGGAAAGTCAACCCTTTGATTTGAGCATAGTGCTGAAGTGTATTGTGAGATTATAGTTCAGTTACCTTCTATCCCCAGTCAATTATTTTGTGAGCTCACTTTGAAGCCAGTTCACATTTTTGATGATGTATGACCTCTCAACTTGCTCTGCTACCACAACTGATGATGGGAATTTCATGGAAGATTTATTCAGCTGGGAAACTCCAGCCATAAGGAAAAGCAGGCATGATACCTGCAAGATGTGTATGTGTTCATTATTGTTAATTTCTAAATCCGTATTTTGTGTTGAAAATTGTTTAGTAGAGATGCAAAAGGCCAGTGTTTCCTTTACTCCATTAAAAAGTGTAAAAAAAAATGTGTGAGAAATATTTTCAACCATCCAAACATCATTCCCCCTGATTACCCTAGTTTCAATGGCTGTTCTGTGTGTTCCATGACCTGTTTCTTCTGGGAACCTAGTATTCAGAGCTTAGGTGTAAGCTTGTGTCCTGAAGGGACAAAAAGCCTCAAAAATGCTCTGAATCAGACAATGGGGCAGGAGCCAGCAGGTCTGGTTTTTCAGGAAAATGCCCACATTGCCCAGGCTTGTCTGAACATGTCTTGGTGTTGAAGTGGGCCAGGTGTGTGTGCCTTTGGCCACGTTTGGAGAAAACTCATTCTATAGGTTAAAGTGTCATGTTTTTATCTCTTAATCTTTGTTATCATTGGCCATTATTGTCTCAGGAAATCTATAAATACCAGCCCAAAGAGCCAGTGCCTTGCCCTGAGGTTGTCCAGACTCTGGGAGAAGTCACAAGCCTTGCTTGGAATCCAAGCTGTGCTTCATTTTACCCAGACAGACTGCAAGACCCATCGCTGTATAGTGTTGTAAAGCCCAGAAGCAGAATGGACGTGTCTTGCTGGGCTGAGAGATGAATCCCAGGGGGAGCTGAGAGTCCCCGGGACAGTTTTGTTTTATTGGAAGAAGCAATGAGCGCTGCTGCGAAGATTGCAGCTGAAGAACCCCTCCAAATAGGCAAAGCTACAAAGATGAAAAGCCCTGCAAGTCTCGGGAACACCTTCTTGTCTACAAAGATTTCAGCTACAAAGCCTTCAGCGATAAACCCTGCATGTGCCTTAGCAACAAGCTGCAGAAGCCAACAGAAAGTGAAACTGTGTTCCTGCAGCTTTCACATGGTCGATGCCATTTTGGTTTTGTTTAAATCCCCACATGTGCCACAGGGTACCACCACCAGTGAGCAATTAATTATGAAATCTGATTTTTATAAGCATCTGTTAAAGGTCTGTTGCCCTAGAGAATTCTAGAGTTCCCCCCTCCCTCGTGGGCAATCTCCGGCATATTGCCAGTGTTCTTCTCTTTTTTCTTTACAGTTTAAATTGCTGTTTGTTGTTCCTGGATTTTTACTCATATTGTTTAAATTGTTACTTGTTCCTGCTGGTGAGGTATCTGTTCCACAACTGAATATTTAGAACGAGTAAATAGGGTTTATTAATATTTTCTGTGGGATTTTTTCTTTAATTAATAAAGTTACTAGTGTTTTTATTAATCATTCTGCCTATTGAATGTTAGCAACCTCCTTATGATCATAACAGCTTGATAGGAACCAGAGAGGTATAGATTGCCATTCTTCTCATCCTGTCAGAAAAGTATTAATTCCATAATCACAGGAGCACAGAGCATGCCATTATCAACAGCTTTGTGCTCCTGTGTGGTTACTCAACAGAGGTGTCTTGTCTTGTGTCACAGTGCAATGCAATTCTAAGATATGGTAATGTGAGTTTTAGACTTCATGCAAAACAATTATTGGTATCTAAAATACAGTTACTCTTCTGATCTGGTGACTTACCTGGTAGGACATCTGATGTTCAATCCAGGCTGCAACTGCACTGAAATTCAATAGGTTCCAAGCTAACGTAGTCTGTCTGTTCCTATGGAGAAACAGATGAGAGTGAGCTGGGTAATCCTGCTTTTTATTAACAAGAAGGCTACCTTGAATTACTTCACATTTACCTCAGCATGTGATTATGTATATAGATGAGTAGTGCAGATCTGCTGATGCATGGTAACTTCTTCATGGTTAAAATATTTTCCTGTCTCAATGAAACAATTGCAAATCAAAAAATCTTTAAACTATTTCACTAGGAGGAAAGTTAATAATTGTGTTTCATCTTATTCTGTTCACTGGTGAGTTTAATGGTTTGGGTTTTTGTGGTGTGGTTGTTTTTTTTTGTTGTTGTTTGTTTGTTTGTTTGTTGTTAAATAATGCTCATTAGAGGAGGCAGTTCATTATGATGGTCTGTGTTTTCTTAATGGGGCATGTTTGGAATGGAAGAGAACTGAGCTCCTATCTTTTCCTTTTGTTTTGGCTCATGGTGAAGTGAAATATTTCTATATTACTGGTTTTCACATGTATAATTGGTATACTTTATTTCTTTAAGGACACTGAGAGACTTGAAGTGAGAATAATTGTGTAAGAGTGCATAGTTACTACATTTTTATTATATACTGGCTAGCTTAAGAAAAATAAGTACAGGCCGATATAACTCAGTAATTTACAGTATCACAGAACACTTCAGCAGCATGAGAAAAATGACACTATGTTAATGGTAGCACCAAAATTATTTTAATCTTTGTTGTTTGTTATGAGAAGGTATTACTTCTAGTTTTCTCTTGTTTGTTGATGCTCTCTTAACGCTCTTTTACTGTTTGAGGTTGTCTTATAAATAGTCTTTTTAATGTATATTTTACTCTTGTTCTGTATCCTGCTGGGAAGTCTGAAAGAGCTGTATATTTTTTAGCATTATTGGCTTTTTTCCTTATTTCTCCCTGTGGAGATGAGTCCTTACATAAATTACTTTAAGGATCCTGTTTTCTTCAGTTTTTTATTTATTTTTTTCTTTCTAATTCCCTTTCTTCACCCCCTCGCCTCGCTCTGTTTCACACTGGGAGGATGAGTATTTAATAAACTGTTAGTGAGGGGGTATCTGCCTTCACAGACATCTTTTTACAAATATTGTTATTGCTCAGTGCATTGCTTTTAACACACCAGATCATAGAACCACACGCAAAAAAGCCATCAGCAATGGAAGGCCATGTTCATCCTCCCCCGCCTCCATATAGGCACTGCTGTGCTTGCCGTTGCTCAAGAATGGAGCCCAGGCAGATGAGGATGGCAAGGCCTGTAGCAGCTCTACATGGCCCATCCCTGTGATGAATCACAGATTGTTAGGGGTTGGAAGGGACCTTCAGAGATCATCTAGTTTAACCCTTCTGCCAAATCAGGATCACCTAGTGCAGGCTGCACAGGAACACATCCAGGCAGGTTTTGAAAGTATCCAAAGAAGGAGAATCCACAACCTCTCTGGACAGCCTGTTGCAGTGCTCCATCACCCTCACATTGAAGAAATTTCTCTTCACGTTGAGGTGGAACATCCGGTGTTGCGGCGTATACCTGTTGTTCCTTGTGCTATCACAGGGTGCCACCAAAAGGAGACTGTCCTTTCATCTTGACACCCACCCCTCAGACATCTGTAGGCATTAATAAGATCCCCTGTCAGCCTTGTCTTCTCAAGGTCAAAGAGCCCCAGTTCTCTCAGTACTTCTTCATGGGAGAGGTGTTTAAGTCCCCCACTCATCCTTGTAGCTCTCCACTGTTGGACTTTCTCCAGTGGATCCCTGTCTCTCTTCAACTGGGGAGTCCAAAACTTGATACAGTATTCCATGAAGCCACAGCTCATTGGGGTGGGCAGAGAAAAAGGGGATAGTAGAGCAGAAGAGACGCTGGGGATGCAATGGAGGGAGGGCAGGAGGCCTTCCCAAGTGAGGCTTGTTCATGGAAAAGTTTACATCAGATCAGCTTCTTCAGCCCTGTCATCTCCAAATGCCTCCCCTCCCCTTGTTCTTTGGGAGGACACTAACTGTGTGGGTGTCATCTGCATCCTGCCTCCTTGGGCTGCTCTAGTGGCATTTGTAGTTCATTGCCTGCTTTCATAATTTACACTGGAGCTTGATACTGAGGCACTGATTGGCTTTGCTCTTCCTTTCTGATGCGTTGTGTGGTGTTTGTGTCATTGAGATGGATGAGTGACTGGAAATTCCCTAGCAGTTGCCACAGTTTGTCCTCAGAGGACAGCAGCATCAGTCTCTCCTGTCTGGGTTACAGGTGCATTCAGATAAGTTTTTGATACTGCAGGTGCTCTTCAACAACATTTGCCACTTTCTTCAACTTTTTGCCAGATAGCTTGGATAATAGCCAAGTCCTGTGGGGTCTTGGTGCTTCTCAAGTGCTGGGTGCCAGGGGGTACTGAATGTTTACTTGTAGACACCCTTTGCTGAATTTCTCCAGTGGCGTTGTTCTTTTAATACTGAACAGATGTTTGTGAACAAAAAGGTATAAACTGAAAAAAGATCAGTTGCAGGTTTCTGTTTTGCACTGTGTAACACAAAATTCTTGGTAAGGAGGCGGTAACTATTGACTGAGGAAGGAATGGTAGGATTGGGTATTATTAGCAATGCAAAATTTTTTTCTCTGGATGAATCTATTCTGACTCTCCCCAGTCACTTTTTCCTCCTTCTTGGTGCCCAGAAGTCTATTTCCAGAGGACTCTCTCTATGATTTTTTCCATGAATCAAAAGGAGGATGAGTGGTCTGTAGTGTCCCAGATCACATGCCTGTAATTCCCTGAGGAAGAGTGCACCATTTGCTTTCTTCTAGTCATCAGGGATCTCCCAGGGTCTCCAAGGCATTTTCATGCTTTGTAGAGAAGGGTCCTGTAAGGACACTGGCCAGCTGTCCCAGTGCCTGTGGATAAAGGCAAGTGGGTCCCATGGGCATCTATGGGTGGAATCTTCTCAGGTAATCCCCAGAATTTGGTTCTCATTCATGACTGGTGGTTCTTTGTTTTGAACCCTGTCTGTAATCGTGAAGGCTGTGCTGGTGAAGGCTGATGCAGAGAAAGCAATACAGTACCTTGACCTTAACAGTGTTCACTCTCAGTAACTCACCTCATTTGGCCATCGATCCACATTTTTTCCTTGTCCAGCCTTTTGCTGTTGCAGTAGTGGTAGAAATTCTTGATGTTGCCTTTGGTACTCCCTGCAATCCTGAACTCCAGCTGAGCTTTGGCTTCCTTGACATCATCTCTCTGTGCTTGTGTGTTATTTCTGTGTTCATACTTTGTGGCCCAGCCGTGCCTGCTCCTCCTCCTCCTCTAAGTCCTATTGCACTTGAGCTCCATCACATGTTCATGTATGCTGAATTGGTTTCCTGATACTTCCTGCTTTTCAAAGTATTGGGATGCACTGGTCTTTCACTTTAGTGTTGTCTTTCAAGACATTCAAGGTTTCCTGTGATTTTTATCTCTTCTAGAGCTACCTTACATGGGATCCCACTTACTTCCCTGAAAACTTCTTATCTCCTACATTTGTGGGCCTACGTTGATCTAGACTAGGTCTCTGTTGTTGTTCCTGTGTCTCAAAACTCCATTACTTAAAGGTTACATCAACTTTGTCATTGATTACCACATCTCCAACCTGTTCTTCCTTCCACAGAAACAGTGGTCATTTTGATTCCATCCATTTGGATGGATCAGATGAAAGGCTTTTCATACCCATACAATGGCAGCTCAATGTAGCCAATGGCATGACTACAGAATGCTGAAGCAAAAAGTTAAGCGTACAACAATACTACCCTGGTGCATTCTGTAGTATCTGTCAGTATGCAGACTGGGGATTACATGAGCGGATATTGAGCTTTTAGTATTGCAAGTTGTCACTGCTCTTTGACCTCCATGGAGATTTTCCTGGTTACCAGAGGTTATGATGTTGATTTTGTCCTGTAAAACCTTAAACTGACTTGCACCTGCCTGCTGCCATCCTGAGACTACAGTAAGAGATTAAGATTCAATGATACAGATGGCAGTGGCAAAGAGAGCATTTCCTCTGATAGACCCCTGATTTATTTTCCCATTAGTCTTGACAGAATGGAGTTCTGGATTTTTAGGGAGTCCATGTTTTCTTGGGAGGGCAGAAACTATGGTGTTGAGACACATTGTGATGTGCAAAAGATTTTTATGTTCTTTAGCTACTGGCTGTTGTTGAACAATACTGTGTAATAACTTTGTGGGACTATAAACCTTCAGTAAGGTACTTTGGGCTTGTAAACTAATATCTCATTGCTTTCTTGCATAAAAAGCAGATAAAAGCATGAATGTCATTAATGACTTTCAACCGTAAAAAGCCTTCTGTGGAAGTAGCTGTGTTTTTTATTGCAGAACATTGTTTTGGGAAGCTCCTGTCCACTGTTATTCTTCTGTGGTTGTATCAGTTAAGTCATGTGCAGGGGTGTGCTCTAAATCACACATTCAGGTTATTTCAGAGATCCAAGTTAGGTTGTAGGTATAAAGTGATTAAACTGTTAGATCAGCAACATCCACAGTTCTGTGTGATTTGCAAGTTAAAGCATGCTGTGCAAACATGGAACAGAAAACATTATTGATTTTCATTATAGAAAACTTCAAAAATAGCAGACAGAATAGAAACCAGTCTTGAAGCCAGCTTTGTTTAACATATCAATCAATGCTCTGGAGGAGGGGATTGCACCCTCAGTAAGTTTGCAGATGAAAGCAAATTGGGTGGGAATGTTGCTCTGCTCAAAGGCAGGAGGACTCTATAGAGGGATCTGGACAGGCCAGATTTAATGAGGCCAAGTTCTCCATAGAAGGTGTGATTGGCCATTGGAATGGGCTGCCCAGGGAGGTGGTAGAGTCACTATCACTGGAGGTGTTTAGGAAGAGACTGGATGGGGTGCTTGGTGCCATGGTTTAGTTGATTAGATATTGTTAGATGGTAGGTTGGACTCAATGATCTCAAAGGTCTTTTCCAACCTGGTCTATTCTATTCTATTCTATTCTATTCTATTCTATTCTATTCTATTCTATTCTATTCTATTCTATTCTATTCTATTCTATTCTATTCTATTCTATTCTATTCTATTCTATTCTATTCTATTCTATTCTATTCTATTCTATTCTATTCTATTCTATTCTATTCTATTCTATTCTAGTGCTGGGTGGTGCACTTGGATCACAACAGCCCCAAATAATGCTACGGGCTGGGGACAGAGTGGCTGGAAAACTGCCCAGCAGAAAGGACCTGGGGATGCTGGTTGACAGTCATCTGAACATGAGCCCCCAGTGTGCTCAGGTGGCCAAGAAGGCCAAAAGCATCCTGGCCTGTATCAGTAATAGTGTGGCTAGCAGAAGTAGGGAAGTGATCATGCCCCTGTACTCTGCACTGGTGAGACCACACCTCAATAACTTCAGTTTTAGGCAACTCACTCCAGGAATGACATTGAGGTGCTGGAGCGTGTCCAGAAGGTCGGTGAAGCTGGTGAAAGGTCTAGAGAACAAGCTTTATGAGGAGCAGCTGAGGGAGCTAGGTTTGTTTAGCCATGAGAAAAGAAGGCTCAGAGAGACCTTACTGCTTTCTGTGACTACCTGAAAGGAAGTTGTGGTGAGGTGGGTGTTGGTGAGGGTAAATGACCTCCAGTTGTGCTGGCTGATGGTTTAAATTGGATATTAGGAAAAATTGGAATAGGCATTGGAATAGGCTGCCCAAGGAAGTGGTGGAGTCACACCTGGACGTGTTCAAAAAATGTGTAGACATCTGTCTTCAGGACATGGTTTAATGGCCATGCTGGTGTTAAGTTGATGGTTGGACTTGATGTTCTTAAAGGTTTTTTCCAACCAAAGTGATCTTATGATCCTAAGACCAAGGTATTCTAGTTGGCTTCTGAATTGTATTTATTTGTACAGGATAAACTGAAAAAATCCAGAGTGGAAATGTCTTACTTCTCCTCTTGGAAAATAGTTCATAGCTTGGCTCATTAAAGCTTCAGTTTGTTTCCTTTGTTGCTATGCATGTTAGTTTTCGTGAATGGATTTAGGCTGAATGACTTGCCTGGGACATGAAACATGCTGATTTTTTTTTCTCCTGAACAACCATTCATAGCATCAATGGGATAAGGTGGCAGTTTAAGACAGCTGTTACCATAAAATAAATATGCACATTCTTAGTATTTAATACACAAGCATTAATTTATTCATGACTAAAAATTCCATAAATACTTCTGGCCTACCCAAGAGCACTCCCTGAGTTTCATCCCACTTTCTTGGCCTAGATTGGGATGTTACTTATGTCAGAAAAAGGCTTGAACAATAAAATAGCTGGCTTATCAAGGAGTTTGGTAGCTTTAAATGGACTATGGAGACATACTTGCAGCTGCCCATAAATTGATATTTGAAGTTGCTTTTTAACCCCCCAGTTAAAAACAAACAAACAGTGCTCCAAATAAGATAAATCCAGCTGGTCCACAGTGGAAAGTATGATATAGACTTATTCTTGAAAGGTATGCAGCATCCAGCAGAGAATGTGTGTATCTGCTTAGTTTCTAAGAACAGAAGGAGTTCTGTTACTTCTGGCACCAATTTGGGGACAGGGTACCATGCAGGAACCTTCAATCTGTAAAAGCTGCTACCATAACCTCTAGAGCCGTTGAGGTGTATGAAAGTCTTTAGTTGGTTTCCTACAATTATTGTAAATTTGCTTGCTTTTTAAGGCAGAGTAATTGATTACATCTGAGGTATGATGCTTGTCCTTAATTGTGTTTTAATCCTAGTATTAAACAAACCCATTTCCAATGCATCCTACAGCAAGAGAAGGTTTTGTGAAGTGGATTTTAAATACTCTTTATGGACTAATTTTGTTACATCAAATGGAAGGATGTTGTGAAGCGTGTATGAGGCAGGGTTTATTACTGATTGCATACCCTGATTTGTTTTTTTAGTATGTTTATTAATTCCATTCAAATGATTTCAAGAACCATATAGTCTGTAAAAAGATACATGTTGCCTGAGCACATTATGCTAAAATAAATTTCAGATTAAAGATTTTGCACGTATCACAGAATCACAGAATACATCTGGTTGGAAGAGACCTCAGAGATCATCTAGTCCAACCTTTGACCCAGCACTGAAGGTTCAACACTAAACCATGTCTGTAGGTGCTAGGTCCACACACTTCTTTCACCTCTCCAGGGATGGTGACTCCACCACTGTCCTGTGCAGACCATTCCAATGTTTGATAACCCTTTCAGTGAAGAAATATTTCCTAATATCTAGCCTAAACCTCCCCTGGTGTGGCTTGCATCCATTTAATCTACTCCTGTCACTGGAGAGAAGAGGCTGGCCCTCTCCTCACTCCAACCTCTCTTCAGGTAGTTGTAGAGAATGAGATTGTTGTTAGATAGATGTTCTTATCACCTCAAGTAATGCTTTCAGGACAAGAGGTAAGCAGGCAAAGATGTTTATTACGTTATACAGCAAAGTTATATAGATTATCAGAAGGCACACATGTCATAGTTTCATAGTTTCATAGTTTCATTCAGGGTTGGAAGGGACCACAAGGATCATCTAGTTCCAACCCCCCTGCCATGGGCAGGGACACCCCACACTAGATCAGGCTGGACAGAGCCTCATCCAGCCTGCTCTTAAACACCTCCAGGGACGGGGCCTCGACCACCTCCCCGGACAACCCATTCCAGGGTTTCACCACTCTCATGGTGAAGAACCTCCTCCTCACATCCATCCTGAATCTCCCCACCTCCAGCTTCATTCCATTCCCCCTAGTCCTATCACTACCTGAGATCCTGAGAAGTCCTTCCCCAGCCTTCCTGTAGGCCCCCTTCAGATACTGGAAGGCGACAATTAGGTCTCCTCGGAGCCTTCTCTTCTGCAGACTGAACAGCCCCAACTCCTTCAGTCTGTCCTCATAGGAGAGGTGCTCCAGCCCTCTGATCATCCTCGTGGCCCTTCTCTGGACACGTTCCAGCACCTCCACATCCCTCTTGTAATAGGGGCTCCAGAACTGGAGGCAGTACTCCAGGTGGGGTCTCACCAGGGCTGAGTAGAGGGGGAGGATCACCTCCCTCGACCTGCTAGCCACACTTCTCCTGATGCAGCCCAGGATCTGATTGGCTTTGCGGGCTGCAAGTGCACACTGAGAGCTCATGTTGAGCTTTTTGTCCACCAGCACCCCCAAGTCTCTCTCCTCAGGGCTACCCTCCAGCCAGTCACTGCCCAGCCTGTATTTGTGCCTGGGATTGCCTCGACCCAGATGCAGGACCCTGCACTTGCTCTTATTGAACTTCATGAGGTTGGCCTGTGCCCACCTCTCCAGCCTGTCAAGGTCCCTCTGGATGGCCTCCCTTCCCTCCAGCGTGTCTGCTGCACCACACAGCTTGGTGTCATCAGCAAACTTGCTGAGGGTGCACTCAATGCCACTGTCCATGTCCCCCACAAAGATGTTGAATAAGACAGGTCCCAGGACTGATCCCTGAGGGACTCCACTTGTCACTGGCCTCCACTGGGACATGGAGCCATTGACAGCCACTCTTTGGGTGCGGCCATCAAGCCAGTTCCTTATCCATCTAGTGGTCCACCCATCAAACCCATGTGTCACCAGTTTGGAGACCAGGATGTGGTGTGGGACAGTGTCGAAGGCTTTGCTCAGGTCCAGGTAAACAACATCAGTTGCTCGCCCCTCATCTATTAATTTTGTCACCTGCTCATAGAAGGCCACCAGGTTGGTCAGGCAGGATTTGCCCTTGGCAAAGCCATGCTGACTGCTCCCAATCACCTCTTCACTATTCTTTTGAGCGAGCAGTGACTCCAGGAGGATCTGTTCCATGATCTTTCCAGGCACAGAGGTGAGACTGACTGGCCTGTAGTTCCCTGGTTCCTCCTTCTTGCCCTTTTTGAAGATGGGGGCAATGTTTCCCCTTTTCCAGTCTGTGGGGACTTCACCAGACTGCCAGGACTTTTGAAATATAATAGAGAGGGGTTTAGCAACCTCATCTGCCAGTTCTCTCAGTACCCGTGGGTGTAACCCGTCGGGTCCCATGGACTTGAACACTTTCAGGTTCTTCAGATGATCACGAACCTGATCTGCACTTACAATGGGCAGTTCTTCCTCCCCATCCCTGGCTTTGACTTCCATAACATCAGGAGTGTGGCTAGAGGCCCTTGCAGTGAAGACTGAGGTAAAGAAGTTATTAAGTACCTCAGCCTTTTCCTCATCACAGGTGACCATGTCACCATTTTCCTTTCTGAGGGGGCCCACACCTTCCCTAGTCTTCTTCTTCCCATTAATATACCTGTAAAAGTTCTTAGTATTCCCTTTAATCTCCCTGGCTAGATTCAACTCAAACTCTGCTTTGGCTTTCCTAACCAGGACTCTTGCTGCTCGGGCAGCTTCCTTATATTCCCCCTGTTCTACCTGTCCTTCCCTCCACTTCCTGTAGAGTTTCCTTTTAAGTAATAGTGTGTCCAGTAGCTCCTTGCCCATCCAGGCAGGCCTCCTAGCATTCTTACCTGCTTTTCTCTTTGTTGGTACACAGAGCTCCTGGACACAGAGGAGGTGGTCCTTGAATACTGACCAGCTGTCCTGGGTCCCTCTTCCCTCCAGGGCTTTGTCCCATGACACTTTGGCTAGCAGATCCCTGAAGCGATCAAAATCTGCATGCCTAAAGTCTAGGGTCGTGAGCTTGGAATACTTCCTCCTGATTGCCCTGAGGATGTTAAATTCAACTGCTTCATGGTCACTGCAGCCAAGGCCGTCTATGAGCCACACATTGCTTACCAGCCCTTCCCTGTTGGTGAGAACAAGGTCCAGCATAGCACCATTTCTTGTTGGTTCCTCCACCATTTGGAGGAGGAAGTTGTCTTCTATGCAGTCCAGGAACATCCTGGATTGCTGGTGCCTTGCTGTGTTGTCCCTCCAGCAGATGTCAGGGTGGTTGAAATCACCCATGAGGACCAGGGCTTGTGACCTGGAAGCTGCTTCTATTTGCCTATGGAGGGCCTCATCTGCTTGGATCTGCTGGTCAGGTGGCCTGTAGGAGACCCCCACAGTAATATCTTCTTCCCCTGTCCTGCCTTTAATTTTAACCCATACACTCTCAACCAGCTCATCATCCCTCCCCAGTTGGAGCTCCACTGATTCCAACTGGCTATTGACATAGAGGGCAACACCCCCTCCTCTCCTTCCCTGCCTATCCTTCCTAAAGAGTTTATACCCATCTATGCCTACATCCCAGTCATGGGATTCATCCCACCAAGTTTCAGTAACAGCCACTATGTCGTGGCATCCCAGCAGCACAGTGGCCCTTAACTCATCCTGTTTGTTGCCCAAGCTGCGCGCATTCGCATAGAAGCACTTCAGCTGGGCTGGCCCTGTCCTCCTCTTGTGCCAATTCCCCTCGGTTTCCACAGAATGTCCTGGTGGATCATTCGTGGCTTGCCTCAGGGTAGCAAGTTGAGAGCCCTTACCAGCTCTCCTTCTCTCTACTGCTGGTGAGCTGCCCCTCTGTTTGTCACCGGCCAGCAGGAGACTATTAACCCCGTCCCCCTTCAAATCTAGTTTAAAGTCACGTCTCAATTGGTTGTTTTCTACTGGCATGCATGTAATTAAGGCATACAATAGGTCAAAATAGCAAAACAATATTTTAACACATCCAACCAGATTCTGCCTGGTTTCTCTCCTTCAGTTACAAGGTGTTTACATTATTCTCAAAGACAAAACATAGCTTTCTCTAATTCGAGCGAAGGCAAACCTTCCCTATAGTCTTCTAAAGCTATCCGCAAACAACCCTTCTCCTACATGAGATGTCCCCTCAGTCTCCTGTTCTCCTGACTGAACAACCCCAGCTCCCTCAGAAGCTCCTTGTAGGACATGTGCTCTAGGCCCTAATGAATGTAGTACCATTACATGGATTCTGCTTACTCATTTGAAAATAAGGGAAAAACCTTTTTCTTCCAAGCAGTAGTTTTTTTGGTTTTTATCTAAAAG
Organism: Melanerpes formicivorus; assembly: GCF_026170545.1. Lineage (NCBI taxonomy): Eukaryota > Metazoa > Chordata > Aves > Piciformes > Picidae > Melanerpes > Melanerpes formicivorus. The sequence goes on along the minus strand of NW_027142353.1, from coordinate 3,699,983 downwards.
GTGCATGATGTAGGTCAGCAACTTCCCCTGTGTGCCTGGGGGTTGCTCTTTACATTGAACATGTGTCCCTGAAGTGCAGCTCAGTCCCCAGCTCAACTGCAGGTTGTTTTTGCCAGGGAACAAGATGACTGAGCATGTCTATGGATGCCAGATGCAATTTAATTAAAAGTCTGTGTGAAGGACTAGGGTATAGACACTAATGGCACGAAAGGATGAAGTGGAACTGGTGACTTTCACAGTCCCCAGGAGCTGAAAGGAGGCACAAGGATAGAAATCCAGGGTGGGAACATGTTGTCATGGCAACCAAGTAATTTCTCTAACAAGAGGTACTGAATAACTGCTGAGTGGGAATTTCAAGAGAAAAATTTGCCTGGTGAAAAACCAAAAGGTGACATTTTTGATAATTGACCTTTGCCATCCCTGCTATGAAATCCTACACTGGCAGTCTCTCTGTTGGAGCTTCCTGCCATTTTTTACCAGACTTTCCTCTGCCCATCTGCTGACCTCGGAGGTGCTTGCCTACCGTATGCTGGTGGGTGCCACTGCTGAGCCTGCAGCCACAGGCTGACCCAAGCCCTGCATGGGTTGTTCCTTGAGCAGCTGCGAAAGCCAAGTGTAGGTTTCACCAAGTCTGCCTCCCCTGCAAGTGTTTCAAGTCTTCCCTTTAAATCAATGACTAACACATTTACTTTTTGTCTTCTTTGTCTTTTCTAACACAGTGTGAAAACTCTGAGGAGAAGAACTTTTAACACTGTCATTTCTTACAAGTTTTTGTTTTCTAAACCCTGATTAGCCAGGCATCCTGGAAGTTGGAGATATGCTGTTTGCGTTTGGTCTGTAGTGTTGTAAAATCTTCTGACTTCAAAAAAGGAGAGGCAGCTGCACAGTGCAGCAGCTAACAACAATCTTCCCCCTGTCTGTGCTGATGCTGTCAGTGATGACCTCTGCTTTTTCTGGCAGGGTAAGGTGTTCCTTTAGCAAGATGGCCAAACACAAAAGTGTGGTGGCTTCTCTAGACTTGCACTACCAGAAGATCAAGATGAGTGTTCACCAGTCTTAACGAGATTTAATACTCCTAGTAATAGTGATCTTACCATTAGTTCTAGTGGAGGCCAGGTCAGCAATTGGAAGTGGTTGTCCCATTCTTTTGCTCTTCCTGCTCTCTCCCTTCCTTGACTGCTCAACCACCATCCTTGGTATCTGTGGGATCACTTAATGAGACAATTTATCTTGCCTATCTGGCATAAAAGCAGGCAGGGGGAAAAAAATTACAGTAATTTTGGCTTCCTATGGAGTCAGGCAAATGCCAAAGCAGACTCAAAGCAGAAGGGTGATGTCAGAGAAGGGGAAGAGTGACAGTAAGTTTATGAAGTGTGCTACCCAAACTCATGGATTGTGCTTTTGGTCATGCCACATGGATGAGATGTAGCTTTGCCTTTGCTGTGCAGTTTGCAGGTGCTAAATGACTGAACAAGGCAAGCATCTGGACTCTAGCAAAGGATGTCTAAGTGACATTATGTGAAGTAACAGAGCTGCAGCGCAGCACAGCCTGCCCTGGTTAGGATGATATGGAGATTTTCCTGGAACTCTGTTTTTCTGACCCAATCTGGTGGTGGTTTTTTGTTTTGTTTTTGTTTGTTTGGGGTTTTTTAATTTTGTTTGGTTGGTTTGTTTCATTTTTAAAGCTATTTTTCTGAGCATGAGGGTTCACTCATGCAAAAGAACAGCAGTTTTCAAATGTCATGGGGAGTTACGCTTGAGACTCATGTTTATAGCATGTCGTCATTGGCTGTGCTGTTTCTGCTAATGGGGTACCTCAGCCTTTTGAGCACACACAGGATCAAGGCCTTTATTTATGAAGGTGATGGTATCTGCATGCTAGAAATCTTGGGAGCGTATCTTGGACTTGATCTTTGAGGTCTCTTCCAACCTTGGTGATTCTGTGATACACACAAAAAAAGAGAGTGCAGTGGCACAGATCTGTTAAGATTTATTGCATCATTACCTCACATGAAACAGTAAGATCGTCCTGGCATGACTGAGCGAAAACAAGAGTATGAGAGTATCATTATTTATTCTGACTCCCTGCTGATTGCCTCTAGACATTTCCGGGAGCCAAGGCATCCTTAGTGGCAACGTCTTTTGTTTCACATAGTTCCAAAGATAGTAATTCCAAGGAGCAAATCTTGATCTACATCATGTTCCCTTCTTCAATGTATTCCATAGATGGAATGCATTCATCTGTGAATTAGTGAGACTGTAAGTGGAAATGGTTTCTCCTTCTGGCTTCTGTTTGCTCCTTTAAAACCTGACAGAAAAGCCCCTGAGAGGATGACTTGGAAGTTTACACTGAAGAAACGTGAAGATTGATCCCTTTCCTTACAGACTTTGAGGAAGAATAAGCTCCACACAATTTATCCCCTCTCTTATGAGTGTAAGGAACCAGCAGTTGCTGCTGTCTGCAGGAACAACAGGAGTCTGCACTTGGGCTCAAGCTCAAGATACATTCTGTTTGGTTTACAGTCGTAGGATTATTTTGGGGTACTATTATTACTGAGTACTAATGCAGTGTTAATGTAATCTTACTATGTATCCCATGAAAGGAACTTGGAAGGAATAAGCTCCCCATTTTTGTATGAGAAGCTTCATAACCTCTAAGTGATGCAGCAAGCTTTGAATTGTGATATTTGAACTTGGATAGATCCTGGTGCTACTGGAATGGGTTAAAAGTGAAAGATCTATGCTAATAGCGGGAGATTCTTGGATCAGATCAGCTTTTAAAAATCAGTGATCAATACAAATCATGCTTCCATTGCTTGGACATTGTTACTGTTCCATGCAGCATAAAGATTTTGAATAATTTGCAGCATCCAGGGTTTTCAGTGGGAGTTTCCGTGTGCATAAGACTGTTCCCGCTATGCATTTCTTGTTCTCACTGTTTTATCTGTAGCATGCTGGTGTGTTTCTATAGGTATTTCTTAACATTCAGTTATCAATTTGCTCTAGGCAAAAAGTGCCTGAATGGAGGTTTTGAAAAAACAACCTCTCTTCCTATGAGATACAGATAAATGTATTCATTACAGTCCAGCTTCAGTTAAAGGCTAAGCGTAATTTTGAATTCAGAGTGTGTATCCTCCCAAGTAAATAATTTAGTTCACTGCTACCCACCACTTCCAGCCTGACCTTGAGGAAGAAAAAGAACTTCTCATCATTTTCATAAGCTTGGCAAGGGGGGGTGATGGGGTGGTGGAGTGTGGTGTAGAGGGAGAGGAAGAAAGAAGAAGGTTAGGCTGTGCTCAGCCAAGGAAAGCACTCTTGTCACAGATGCCCTGAACATCTTAATCTAGTGAGATTCTAGGTGGAGAACCTTATCTGAGTTCACTTGTCAGAGAAGAATGTATAGAGGAGAGTTTATCTGGGCTAACCAGACTCTTTAGTCAGAAAGAATTCATGGATGGAAAACAACTGCTTCCATTGCGCCCAGATAAGAGCAAGGAGTCTGTGCCTTTTGCAAAACACAGGTATTTGTTCTGCTGATCTTTTTTGGGGGGATGAGATGAATGTACTGACCCTGGTGTCATGTTTCCTTAGTCTAAAAATAAAAACATGCTCAAACTCTAACCATCAACCCTGTGTATTTCAGTATGCTTCTTTAAATCCAAGTGGAGCTCTTGTCATTTAGTACTTCGTCCCCAGAATAAATATTCTGTAGATCTGTTACCTGGTTGATGTCTTGGGTAACTTCAATGGCAAGATATCAGATAGCCTCACTGGGAGGCAGTGGTGCAAATTTTGAGACTGAGGGAGTACTGTCGCCTCTAATGTTAACTATTGCTGTGTGGTAACTGCTGAACTCTCAGCCATTGGAAAAGCCCTGCCTTCAGCCTGTGGAAGCTGAGTAGTGGCCCTGCCCTGGTGCTGCTGGAAGCTCAAGGTAACCAAAGAAAAGTACAAACCTGTATTGAAGCAAGAAACTCTTTCTTCATCATATATTTCATTATCAAACCATCTCTTGTGACTTTGTTATTGGGAATGTGACAACACAGATGCTTCATGGCCTATTCATTAGATGTATATCCAAATGGCACCGGACTCAGTACATGGCACGAGATTTTCAGTGGTAATGTCCACAAAGAAGCTAACTTGACATCTAATAAAAACAAAACAGCAACAATAACCCAAATCTTCATTATATGGACAAGGAATAAAACATACTGTGCATTAAAGCAGTTTATGGTTTAAGTCTGGTCAGGTGGGGTGAAGTTGTAATGGGCTGATTTATTCAGAACCTCTAGAATAAGCAGGGTGAGTCAAGTCAAAGGTCCATTTTGTCACACTCAAGTAGGGTCACAGAATATTAGGGTTTGGAAGGGACCTCCAGAGATCATCAAGTCAACACCCCTGAGCCAAAGCAGGATCATCTAGGGCAGGCCACACAGGAATGCTTCCTGGTAGGTTTTGAAAGTCTCTGGAGAAGGAAACTCCACAACATCTCTGGGTAGCCTGTTGCAGTGCTCCATCACCCTCACTGTAAAGAAGTGTTTCCTTGCGTTGAGGTGGAACCTCCCCTGTTCTCGCTTATACCTGTTGTTACCTTGTCCTGTCACTGGGCACCTCTGAAAAGAGACCATAACCCTCATCTTGACACCCACCCTTCAGATATCTGTACACACTGGTAAGATCCCCTGTTAGTCTTCTCTTCTCAAGACTAAACAGCCTCCATTCCTCTCAGTCCTTAGGAGAGATGTTCAAGTCCTGCGATCATCCTAGTAGCTCTCCATCGGTGCTTGTGGTCTCAAAAATACTTCTGGTGATGGGGTAGTAAATGTAGTTGTTACATGAAACGATGCTTCCTTTCAGCTACTTCATAGCTGCCAATTGCACTTGCTCTTACATTGTGAGGAACACTTTCCCAAATCAGAATGTTATCTGCTTTATATGTCCTTGAATGTTCATATCTTGGATCCTAGTAGCCTTTATTGGATTTTTTTTCAGTACTGACATATCACTGACATCAGTACAGTCTTGGGAGGGGATGAAATTGAGAGCAGCCCTTCAGAAAAGTACTTCAAAAAGAAGCTGGACATGAGCTACTTTCATCCCAGAAGACAAATCACATACTGGGCTGCATCAAAAGAAGCTTGCCCAACAGATCAAGAGAGGTGATGCTGCCACTTTGGTCTGGTGAGACCTTATATATGTCCAGCTATGGGACCCATAACACAAGGAGGGACAGGGACTTGCTGGAGCAGATCCAGAGGAGGACCACCAAGATGATCAGAGGGCTGGAGCACTTCTCCTTTGAAGACAGTCTGAAAGAATTTGGGCTGTTTAGGCTGCTGAACAGAGGGCTCTGGGGAAACCTTATTGCTACAATTCAGTGTCTGAAGGGGGCATACAGGAATGCTGGGGAAGGCTTGTTTTGATAGAATAAGGGGCAATAGTTTTAAATTGAAGCAGGGTAGATATAGGTTGGACATAAGGAGGAAGCTCTTTACAGTGGTAAGTTACTGAAACAGGTTGCCCAGGGAAGTTTGTGGAGACATTCAAGACCAGTGTTAAGGTGGCCCTGGGCAGCCTGACGTAGTTGGAGGTGTTTCTGCTCACTGCAGGGGATTGGACAAGATGACTTTGAGGGTCTCTTCCAACACAGTGTAATCTGTGAATCTCTTTAATAACAGATGCAATGCAGGATTCTTCAGTAAGTTAGGTATTTAAATGTTAAATAGCAGTGTCTGAGCTGATCATCCTTCATCTCTAGGACAGGCAAGACAAACTGTCCTATGGCCCCCTGATTTTCCTCCACTGGGTAGAATGGAATGCATGGATGACCAGCATAGATTAAGGTGTCAAATATGCACCTGAAGCTGGAGGAGATTAGTCCTACAGGGAGAACCAGAAACACAAGGTGCATGTTGGATTTGTTCAGTTGTACAGTGTTTTTTCCTGTTTTGCTCTTTCACTTCATATTCACGGATCACAGGGTATATCTGGTTGGAAGAGACCTCCAAGATCATCCAGTCCAACTCTTGACCCAGCACTGATGGGTCAACACTAAACCATGTCCCTAAGCACCAGGTCCACATTTTGCTTGAACACCTGCAGAGATAGCAACTCCACTGCTGCCCTGGGCAGACCATTCCAATGTTCGATAACCATTTCAGTGAAGGAGTATTTTCTACTCTCCAGCTGAAGCCTCCCTTGACACAGCTTGTAACCATTTCCTCTGGTCCTGTCACTTGTCATCAAGGAGAAGAGGCTGTCCCCCTCCTTGCTCCAACCTCCCTTCAGGTAGTTGTAGAGAGGAGGAGGTCTCCCCTCAGCCTCCTCTTCTCCAGACTGAACAACCAGACTGAACCCCAGCTCGCTCAGACACAGCTGACTCACATTCAGTCAGCTATCAACCAGTGCTCCCAAGATCCCTCTGCAAGTTTCAGCTTTCCAACCGCACATCTCCAAGTCTGTAGCTTACTGTGAGGTTGTTGTTACCTAAGTGTAGGGCCTGGCACTTGGTCTTGTTGAACTTCATACAGTTAGCCTGTCCAGATCCTACTGTAAAGCTTCCCTACCCTCTAGCAGATCGACACAGCCTCTCAGCTTGGTGTCATCTGCAGATTTACTGAGGGTGCACTCAATCCCCTCATCCAGGTCATTAATAAAGATATTAAAGAGGACAGGCCCCGGTACTGAACCCTGGGCAAAACCACTAGTGACTGGGTGCCAGCCAGACTCAAATCCATTCACCAGCACCCTTTGGGCCCTGCCATCCAGCCAGTTTTTAATCCAGTGCAGAGTGCACTTAATCCAAGCCTTGTCTCATGAGTTTCTGAAGGAGAGTGCTGTGGGATATGTCAATAGCATTACTAAAGTCCAGGTAGATGCTGTCTCTGGCACTTCCCTCACCCGCTAGGCGGGTCACCTTGTTGTAGAAGGAGATCAGATTAGTCAGGCAGGACCTGCCTTTCATAAGCCTGTGCTGACTGGGCCTGATTTTCTTGTTGTCTTGTATGTGCTGTGTGGTGGCACTTAGGATGACCCTTTCTATAACCTTCCCTGGCACTGAGGTCAGACTGACAGGCCTGTAGTTCCCTGGATCATCCTTCTAGCCTTTCTTGTGGACAGATGTCACATTTGTTACCCTCCAATCGACTGGGACCTCCTGGTTAGCCAGGACTGTTGACAAATGATGGTGATAGATAACATGCCCAAACACTGCTGAGCTGGTGTTTTCAGGCATGTGTTCACAGTTGCTTCAAGGCCTTTTGAGCTATTTGTGTTGTCATTGTTACATATGAAAGATAAACATTTACAATGAATTTTTATGCTCTGGGTTGTGGATAGCTTCAAACAAAAGTGATGCCTAATCCCCCTCCCTCAGCTCCTGCCCAAGACAGGAAGGAAATTTAACCCAAGTCCTCAGTGTAAGTGAAGTTAATTCTTAAAAGATAGGAGTTCTTTACCACTTTGGCAATGTTTGTCTTCCATGCAGCATTTAAAGGAATGTGTTGCATGTTTTAACTTCATAACCTGGCATTTTCTTTGAAGAAGTATCTTGTTTCCCAAGAGAGCTACTCCAATATAACCCAATACCTCCAGAACAGTTACTGTGACATGTGCAGCCTGTCTACAGGCCATCACTATATATGCAGGGGAAGGGTCAGTTTTCCCACATGCATTTTGTGTTACTGCCTTGCCTCTCAGTGCTGCAGCTTCAGTCTGCAAATCTTCATAGATAGAAATCTGCTACAACAAATATGAGAAGGGTCACTGGTTCACAAGATGTTAGGGGTTGGAAGGGACCTCTGGAGATCTTTGAGTTCAACCCCTCTGCCAGGTCAGGACCATATAACCTAGTGTAGGTCACACAGGAACACATCCAGATGGGTCTTGAAAGTCTCCAGAGAAGGAGACTCCACAACCTCTCTGGGCAGCCTGTACCAGTGCTCTGTCACCCTTACAGTAAAGAAGTTCTTCCTCATGTTGAGGTGGAACTTCCTGTGCTGCAGTTTACATCACAGTATCACAGTATCACAGTATAACTAAGGTTGGAAGAGACCTCAAGGATCATCGAGTCCAACCTATCAACACAGACCCCATGACTAGACCATGGCACCAAGTGCCACATCCAATCTCCTCTTGAACGCCTCCTCACCTCGAGTCTAAACCTCCCCTGGCGCAGCTTGAGACTGTGTCCCCTTGTTCTGGTGCTGGTTGCCTGGGAGAAGAGACCAACCCCTTCCCGGCTACAATCGCCTTTCAGGTAGTTGTAGAGAGCAATGAGGTCACCCCTGAGCCTCCTCTTCTCCAGGCTAAACAATCCCAGCTCCCTCAGCCTCTCCTCATAGGGCTTGTGTTCAAGGCCTCTCCCCAGCCTTGTTACCCTTCTCTGGACATGTTCAAGTGTCTCAATGTCCTTCTTAAACTGAGGGGCCCAGAACTGGACACAGTACTCAAGGTGCGGCCTAACCAAAGCAGAGTACAGGGGCACAATGACTTCCCTGCTTCTGCTGGCCACACTATTCCTAATGCAGGCCAGGATGCCATTGGCCCTCCTGGCCACCTGGGCACACTGCTGGCTCATATTCAGGCGGCTGTCAATCAGCACCCCCAGGTCCCTCTCTGTCTGGGAGCTCTCCAGCCACTCTGACCCCAGCCTGTAGCACTGCATGGGATTGCCGTGGCCAAAGTGCAGCACTCAGCACTTGGACTTGCCTTTTGTCCTGTCACAGGGCACAAGTGAGAAGAGGCTGTCCCTACCTTCCTGACACCCAGCCCTCTCTGAAATGTGACTTAAAAACCAGAAGTGGCATATATTAAGTGTTCTTTAAAGGCCCAAGAATACCACATATTAAATAGCATGACCTTTTGTGGGAATCTCTTGATTTCATCAGCATTGGTCTTCTTACTTATGTAACTGCTATATGTCAAGTGGCAAGTTCTTTCTCATCACTGTGCTGCTGAGTGTGAAGCCCTCCTGTCTACGACAAGGCACAGGTTGTGCTTTGGCTGCTACCTACTTCCAATTTTTTACTTGATTCAGAGTTTGATTAGATGGAAAATATATTAACAATAAAATATTCTGCATCTACTTTGAAATCTGAAAAAATCTCAGAGACCACAGGATTCTATGTTTCATATATGGAAAGTGTTAGTGAGATTATTGGTTGTTTCTTGAAATAGAATTGAATAGAATCATAGAATAGAATCAATAAGGTTGGAAGAGACCTCAAAATTCATCAAGTCCAACCTGTCACCGAACACCTCATGACTATGACTGCTAAACCATGGCACCAAGTGCCATGTCCAGTCCCCTCTTAATGTGGCCTAACCAGTGCTGAGTACAGGGGCACAATGTCTTCCCTGCTCCTGCTGGCCACACTATTCTTGATGCAGGCCAAGATGCCATTGGCCTTCTTGGCCACCTGGGCACACTGCTGACTCATGTTCAGCCAGCTGTCAATCAGTACCCCCAAGTCCCTTTCTGTTTGGCTGCTCTCCAGCCACTCTGACCCCAGCCTGTAGCACTGTGTGGGGTTGTTGTGGCCAAAGTGCAGCACCCGTCACTTCGACTTGTGGAATGTCATCATGTTAGAGTCTGCCCATCTGTCCAGCCGGTTAAGGTCCCTCTGGAGAGCCCTTCAACCCTCTAACCAAACAACACCTGCTCCCAGCTTGGTGTCATCTGCAAATTTGCTGATGACTGACTCAATCCCCTCATCCAGATCATCACTAAAGGTGCTGAACAGGATGAGGCCCAGCACTGATTGCTGGGGGACACCACTAGTGACTGGGCTCCAGCTGGATGTGGCACCATTCACCACCACTCTCTGGGTGTGTTGTTCTTGGCAAATACATTGTTAGTGAAGGCAGTAATGCTAGCAAAGATAATTTGCACTACAGCTAAATGCTGCTAGATTGTTTGTATTTATCTCATTGTTCTTAATTGGACCTTTATTGAACTTATGATCTGCAGAGATCTTTGGTGTTCTCTTAAAAAACAATACTACTTTTTCTGACCTGCTTATTGTTCCTGCTGTTTATCAGGGATCATTTATATGTAATACAACTTAAATTAAGCCTTGTGATTGACTTCCACTTGTATTCAGCTGTTTTTCTAACTTCTTCCCCTTCTAGAGCATATAAAGGAGGATGCTCAGTGCCTGCCTCCATTGTTCTCCTTTTCTTCCACTCACAGTTTACTGTTAGCATTGTTGCTCCATCCACTTTGGGTCCATTTATTTTGATGAGCATGTTTTCCACATCCATAGAGCCTCACCCCTGTGGCTCTTTCATGTGAGGAATTTCTAGAGTGGAAGACTGGCAGGGCATGTAGTACAGATCTATAGATCCTTCTAGGAAGAGAACTGGAGTTTGTGAAGGCACGGAGTTCTCTAAGCTGCAGGTTTTCTGCTTCCCACAATGTTGAGGCCTTGCTGGTGGGTCTCTACAGCAGTGGGAAATTTCATAAAACTTGAACTCATATTGTGTCTTGTTCAGGAATGTGAAAGCTGTTAATAGTACTTAAAGCATCTGAGTACCATCTTCCAAATGAAAACAGAGCATCAAGCAGTCATTGATGACAGTGGAATAACAACTGTGGTAGTTTTAGGCTATGGCTTTAAATTTTTTCACAGATCTTGAACCGAAAGTAGTAAAACTGTAAATAAATCATTATTGGGCATAAAAAGGGAAATAATGATAGTTCTAAACAATCCCATTGGAAGAGATAAAAGACTTAAACTAGTTGTACCAAAACAATCTTTTCTTTCTTCTTGCTTCCTTGGGCTGGGATATACTAACTTGCTTCTGCTTGACCTTGACTGCATTGTTTTGGCTAAGTTCTAACTTCTCTGTTCTGTCTCTTGTGTCCCTTTTATGTACAGGGGGTAAGGAGGGAGGGGACAGTGAGGGAGAAGCTATTAGCTTCCCCTGGTCTTTGACCAGGGGGGGGTCCTTGTGCTGTTCATTAATTGTAAATACCTGTAAATATTGTGAATACTGTATATTTTGTACATATTCATTGCATTCTATTGCAGATTGCAGTTTTGCTTGTAAATAGAGCTCCATTTGCTTCCAGTTGAGCTGGTCTGGCAAATTTAATGTTGGGGAGGCAAATTTCAACCCACCACAACAAGTATGAGCTGGTATTTCATTCACTGATGGCCATTTATTATGAGTGCTGATTGGATGAAGAGCTTTGCACAAATAGAAGCATGTGAACATGTACATTAAACATCTGGGAAAACATTTTAGGGACAGTGGCAGAGTTGTCCATGCTGATCCCAGTGGCATTACTGACAGGAGAAGGCACCACTGAATGTGAGTTGATGATACAGGACTCTGGCCAGTTGGGCAGCTATCAGTGCCCCTTTTTGCCCCTTTTTCCCTTTTTTACATTAGGGAGGCTCTAGGTGCCATGGAACTAGAGATTAAGGACAATTGGGCTGAGTGCCTATGGGTTATAGACCACCCAAGCAGGATGAAGAGGGACCTGGGAGTAGTGGTGGACAGCCAGCTGAACATGAGTCAGCAGTGTGCCCAGGTGGCCAAGAAGGCCAATGGCATCCTGGCCTGCATCAGGATTAGTGTGGCCAGCAGGAGTAGGGAAGTCATTGTACTCAGCAGTGGTTAGGCCACACCTTGAGTACTGTGTCCAGTTTTGGGCCCCTCAATTTAAGAAGGCTATTGAGACTCTTGAACATGTCCAGAGAAAGGCAACGAGGCTGGTGAGAGGTCTCGAACACAAGCGCTATGAGGAGAGGCTGAGGGATCTGGGATTGTTTAGCCTGGAGAAGAGGAGACTCAGGGGAGACCTTAGTGCTCTGTATTGAGGTTGTAGCCAAGAGGGGGTTGGTCTCTTCTCCCAGGCAACCAGCACCAGAACAAGAGGACGCAGTCTCAAGCTGCACCAGGAGAGATTTAGACTGGATGTTAGGAAGAAATTCTTCATAGAGAGAGATGGTGGAGTCGCCATCACTGGAGGTGTTTAGGAGGAGACTTGATGGAGTGCTTGGTGCCATGGTTTAGTTGGTTAGATGGTGTTGGATGATAGGTTGGCTGCGATGATCTTGAAGGTCTCTTCCAACCTGGTCTGGTCTATTCTATTCTATTCTATTCTATTCTATTCTATTCTATTCTATTCTATTCTATTCTCAAAACAGATGTTTTTAATGGTGACTGAACTTCAGTGTTACTTCTGAGCAACCATCACAGTTTTTTTGGGGGGCCCATGGATGCTTACTTTTGATTCAGCAGTTCAAAAGTAGATCCTGATTTGTTCTTCACCTGCTGAACAGGCTGATTGTTGATTGGTTTATTTCTTTTTTCATTCCCATTTTACAGTTATAACATGTTAGAAAAATGCAGGGGAAAAAAGCTTGTATAGCAAAGAATCATGGTACTATTTTCTTTATCTAAGATGGGTCGAATTGGTTGATGGGTTGGACGGAATGATCTTGAAGGTCTCTTCCAACCTGGTCTATTCTATTCCATTCTATTCTATTCTATTCTATTCTATTCTATTCTATTCTATTCTATTCTATTCTATGCTATGCTATGCTATGCTATGCTATGCTATGCTATGCTATGCTATGCTATGCTATTCTATTCTCATCTTAAAACTTTTTCACTAGCAGATGGAATTCCTATTAGTTAAGTGCCACCAGCCTTACCTTTGTATTTCCTCACATTCTCTTTAAGTGTATTTTTCAAAGGTTTTGTATTATGCCATTTAGTTCCTGCTTAAGAATTTGCCTGTTCTTTGGACAGAAATCTTAATGGTAGCCTTCAGAAGTGTTATCACCAAGTCCTTTTTAAAAAAAAGAAAAGTATCTCAATTCAAGCCAGTAGGGAAAACTTCTGATTGGTTTTGTATTTAAAGGTTATTGACAGTATGAAATATTGTCAGAGTAAGGAACCTTTTCAATTATGTGTATTTAATTTTAGAGGAGTCAAAATGTCATTGTTAATTATGAAAAATCTAATTTTTAAGCTTGAGTCCTTGCTCTCCTTGAGACTGGTGGTTCATACCAGGTTATTTTCTTCTTCATTTTTATGGAATAAGAAAACTGAATACCGTGCCCTTCATTATGTGGGTGTGTTTTGGATGAGCTCTTAAAAACTGAAATCCTGTTTATTCTGTGTGGGTGTTAAAGATCTCGCTGTTATGCTATATGCTGTTCACAAGTTGCTTAAGACCTTCTACCCTTTGAGATGGCTACATTGCAGCAGTGCTAGTGTACATAGTTGCCAAATGTTTTGGGGTCCTTCAAAGAGAAAGATCTTGTATGTGAGAGTGTGTTGTACACATCTGTTGTCCTCATCACTGTAGTGTTTTGCACCATTTGTTGTTGCTTCTTGCAAGATTATTAATACATTCATCAGTCTTTAAAAGTTCTCATCTATTTTAATATCATGAGCTGGCACAACGTAAGTGTGCCAAGGGCAACAAGGCAGGTGAGAGGCCTTGAGCACAAGCCCTACGAGGAGAGGCTGAAGGATCTGGGATTGTTTAGCCTGGAGAAGAGGAGACTCAGGGGAGACCTCATTGCTCTCTATAACTACCTGAAGGGTGGTTGTAGCCAGGAAGGGGTTGGTCTCCTCTCTCTAGCAACCAGCACCAGAACAAGAGGACACAGTCTCAAGCTTCACCAGGGGAAGTTTAGACTCGAGGTGAAGAGAAAGTTCTTCACTGAGAGAGTCATTTGCCATTGGAAAATGCTGCCCAGAGAGGTGGTGGAGTCACCATCCCTGGAGGCGTTCAAGAGGGGATTGGACGTGGCACTTGGTGCCATGGTTTAGTCATGGGGTCTGTGGTGACAGCTTGGGCTTGATGATCTTTGAGGTCTCTTCCAAACTTGGTGATTCTGTGAAGTTTAGTCCAAACTCTTACAGTGATACAAAAAAGAAGTTAATTGTGAATTGCTCGCTAGCCTTCAGAAAGTTGCTAGGTTGCTTATTTCCTTATGAAGTCAGGGCTCAGTCTCTTGCTGGAAGCCAGTTTCTGGTGGAAACTGCAAACATTCAAGACCTTATGAAATAAAATCTATGCAACATCAGTCAAGTATTCAGTTTGTATGGAAGTCAAGGAATTTACCTTTTTCTGTAGGATTTGTGGCTCCTAGTTCTTTGGAATCCCTCAAAGTCAGATGTAATATAATTTATAATAATCTGATTGGGGTGAGTTAGTCCATGATTTGTACTAATATCCAAAGAAAAGCATAATAATAGGTTAATATGAAGGTAATGTGTGGAGCTAAAGACAGCTTGGCCTGAAGATATTTCCATGGCAACAGAAAGATCCCTACAGATGTCTTCCTTCTAAACTTGATGCTGTTTATTAAAGGCTGTCTGTAGTACAATCTGTAATTACCATTAGGTAAAGAAAGGTTGTGAACGTGGGTGGATTGCATGGCTGATGCTCTCAGGCTGATCTGTTTAGCACAGCTTTGAAATACAGTTACAAAAGAATATTAAAAACCTGAAATCATTTAGCAGTTTTTCTCTTCAGGTAAGATGGGACTTAATTCAAGGCCATTGGCTGGTAAGAGTGAAGTATCAGAACAACAGTATGGAAGGATAGAGAGAAATGTTGTCAAACTCTTTTGGCCTGATGACTATTAAAGATGAAAGAACATAAAAACCATACTGGACAAGTTAAAAAATGAAGAGCTACAGATAGTAAGGGAGGTGATGGACAGTAAAATAAGGGTTTGTACATAGCAAAAAGCCTCTGTAAGTCGAGGGAGACAAAGGAAATTATAGGAGTATTATCTGAAGAAGCTGAGAAAATGGATGGCAGAAATTGAAATGTGGATTGACCTTTCTTGCTTCTGTCTTTATGAAGAAGGTTAATTGGGATCAGCACAGTTGAAGTTAACAACAAGGTGGTAGGAACACAGGGCAGAAAAAGGAAAGAGCATGTTAGAGAATGCTTTCATGAGTTAGATCTGTTTAGATTTGTAAACTTTGGGTGAAGTTTATTTTGGTCTACCTGAGTAACTAATTGAAACAATTTTAAATCCATGAGCAATTACCATGTAAAAATTGTAAAGGACAAGTGAGATCCCATAAAAGGGCACAAAGGAGTATGTTCTTAAACAGAGAAAGAAGGAAGATCCTGAAATTGCAGACCATCAATCAAGTTTGGTACCATGAAAGATGTTCAAATATGCATCTCTTGAAAAGCAAATAATGGAATTGTTTTGGTTGGAAAAGATCTCTAAGATCATCAAGTCCAACCATCAACCTAACACCACCATAGCCATTAAGTTGTGTCCTGCAGTGCCATGTCTACATGATTTTTAAACACCTCCAGGGGTGGTGGCTCTACCAGCTCCCTGGGCAGCATATTTCAGTGTCTGACCACTCTTTCAGTAAAGAAATTCTTCCTAATAGCCAATCTAAACCTCCCCCAACACAACTCAAGGCCATTTCCTCGTGCCCTATTACCTGTTACTAGGGAGAAGAGACCAACACACACCTCACTACAACCTCCTTTCAGGGAGTTGTAGAGAGCAAAATGAGGTCTTGCATCATCATCCTCTTCTCCAGACTAAACAATCCCAGTGCCCTCAGCTGCTCCTAAGATTTGTTTTCTAGACCTTTCACCTGCTTTGTTGGCCTTCTTTGGACATGCTCTAACAACTCAATGTTCCTCTTGTAGTGAAGGGTCCAAAACTGAACACGGTATTTTGGGCTGCAGCCTCATTAGCATAAAGTACAGGGGCATGATCACTTCCCTCCTCCTGTTGGCCACACTATCCTTGATGCAGGCCAGGATGCTGTCATCCTTCCTGATCAACTGAGCACACTGCTGGCTCATGTTCAGCCAGCTGTCAGCCAACACCCCCAAGTCCTTCTCTGCTGGGCGGTTTTCCAGCCACTCTCCCTCATGCCTGTAACATTTCATGGTGGTGTTGTGACCCAAATGCAGGACATGGGACTTAGCCTTGTTAAACCTCATACAACTGACTTTGGCCCATTGATCCAGCCAGTTCAGATCTTTTGGCAGAACCTTCCTAATTTCAAGTAGATCCACAGTCCCACCAATTTGCTGTCGTCTACAAACAAAAGTTTCTCAAGGAGGATGCTGTGGGATACAGTGTCAAATACCTTACTAAAGACCAAGTAAACAACATCCACTCCCTTTCTCTCACCCACTTTGGGCTGGAGGTTAGGAAGAAATTCTACACAGAGAGAGTGATTGCCCATTGGAATGGGCTGCCCATCTCCATCACTGGAGATGTTTAGAAGGAGATTTGATAGGGTGCTTGGTGCCATGGTTTAGTTAATTAGGTGGGTTGGATGATTAGATGGGTTGGATAATAGGTTGGATGCAATGATCATAAAAGTCTCTTCCAACCTGGTCTGGTTCTATTCTATTCTATTCTATTCTATTCTATTCTATTCTATTCTATTCTATTCTATTCTATTCTATTCTATTCTATTCTATTCTATTCTATTCTATTCTATTCTATTCTATTCTATTCTATTCTATGCAAGTCACCTTGTCACAGTAGGAGATCAGGTTATTCAAGCAGGACCTACCCCATGTGGACCCACGCTGACTGGGCCTGATCACCTGATTGCCCTGCTCATGCTGCATAATGGCAATCAAGCTGATCTGCTCAGTGACCTTTTCTGGCACCAAAGTCAGGCTGGCAGGTGTGTAGTTCCCTGAGTCCTCTATCTGGAGCTTCTCATAGATGGGTGTCACATCTATGGTAAATAAGTATAAGATGAAAATGTTCAGACATTTTTCTAATAGAGATCATAGATTTAATGTCTCCTGGTTACAGTACTGGGAACAAAACCAAATGTAATGGTAGAATATAATGAGCTTGTGAAGTCTTTGTAAAATCGTTGTTTGAGGTAGTGACACTGGCACTGAAGTTGAACTGGGATGGTGGAACAGTTCAAGTGTTCCTTCTTGACTTAGTGATGGCTTTGATTAATGTCATATGTGTCATCTCAGAAATCTGGAGACTTCCAGTGTATGTAAGGTAAATGTTACATGGATGACCACAGAGCATATGGTGATGGTAGGCTGTTTGGCAGAAGCATGTATCTGGTAGAGTTATCTGCTTGTGGATGGTAACATGCAGTTTGTCAGAACCACAGGATTCTGGGGCATGCAGGCACTTCCAGTGATTTTCTAGTCCAACCCCCATGTCAAACATGACCACCCAAAGCAGGTTGCTCAAGGCTATATCCAGTTGATTTTTGTATATCTCCAAGGATCTCCAAGCTCTGCAACCTCTCTCTGCAACTTGTTCTAGTTGTTCATAGCACAGATTTTTTTCTCTCTAGTTAAAATGGAATTTTCTGTATTTCATTTCATGTCTGCTTCTGTGTTCCCTGGGCACCATTGAGAAGGCTCTGGCTGCATCGTCGCAATTGCCTCCCATCAGGTGTTTATTATAAACACTGATTAGATCCTCTCTGAGCCCTCTCTCTGTGTGGCTTAACAAAGCTTGTAAACTTCAAGCAGGACTGCAAGTGCTTTAGAAGATCATATTAAAATCAGTAAACTGGAGGCGAGATCCCGAATCATTAAGATGAAGATCAGTACAGAAAAATGACAAAGTAGTTTTAGAATGGAAAATGAAGTTAATAAATGCATAGCATGAAATAACTGGATAGAAGAAGCATTGGTGGACAAACATTTGTTTAGTCTAGAAAGGAGAAAAAAAGGGTAGCATTTAAATTTTTGAACAGATTGTTTATAGGCAGCCCAGTAAACATTGGTTCTTCATATTCCCTGAGACTATGGTGAGGAGGTTTAATTTTCCAAGGAAAAAAACATGTAACACTAATGATAGCTAAGTGTTCTAACAGTGTTCTAACAGTCAGCCTCCTGAGATTGTAAAACTCTAATTCTTAAAGTTTTAACAAGAAATTGAACAAACCTTTTTAAATCTCCCTGGTTTGATTTTTAGGACAACATAATTAATTAGTTTTTAACCGAAATATCATTTCTGTACTGCTGTGATCGTCTACAAAAGGGTTTTTCTTTGTTGCAGAGGATGGCGCACCCTTTGAATATGTTTTCGGATGTAGTCTGTTGTCATTACTGTAGAATACTGTGTCTTCAATGTTGTTTTTACCTGGTTTTCATTAAGAACTGAAGAAAATGTGAAAACCTGAATCAGCTGGCAGAATCAGGGTGATCCTGTAACGCCCTGTAGTGTGCGCACAACTGATTAGGGACCAACTCTGTCATTACTAGAGGAGGATTTAGCAGCAGTCCATTTTACAGTGTTAATAAATTATGCCCTCATGAGTTTTGCTCACTTGTTTGCCTGGAACTGACATTTTAAATTGTAGCTCAGTCAGAAGATGTTAGTTGATATTCATGGTAAGGTTCACGTCTGCATTCGAAATGTAGTGATTTTGGCAGCTAAGTAAATAGGGAGTGAGAGGGGAGGAGAAATGTAGCAAATAGATTTGTGAAATAATTTTTTGATAATATCTTACATGAATAATATGGTGCAGTGTTCCTCTGTTAATATTGGTAGTGAGGCGTTTTGTGTATGACTGTGTGGTACACGATCTCAGCTGAGGCAGGAGCAAGAATACACTGGCCCAGTCAGAGCAAATCTTAGTGAAAAACAGAGGGACGTCTCTGTGCACTTCAACAGGAGAGCAGATCAACCTTTGATTCAGAGCTAGCCTGTCTCTGCAGAACTTTGTCAATCTCTAATCAGTGTCTGAATCCTGGCAAAAAATTTAAAAGCAGTCTTGAATACATTCGTAGCATTTTCTGTAAATAATAAAAGAACCCCAAAACGCACAAAAAAGAGAGAAGCTGTATACAGTTGAGCAAATATTTTTGCTTTCCTTTTTTTTGGTCAATATTTTAGCATCTTCTGGAGAGGATCTTACTGTTTACAACTGTTTTATTTTTCTTTGTTTTCATTTGATTTTTGTTGTTGTTGTTGCCTTGCAACTGTTTTGTGCTTACCTGCAGCTTCCCATAGCTACAGGAAGATTCTGGAGGGGCCTGTTTTATTTTAATTAGACAATGATGGTTGCTCAGTCCTAGAAATGAGAAAAGAGAGATCCTGAGACACTTGTCCCACTGCATCCCTGCCCATGGCAGGGGGGTTGGAACTAGATGATCCTTGTGGTCCCTTCCAACCCTGACTGATACTGTGATACTATGATACTTGTTTGAGGCTAGTCAGATTCCAAGTTGACTGATAAGCCAAGGTACTTTTGAACTGTGTCTTACTCTTGAGTACATTTATGCTGTAAGGGCTGAGAGATCTGCTAATTCTTCATAGAAATAATACTTTTTTAAAAGCTGTTTTTTATATAAAGTTTTTGTTGTTTGGTTGGTTGGTTGGGTTTTTTTATAAACAACATGGAGAAGGAAGGAGGCTCCTGCCTCAATCTCTATGCCTTATGCAAGCATACAGTAAATGGCTGATGCTGCTGTAATCTCTGTCATCTCTAGATGAGGTGAGTAATGTCATGCAACTGTACAGTCCTTCTTCCCTTAGCTGGCTTGCCATGGGAGTTTAGGTTTGTACTGCATTGTGATGTAGAAAATTGTTACAGGACATAATCCATATTTATTTAAATTCTCCATACCTCCCTACCATTGTGTGCATAGGGGTGCAGGAGAGCTTTCCTGGAGGATTGCTATGTCTGGAAGTTGTTTATGACCAAACCCAAGCTATTTGAATGTCATGCTGCATGTTGCATTGCTTAATTGCTTGTAGTTCATGGGAGTTAGAGAAACAGACCTGTTTTTCACACCCTGTTGGTATGTCCTGGTAATAATAATGAAAAAATATTTGGTCTGCTCATTGATGTCAGCATGGAGTTTGCATTTTCAGCTCTGTAGGCCTTAGGAACATGTAGCAGTCTTCTGTTGGAGTAGTGCTAAACTGCAGAGCCTGGAACATGTCTGTGGACACTTAAGTAAGTTCTTATATAGTCTGTGAAAACAGAAATACTGTGGCAAGCATCCTGTTTCAGCAATCTCTGAGCCACTGTTGTGTTTTAGATGTTTCAAGCAATGTAGTCACTGATTTTAACCAAAACAAACCAACCAAAATAATTATTCTTCTAAGTGCTTTATCTGGCCCCTGCTGCTTTGCCTTCTCTCTACGCTGGCTATGCATCCCCAGCTTAGAGAGAGAGACTGCTCAGCATTTTCCTCTTCACTAGGTCAGTTAGAAGTAACTGCTTGGCTTCAAGTGTTGCCCCCCAAAAAAGGAGCTTCATACACTCACATTTAAAAGCTTAGATAGTTTGAAAGTCTAGCCTGATTTTAAGATACTGTCCTGTTGCAGTCAGTGTAATAGGTTTCTGAACAGAGCAACAAGCTGCAAGACAGCTGTTATCTGAAGGAACTGTGTTTATTTCTGCTGGAAAGTAGTAGTGAAAAAGACTTTGAAAGGAAAATACAGGCTCAGTCTGCAAAGAAACAGAGGTGAAAGTGCCTGAACTGTGTGACTGGTGCTTTGGGGAAAATGCCATTTTTCAAAGGTACAGGGAGATAACACATCTGCAGGCTTGGCCATATTGTGTGAATCTGAATTCATAAACTAGATTTTGCAAGGATGAGAAGCAAGTGTCAAAGCCCAGATATATTCATTTGTAGCTGTACTATGAGGAAAATTTAGTTTGACAGTAGTTTGCTGTACAGCACCTTTGACAGAGAAAAGTTGTGAGAAACTAAACAGCAAGCATGGCCCATGGAGGCTTTTTTTGGGTTTGGATTGCCTTTACAGACAAGCTTTAGGAATGTTGATGAGTAGACTTGATTGGATCAACTCACCAGGACTCATGAGCATGTCTGAAGATGTTTGCTGATGAATCTTCAGTGTATACATTGTATACTTTCTGACTTAAATATGGAAATTTTTAAGTTCATCCACTGACCATGACTGTGGTTAAACATTTGGTTATGCATAAAAAAGATCCTTCTTTTCCACCCCCCCCCCCAAGTTTTCCATTCCAGACTAATTGCTTTTTTTCCTATCTGTGACTGGAGCTGAGATGAGAATAAACCCCTGTTGCCCACAGAGTGTTGGTAGTGATTAAAAACAGCTCCTAATTTAAAAAAAAACCTGGCTTCTCCTTGGCAGAGATGTTTCTGGTATCAAATTTAATCTCCCTCCTGCTGTTGCAGTGGTTGGGCTAGCCTGTCTGGGAAGAAAGTCAAAGTAAGTTTGGAATACGTTGCATAACAACATAAATCAGTAATTCTGGAAGGGAAGGTAGTTTTGGGGGCAGGGGGTTGGGAACTGCTGAGAAGAAGATGCTTTTGTTATGGTTTGCTTAACTATGGAGTGCAAAGTACAGCGTGGAAAGGCTGTGCCCCATGATCTCTGTGGGTGGCAGGAGATAATGTTTAGTGTGTGGGCATGGCCTTTAAGGACATCGTCTTTAGAATGCTATCTCATTTAAAACTAAAAATATGACAAGATACAGCTCTCCAAGATACCTTGTAATACTGTGCCCTCAAGTCTACTGTAAGAGCCACAGTGGTGAAGTTTGATAGAACAGGCTTTAGCTGTTGCTGTAACTGGTAATACCATACCTGTTAATTATCTCAGGTTCTCTTTCTTCTTTGACCTTTGTGTCCCCAAACATCTTTCTATGGCATGTGTTACGAGTGCAGTTCTTGTCCCACTGTACTGCATACCAGAAAGAAATTGCTTCAATTCCCACTACTTCTGCCTGGTTCTGGTGGGAAGATAGTAATGATATTGTTTCCAGAAACCTTGTTACATTTCCTCAAAACAAATATTTCAGTTACTTCTGGAACTTTTAAACTTGGCTTTTCATACCAAGTTGGGGAGTATAGACGAAATATAAAGCCAGTGAAAATAGGCTATGTCAGGAAAGCAGATATTTAGATCAGATCAAGTCCTGCAGGAACACTGGAAAATAAAGAACTTGCTTCTTTCAGAAGGACCTCTGGACAATTCCATTGAAGTGACTGATGGTTCACTAGAGAACTAACAGTGGTCCCAGTGCTCCTCAGGCCTTTGCTGAGGGACGTGTCCTGTTGGACAAAAATAAGTACGTGGGCCAACTCCTTGGAAGAAATGTATGAACCTGCATTAATTACTGACACATTCTCTTTGAAGAATGTTGAAAACCCAAAGGAGCAAACTGATGTAAAATTCATGCTGGCATTTTCTTTAAATGTATCCATTCCTAATAATACTGTAAATTCAGTGAATTATGAATGTCCTGCGTGGGGGAGGCACATGGATGTGGCTCAGAGGGGATACAGACAAGGTGAGGGGATGTCTGTCTCTTACAACCTCGATGGTCAGTAATGTTAAGAAAGCAGCACAGAAGTTGTTAACTCATGCTTGAGATTGTTCTAGGACCCCAACCTTTGTCAGTTTAATAATTTTTAGGAATACTTTATAGTTACTGTGTTGAACTTGCACATTGTAGAAAGAATGATTAGTGAAATCTGCAAGAATAAAAAGCTTTTGCAAACCAAGATGGTTTATTTCTGAGAGGGTTTTTTTTACCACTTCAGCTGCAGTCATTTCAACATCTATCTCAAGATTAAATTCCTTTACTTTCACTGGGGGATAAATCAATGACAGCATGAAAACACTGAAAAGCAGGATCAGGAACTGTTTGGCCTGTCTTGAAGGTTAAGAATGAGCACAACTTCTTAGATTTCTCCTGTTTGTGTATATTTTCCCCATTATTTTTTGGGTAACTCCTAATTCTGATTTATTTCCCTGTTACCAGAAATTCTTATGCCTTGACTACTGACTAGCTCCCAAAGTTGGAAGCTCAGGTGTGTCCTATAAACCTAGGAATTTTCCCTAGAAATACAAGCAATTGGTAACCTTGGAAGATTTCACTGAGGTGGACCTCATTTCAACACAGAAGCTTTGCAGAAATACCTCGTGTTTTCTTTTCAGGTCTTTCAAGGCTTTGAAGAGTCTTGGCAGTGCTGTGCCTCTGAGTCTAGCTGGGTCTGAGATGAGATCATATTTGGGGAAATCTGAAGGAGAAATGTGTTTGGTTTGAGGGACAGACTGTTTCAGCTGGCTACGGTTTCCCTGAATTATAAACAAGCACTGAATTGGCTCTGGGTCATACACGTAAGTTCTGGCAAGGGCTGTTTTACTCAAATCAGTTCATTTACCCCCAGTGCAAAACACATGCAAAAGGCTTCCTGGGAAGTATGTGCCTCTGAGTCTTTTCCCCCTTGGGTAATATATGCCGCAGCAGTTAGGAGACTGGAGCAGAATAACCTTCCCTGGTTAACTGATGAAGAAGAAAGAAATGGAAGGAACCATTATTTTCCTGTCAAGATTTTCCTGAAACAAAGAGGTGCAGAATTATGCATGCTGAGGGGTGTCTTTGGTCCTTTGATTAACAGCAGAGGCCCAATTTCTCCATCAAAAGCGTTCTTAATTATAAGCCCTGTTGAAAAGGCTGCCTTGAATGCTGTAGAAATGATGTTACAGGAGCACGTCTGTCTTTGCTTAGGTGATTTGCAGGCATTTGGTGGGATCCTTTGAATCGGAAATACACTGAGAATATAAGAAAAAAATGGAAATGTCTGATACTTACATTTAATTGCAACAGAAGGCACTGCATCAGTGGAGAGCTCAAATAGCTGGTCCTAGCTTAAGTGTGAGAGAGCTTCCTGCTTTGCTACCTTCGCAAAGCCTGATACTGTCTCTGAGCAGCTGGTGACATAATGTGTATCACAAGGTCTTCCTCAAATAAAAGACATCCGTCTTGGTTATTTTATGAGTCTGCTGATTAAAGAGATTTTATTGTAATTACTATGACTAAAAGACTACAGCAGAAGATGGAAATGTTAATTTACAATCTGCTTGCTGACCAAGTGTCATGTGATAATGGGTTGGGACAGACCATGGTTTGCAAATGGACTTGGATTTTCGGAGCTGCTAATTTAAAGTGGCAGATAAAGTACCAGCATGTACGTTTCAAAGGGGACGCACTTGATTAACCAGCTAAGGTGCAGCAGCAGTTGTTTGACAGGTTGACTGAGAAATGATCTACCTTTGAGTTTACACTGGTGGTAGTAATGGGCATGGTAGAGAAGAAGAGAGAAGTAGCAAACAGGACAGATGGACAGAATTTGAAGTAAATCCCCGCTTTGTAGCAAGCAGTCCGTGCTCCACATCCACTACAGCTCCCAATTTCCAATTTAAAAAACAAAAGGGATTAAGGTACCTAACTAGGTATGATCAAGTTTTTAATTCAATCAGTATCTTAAGGACGAGCATATAGTCACAGAGGCAGGTACAACCCCATGCAGTGCTACAGGCTGGGGTCAGAATGGCTGGAGAGCGGCCAGACAGAAAGAGACCTGGGGGTAGTGGTCGATGGTAGGCCATGAGCCTGCAGTGTGCCCAAGCAGCCAAGAGGGCCAATGGCATGGATGTTGACTTGCTGGAATGTGTCCAGAGAAGGGCAACAAACTTGGTGAGGGGTTTGGAACACAAGCCCTATGAGGAGAGGCTGAGGCAGCTGGGGTTGCTTAGCCTGGAGAAGAGGAGACTTGGGTGACCTTATTGCTGTCTACAACTACCTGAAGGGAGGTTGTAGACAGGCAGAGGTTGGTCTCTTCTCCCAGGCAGTCAGTACCAGAACAAGAGGACACAGTCTCAGGTTGCACCAGGGGAGGTTTAGGTTGGATGTTAGGAAGAAGTTCTACACAGAGAGAGTGATTGCCCATTGGAATGGGCTGCCTGGGGAGGTGGTGGAGTCACCATCATTGGAGGTGTTCAGGAGGAGACTTGATGGGTTGCTTGGTGCCATGGTTTAGTTGTTTAGGTGGGTTGGATTGGTTGATGGGTTGGACGCAATGATCTTGAAGGTCTCTTCCAACCTGGTTTATTGTATTCTATCCTACCAAATGTTGAAAGCAATTCAGAGGCTTTATAGCTCAGGATGCAAGGTGTCAGCACCCTCATGCTAAATACAGTGCCAAAGGATGTGAAGGAGTTTCGTAGATGTGGGCTCAGGTGTTTCAAACATTGCGACTGATGTTAGCCTGATAGCATGTCAAAAGGGTTTTAATGTTTCTATGGAAATCTTGAAATTCAGTATTCCACAGCAAAGAGATAATCCTTCCTGAAATCCCCCATCTTGTTCTGCATGTCCTATTATCCCAATATGCAAACTTAAAAAACCAATTTCTACAAATTTAGGTTCTTTATGCTGCTGGAAACGCCCATTTAGGTACATTTATATACAGCACTGCTGGGTGTTGTTAAAGGCGCTTAATGAATGACTGCACTGAAACCTTTAACTGTCTTGAACTAACAATAAACTAAGAGAATATTGATTGTTTTAAGTTCTTACTTTGGAAAAGTGTTATTATGCTACTGAAAGAATAGTTTGCAGCATGGAACACCTGATTGTAATTCTATTGTGGCTTCGAAGTAAAGATTTTTGTATTAGTCGTTCTAAAAACTTTGATGTGTCCCATGGCATCATGCAGAGCTTTGGGGGTTGGAAACGTTGCTGTTTTAGTGTATGATAGTTGGAAAAGAAGAGCAGAGCTTAAATGCATAGTCACTACAACGGACAAATAGGTTTTTAGGTAAACATTATTGCTTTACACAGTGATGTATGACACATGGCTGTGATACCCTTTAAATTATGCATGCATTGCAAGCGATCGAAGTTGTGCTCCCGAGCTGAGAGTGGAAATGAGGAGTAGGAATCGCCTTGTGGCTTTGGGTATGTTTTACACACTGAAGGATTGCACTCAGGTTACAACAAGTGCTTATGCAGTGTATACTAGGGACCTGTTACTGGGTAGTAGTCACTGCAATTTGTTATTATGTACACTACAAAAAAATATATATGTTCCTAAATGTCATGGATGGCTACTGAATTTCTGAAGAAGGTATAAAAAAATAAGAAGCCAGAGCTGAAAGAGACATTTTAGTGATGGCCCCCCAGGGAGCAGATTCATAAGCACAGCTTGAAATTTAATGGAATTAGAGCTGATTTTATTACAGTACTCTCTCTATTCCTTTGATCTTTGATGAGACAACATTAGGGTTGTGCTGGTTTAGAACCTACTGTCATAAGCAGAAGGGAGTTGGAAATTCTCAAACACAGAGTTCATTAGGATATTGAGGGCAATAGCAATAAAAACTGGCTGAAAAGGAAGAATTGCTGTTGATTCTTTTTTTCTAAAAAGGTTGCAAAGGAGAAAAACTAAAGAGCAAAAGGGATACACAGGTGAAGTCAATGTCTTATGCTGATTTTGCAGCTGTTCTGCAGGTTGGTGAGTAGAAGCTCAGTGGTGCAAAGAACCCTGGTCTCAAAAATAGTGTTAGCATAGTATATGTCTTTATAGTTATGTCTTTTTATATCATATAGACACACAGATAAATGATTGTATTTTATTAATATATATATACAAATATACACTATATAACTAGATACATAATTATGTATTCAAATATTCTAATTATATTTTATACTTTCTCTGTGTGTATTTCTATCTAAGCTGTTATTATCCCACTGTTTTTGATGGATCCCAAAATGAAAGGATTTGGGATGGATATTAATATAGATAGATGCATTCTCTGGCTTGAGCTTATATAGAAGTCTTGGCACTTGTAGATGTCTCTTTAGAGGTATAATAAAAAAGACAGAATGATTCAATACTGTGGGCAATGCAACGAAGTTGGTGAGGGGCTTGGAACACAAGCCCTATGAGGAGAGACTGAGGGAGCTGGGGCTGCTTAGCCTGGAGAGGAGGAGACTCAGGGGTGACCTTATTGCTCTCTACAACTACCTGAAGGGGGGTTGTAGACAGGCAGAGGTTGGTCTCTTCTCCCAGGCAGCCAGCACCAGAACAAGAGGACACAGTCTCGGGATGCGCCAGGGGAAGTTCAGGCTGGAGGTCAGGAGGAAGTTTTACACAGAGAGTGATTGCCCATTGGAATGAACTGCCCGGGGAAGTGGTGGAATCGCCATCACTGGAGGTGTTCAGGAGGAGACTTGACAGGGTGCTTGGTTGCATGGGTTAGTTGATTAGGTGGTGTTGGATGATAGGTTGGACGTGATGATCTTGAAGGTCTCTTCCAACCTGGTTTATTCTATTCTGTTCTATTCTAAGGCATTATTTGCATTATCAGATGCCTGTTTTGAGGTGGCAAAACAAAATCTGCTTAGTTTGGTGGAATACAGAATCCCCCCCAAAAGTTAATGCTAAAGCAAAAGCACGGATCTGACCCATTCACTACCCTGAAGCATGTGTGATGCATTCATTGATTTTGTCACATCTCTAAATGTTGAGATGAAATGTCAGTGGAACTGTTATCATTTTATTGGAATGTCATTTGTGATAGAGCTGATATGCTGTAGAACATAGTTGCATAGTTGCTGACCTATATGAAATTGTATTGTGACTATGAGTTCTGCCTTTTTAATTGCCTGGTAAATGACAATAATTATCCAAAATCCCTTAAGTTCTGTTTTGTGTCTGAGTCCTGTGTCCAGTTCTGGGCTCCTCAGTTCAGGAAAGATGTTGAGTTGCTGGAATGTGTCCAGAGAAGGGCAACAAAGCTGGTGAGGGGTTTGGAGCACAAACCCTATGAGGAGAGGCTGAGGGAGCTGGGGTTGCTTAGCCTGGAGAAGAGGAGGCTCAGGGGAGACCTTATTGCTTTCTACAACTACCTGAAGGGAGGTTGTAGCCAGGTGAGGGTTGCTCTCTTCTCCCAGGCAAGCAGCACCAGAACAAGAGGACACAGTCTCACTCTGTGCCAGGGGAGGTTTAGGTTGGATTTTAGGAAGAAGTTCTTCCCAGAAAGAGTGATTTGCCATTGGAATGTGCTGCCCAGGGAGGTGGCAGAATCACCATCACTGGAAGTGTTTAAGAAGAGACTGAATGAGGCACTTGGTGCCATGGTTTAGTTGGTTAGGTGGTGTTGGGTGATAGGTTGGACTTGATGATCTCGAAGGTCTTTTCCAACCTGGATAATTCCATTCCATTCCATTTCATTCTAAAGGAAATCTCCATTCATGAGGCTGTGAAGGAAGTACCAAAAGCAAGGTCACACCTTGAACTTTTCCTCAGTTCCAAATGAGAGGCAAGGGGAGAAGGGCAAATCTTGAGAACCTACAGCACCACTAAAGAGTACCACGAGTAGTGCCAAGTAAAGCTGCTTCACTTCACTGTCATCTTGGTGGGCTTTGAAGGTAGCTGGAGTGGAATTTCTAGGCTGTGACAACATCAAGTAGGTCTCCTGGCCCTGGTCCCAGGCAGCCTGAGGTGAGGCTGCCAAGGGCTTTGTAGAGAGTGGGATTTCAGAGATGTGTCAAAATTTGTTTAGTCATTTTTTTTACAATTTTTGTGAGTTCATTCAGGATTTTGACAGCTTGAATTATTACTGTTGTGTGACATCACTTTAATACAAGTGGGCTACAAGGGAGTGGAGCCAGCTTTTGCCCTGGGTGCTGTCCTTGACACCTTGCATGACTTCATTGCATCAATCAGTGAAAGAAAAGATGATCCTTATTGGTTATAAGCACTTTTGGGGATCTCCAGACAAGTGGTACTGTGTTTCCAGAGCTCAGTGTGTGGCTGATGAATGACAGCGAGCAGTATTGCACACAGCAGCCTTTGACCATCAGATCTGGTTTGTCCAAAGCAGCCTCTTGATGTGGCTCTACAGTGAGTGGTGTTCATTGCCCTACCACCAGCCCCATCCATAAAAGAGGTCCATAAAAGAGGCTTTCTGTGCAGTGAATGTACCATCACTGTGCGGCTGGGATGAAAGTGGTGACTCATCACCCAAAAATAAGTGTTGTGCTTATTGTAGCTGCCAAATACTCAGTCATCAATTTCCTCCCTGTTAAGCATTTACCACCTCTCTGACTGTGGTGTAAGCAGATGGCAGGGAGAGAGAGTTAACCATTGATGAAGTTAGTCATCGCTGGAGCGCGGTGGTAGTCTTGTAGTTGCCCAAGGCTTTAGGAACATGCAAGGCCAAGTCTGCAATCCTCACATTAGTGCTTGTTCTTATATTGGTAGTAATCTTAGTAGTTTAAGCAGACAAAAAGCTACAGCTTGTAGTTCTTGGAGATCAGTTTCATTTAGTCACTGTTAATGGGAAGTAGAATTTGGTTTCCATGTCTGCAGTCTACATCCTGAGAAATTGTTATTCCGTATGGCGAGCCAATTCGCTTCACCAAACTCAGCTGCAAACTGAACTTGGTCACAGCGACCTGTACCATGTAGTAACCACACAAGTGTGTTTATTATCTTTCCATTTGTTTTGTGTGTACAGTAATAGTATGTAAATCACAAATTGTATCAGATGTGACTGCAGTAATACAAGCTCAGATTAAATATCTTAATTTTCAGTGCTTTTATGATGCACTATAAACCAGAAAGGACAGCATCTCACATGTGCCCTACTCATTCTTTCTAATCTCTTATGTATTGTTAATTTTCCTGTTAAAAAATGTCTCTGTCATAAATGCAGACAATTAATCTTACTCAATTTTATCAAATTGAACCACTTTGCTGGCTTCTAGTAATAAATATTCTTAATACCTGTGATTCTCTTGGTTGCTCTAAAGGTATTAATAACCTTCCAGGGAAAACCTGGCTGAAATTAAAATTCAGTATTTGGGACATATTTTGAGTCTAGTGCCTTGTAAGAGCCTATAAATGGTGCTTTGTTTCAATGAAGAAGTCTGCATCCTGTAGCTCCATTTGTCTGGATGAGAAGTACCAGGCAGTTTCTGCTTCCTACTGTGCTCTTTATATTTTTTCTTCAGCTTGGTTCTGACCAGAGATTGGCCAAAGGTTAGTCCAGACAAAAGGGGTATTGGCAGATGGAAGAAATCAGAATAGGTCTTTGAACAAGGTCATCCCTTTTACTAAGGCACTTTGCTTCACGGTTTTGTTACTTATTTCATTTGGCAGATTGGGTTCTACAGTTACAAATTAGAAAGGACTGAGCAGGCAGCTCCCAGTCTGAAATCTTGCTTATCTTTTGTATGTTGTAATTAGGGCAATTCTTGCATTTTACAGGTGTAGTATTAGAAAAATTAGCTAGTGATGTGTTTTCTTACCTTAGCTTTAGCCAATTTCAGTGTGTGTGTGTAGGCTTATGTTTGGACCTGCTTAACAAGGAGAAGCTTTTTTGCTGGATGCCTAGGGGGCTGATCTCCTTGGTGAGACAGCTGTGCTCAGCCCCAGAAATCTCTGGCCTCTCTTGACTCTACTGACTATAGGCAAAGACAAAATTCCTAGAGCTCATGTACACTGTATACATCCAAATGCAGGAGCAGGGAAGATTATCCCTGCCTGAAACCCATTTGTAGTGCACCATTATGATGACATGTGTCAGTGCCTTTTTTTTTTGCCTTATTTTTTTTCTTTGCCTTTTTTCCCCCCTCTTTTTACAACATTTCAAGTGCATTCTCTTGAAATATTCATAAAGGCTACTTAAGTCTAAACACAGTTTGTCGTTTTATTGTCATAATAAAACCAGTTTGACGTGTTCCTTTCTCCATCAGTAAATTTTCTGGGTTTTATTCTGTAGAATGTGTTGATTCATTGGCTTCAGCTGTAGTGTTTTATTGAGTTTGTTTGGTTGTTAACTTAGAGTGAACTGAAAACTCACAGCAAGATTTCAAGGCGGCATGCTGGCCCATGATACCATAAGCAGAATAATATTTGTTAACCTGAAGGATGGCCAGAGCTCAGGTCGAGCCAGCATGGATTTAGGAAGGGCAGGTCCTGCCTCTCCAACCTGATCTCCTTCTATGATCAGGTGACCCGTCTGGTGGACGTGGGGAGGCCTGTGGATGTGGTCTACCTGGACTTCAGCAAGGCCTTTGACACCGTCCCCCACAGCAAACTGCTGACTAAGCTGTCAGCCCGTGGCTTGGACCACTACACTCTGTGCTGGGTTAGGAACTGGCTGGAGGGCCGAGCCCAGAGAGTGGCGGTGAACGGTGCCACATCCAGCTGGAGGCCAGTCACCAGTGGTGTCCCCCAGGGATGAGTGCTGGGCCCTGTCCTCTTCAACATCTGCATCGATGATCTGGATGAGGGGGTTGAGTCAGTCATCAGCAAGTTTGCAGATGACACCAAGTTAGGAGCAGATGTTAGTCAGTTAGAGGGTAGAAAGGCTCTGCAGAGGGACCTCGACCGACTGGACAGGTGGGCAGAGTCCAATGGGATGGCATTCAACAAGTCCAAGTGCCGAGTGTTGCACTTTGGCTATGGCAATCCCATGCAGAGCTACAGGCTGGGGTTGGAGTGGCTGGAGAGCTCCCAAACAGAGAGGAACCTGGGGGTGCTGATCGACAGCCGCCTGAATATGAGCCAGCAGTGTGCCCAGGTGGCCAGGAGGGCCAATGGCATCCTGGCCTGCATTAGGCATAGTGTGGCCAGCAGGAGCAGGGAAGTCATTGTGCCCCTGTACTCCACACTGGTTAGGCCACACCTTGAGTCCTGTGTCCAGTTCTGGGCCCCTCAGTTTAAGAAGGACATTGAAACACTTGAACGTGTCCAGAGAAGGGCAACAAGGCTGGTGAGAGGCCTTGAACACAAGCCCTATGAGGAGAGGCTGAGGGAGCTGGGATTGTTTAGCCTGGAGAAGAGGAGGCTCAGGGGTGACCTCATTGCCCTCTACAACTACCTGAAAGGTGGTTGTAGCCAGGAAGGGGTTGGCCTCTTCTCCCAGGCAACCAGCACCAGAACAAGGGGACACAGTCTCAAGCTGCGCCAGGGGAGGTTTAGACTCGAGGTGAGGAGGAAGTTCTTCACCGAGCGAGTCATTCGTTATTGGAACGGGTTGCCCAGGGAGGTGGTTGAGTCATCAACCCTGGAGGCGTTCAAGAGGGGATTGGACGTGGCACTTGGTGCCATGGTCTAGTCATGGGGTCTTTGTTGATAGGTTGGACTTGATGATCCTCGAGGCCCTTTCCAACCTAAGTGATACTGTGATACTGTAACTGAGTGCCTCTCAATTTTCATAAACTACTTATCTGTCAAGGAAGGGGTTTTGTCTAGATTAATCCAGCAGTAGCAGTAACATATCAGAAATACCATGTTATGATATTGTAAACAGATTATAGATTCTGAGTTTTGTGTGCTAGTTTGAGAGGACTATTGTTTACATATATCATTTTGTTTGGGGAAGGAAAGTTCACTGCTAGTTGTTGTTTTGAGATCACCTCCCCTAGCACTGTTCTCATTCCCTGTTGTCTCAATGTCGAAGTTAGGAAGGGGATGTGGTTCTTTTGAACATTCCCCTGAGTAAAATTAAGACACAAACGAGGTCATATTACAAGACAAGACTATTTATTTCTTGAAGACAATACAAAGAAAGAAGTAAAATAAAAGGGAAAGAGAGAGACTGAGAAAGGATTTTATAAATGTTTATAAATATCTGAGGCCTGGGTGTCAAGAGGGAGGGGACAGGCTCTGCTCAGTTGCACCCTGTGATAGGACAAGGGGCAATGGATATAAACTACAGCACAGGAGGTTCCACCTCAACATGAGGAGGAACTTCTTCACTGTGAGGGTCACTGTGAGAGCACTGGAACAGGTTGCCCAGGGAGGTTGTGGAGTCTCCTTCTCTGGAGACTTTCAAGACCCATCTGGATGTGTTCCTCTGTGACCTGTGCTAGCTTCTATGGTCCTGCTCTGGTAGGAGGGTTGGACTCAATGGTCTCTGGAGGTCCCTTCCAACCCTAACCTCCTGTGATAATTCATCTTCAAATGAAATAAGCAAATTTTAGAGGATGATAAGTTCACATGCAAAACAAAAGTAAAATCAGTCAAAGCAAAATCTGCTTCCTGTAGTCTAAAAGTGTATGAGCTTTGCTGTCATTTGTCCACACAGCACAGCCACTGTAGTAATTCCTTGTGCTAATACTGCTGGTTTTGAAAAGTCCAACTGAGATGGCCTTCCAGTGTGATTGTTAAATTACTTTAAATTTAATAAAATTGCAGTATCTGTGACAGACAGTAAAAGGTAACTGTAATTTTCCTTCTATACAAGAACTCACTTTTTAAAAGGGAGGGTAGACAAAAAAGTGGTGATAAAACTTGTTATTACATTCCAGGATAACAAAGCAATAAAACTATCAATTAGAGCCTGTGCAGGTTCTAAGCCTGCATAAACCTCTAGATTAGCTAGTAGTTGGTTATAAATTGCTGGCTAAACTGTAGAGTTAATCAGTCCTCAGAAATAACTTAGTGCACTTGAGGAGTAGACCCTTGTATATCAAAGTTCTTGTTACCATGTAATATGATGAAGTACCTCATCTGCCTGTGAAGACCACCTGGTTTTATATTAACTGGGAGTCATTCTATTAAAACCTTGTAATGGGATTATAAATAGTCCTTTCACAGCACTGTTGTTGCATTAAATGATGTCCATGTCAGCTAGTCTCTTGGTCACCCAGTCACACACTGTAGAAGGGTTGTTTGCGGATAGCTTTAGAAGACTATAGGGAAGATTTGCCTTTGTTCAAATTAGAGAGGGCTATGTTTTATCTTTGACTCTGAGAATAATGTAAACACCATATAACTGAAGGAGAGAAACCAGGCAGAATCTGGTTGGATGTGTTAAAATATTGTTTTGTTATTTTGACCTATTGTATGCCTTAATTACACATATGCCAGTAGAAAATGACCAATTGAGATGTGTCACATGTGCCTTCTGACAGACTATATAACTTTGCTGTATAATGTAATAAAGGTCTTCACCTGCTTACATCTTGTCCTGAAAGCATTGCTTGAGGTAATTAGAACATCTATACTATTACAAGACACAAGTGTGAATCTGACTTTCTTTTACTTCTAATTCACTACACAGAAAAATAAATAGCCATTTATCCAGATCTGTTCCCGAAGTGGAACATCAGTAGGGATTTTGGTGTCTGAATTCAAAACTTAAATCCTCAGATCTTCTGTTTGACCACAAAAATTTGGAGGAATGTAATGCATAGATATATTTAATAATATATTACATTACTTAGGGCCTAAAATCTTGATAGTGTGTATGTAGTTCTTTTAAAAGAGCAACTGATGTTGTTTACCTGGACCTGAGCAAAGCCTTCGACACTGTCCCGCACCACATCCTGGTCTCCAAACTGGTGACACATGGGTTTGATGGGTGGACCACTAGATGGATAAGGAACTGGCTTGATGGCCGCACCCAAAGAGTTGCTGTCAATGGCTCCGTGTCCCAGTGGAGGCCAGTGACAAGTGGAGTCCCTCAGGGATCAGTCCTGGGACCTGTCTTATTCAACATCTTTGTGGGTAACATGGACAGTGGCATTGAGTGCACCCTCAGCAAGTTTGCTGATGACACCAAGCTGTGTGGTGCAGCAGACACGCTGGAGGGAAGGGAGGCCATCCAGAGGGACCTTGACAGGCTGGAGAGGTGGGCATAAGCCAGCCTCATGAGGTTCAGTAAGAGCAAGTGCAGGGTCCTGCATCTGGGTCGAGGCAATCCCAGGCACAAATCCAGGCTGGGCAGTGACTGGCTGGAAAGCAGCCCTGAGGAGAAAGACTTGGGGGTGCTGGTGGACAAGAAGCTCGACATGAGCTCTCAATGTGCACTTGCAGCCTGCAAAGCCAATCAGATCCTGGGCTGCATCAGGAGAAGTGTGGCTAGCAGGTCAAGGGAGGTGATCCTCCCCCTCTACTCAGCCCTGGTGAGACCCCACCTGGAGTACTGCGTCCAGTTCTGGAGCCCCTATTACAAGAGGGATATGGAGGTGCTGGAACGTGTCCAGAGAAGGGCCACAAGGATGATCAGAGGGCTGGAGCACCTCTCCTGAGAGGACAGACTGAAGGAGTTGGGGCTGTTCAGTCTGGAGAAGAGAAAGCTCCAAGGTGACCTAATTGTGGCCTTCCAGTATCTGAAGGGGGCCTACAGGAAGGCTGGGGAAGGACTTCTCAGGATCTCAGGTAGTGGTAGGACTAGGGGGAATGGAATGAAGCTGGAGGTGGGGAGATTCAGGCTGGATGTGAGGAGGAGGTTCTTCACCATGAGAGTGGTGAAACCCTGGAATGTGTTGTCCAGGGAGGTGGTCGAGGCCCCGTCCCTGGGGGTGTTTAAGCCCAGGCTGGATGAGGCTCTGTCCAGCCTGATGTAGTGTGGGGTGTCCCTGCCCATGGCAGGGGGGTTGGAACTAGATGATCCTTGTGGTCCCTTCCAACCCTGACAGATACTATGATACTATGAAAAGGCAGAGCAGCTTGGTAATGTATGCATCTAATCAGGACTAGGAGGAGGGCATCTGTTGAGGGCATCTGATGGTTGAGGTGTTAAAACTTTCACTGGACTGACTCAAAACTCTGCTTTGGAGTCACCATCACTGGAGGTGTTTAGGAAGAGACTGGATGGGGCACTTGGTTTAGTTGATTAGGTAGTGTTGGGTGATAGGTTGGAGGTCTTTTCCAACCTGGTTAGTTCTAATTGTAATTCTAATTCTTTAGATGCCCTGAAACCTTGTATTTAAAATACAGAAACAGCAGTTAGTGTCTCTGGTCTCTCTTTCCCTAGAACCACTAAGGATGTGAAAGCCCCATGCTCAGTTTTCACTGGTGCCCGAAGAGATTCAATCCTGTCTCCTTCCCTTGCAAGGAGAGGTCTATTTATGATGCTTTTTACAGCTTATGAGGTGCCGTTACCAGGCTGTTCTGAGATAGGATCCTTATGATGCAATTTTTTCAAACCAGTCTGCTTTACAGCTTGTAAGATGTACAGAACAGGGGAGAGAGAGAATGTTTTAATCATAGTTTACTAGCTAGGCAAATTTTCAAGAGTGTTCTCAAAAGGATTTTTTTCTTAACAATTCATGTACTGCCAGACAGGTAATTCATGACATCTTGATTCTGTGAGAGACAGACGATTTTAGCATCAAATTCCTGCTGTGTGCTATTTGCATTCTACCCACATACCACATTTGGAATGCAGGCCAGAGGTTTCTGACAGCTGTGTTAGAGGAAGGCAGACATGTACTGTCTTACATGTTGCTTACAAAATATCCTTCACTGATTTCTTCCAGTGATTATCTAAAAGAACGTGAAAACAGAACTCAAGACTCCCTCCTCAGTGTGTCCTCTTTGAGGAATAGTCATTATTTTCCCATAAAATGTGAAACAAAGGACAGTATGGGAGTCGGGGTTCCCAACAGCACCTTCCTTGTTTTCAGAAGTGATTTCAGGGCTATGGAAGAGGACTCCAGTGCTGTAGTCTGGTAGCTGACAGTGAGTATGCTCAGTGGCTTAGCCCAGCACCACCAAGAGAGGCAGTGGGATGTTCCGCTGCTGTGGGAGACCACTTCCCTGATGCCTACGTTCGGTGGGTTTCTATTCAGTGTGAATGGTTTTGTATGTTGGGGATTTTTTATGTTTAGTTATTCCTCACAAAGTTATTCTGGCATTCCTAAGTCTCTCTAGTCTTATCAGTGAGGGCACAGGACTCCTTCCTTGTCATCAGAATTTTCCATACCTCCTCCTTTTCATAATTGTTTCAACCTTTCTTTGGAAAACTGGCCTGTTCACAGTTGGAAATGGAAGTGATACACCTGTTGTTCTTTGCTGGTGCCGTGGTTACTGTGAAATTCATTGCTTGTGAAGTTATGAACAAGATGGGCTCCTTGTCATGGCTAACAGATCTGTAAAGACAAACAGTATGTTTCATACTTGCTCCTGTGTAGTGGATTGCAAATCATGGACCAGACAAGCTGTTGAAACAGCAAGGAGAGTACTGCAAAGAGGTGTTATATATGCCATCAGAGCATGATTTTCATTTATGCTATCACTGTGTCTCTGTAATATTTTTTTTTGCAGTTGGGAGAGTGGTTTGGTCTGTACCAACCAAGAAGGATAATCTCTTTTGTATATTGAGGATATTTAGAGCAGGTACAGAGGAGGGCCGCAAAAATGATCAGAGGGGTGGAACAACCCTTGTGAAGAAAGACTAAGAGTTAGAATTTCTCAGCCTGGAGAAGGCTCCAGGGATGCCTTATTGAAGCCTTTCAATATTTAAAGGGGACTAATAAGAGAAAGACTTTTTACCAGGCCTGTACTGTCAGGAGAAGAGGAAATAGATTTAAACTGAAGGAACCTAGATTTAGATTGGACATATGGAGGAAATTTTTTGTCATAAGGGTGGTGATACTCTGGAACAGGTTACCCAGAGAAGCTGTTCATGCCTCATGAACAGAGGTTGTCCATGCCCATGGCAGGGAGTGGACTAGATAACCTTGGAAGGGTCCTTCCAACCCAAACCATTGTACAGCATTGAATAGCAGAGGTGAAGTGGCGCAAAAGTGGTGAATATGCTGACATTCGGAAGAGGGTACCTGAGCTGATCAGCACAATTACACTGTGGCTGTGCCCCAGGTATCACCACAAAGGAATGATGGCCCTATCTGCTCAGATGTTGCTCTGTGTCAAAAGCTGTCTTCTGTGTTGAGGTTTAAGTTTTTTCCTGAGCCCAAAAGCCCAATGGAGCAAATTTAGGTTGCCTTCCCTCTCCCCTGTTCCCAATAGGGAAAGAAAATTAGTCAGGAGGAGAAGAGAGAGGTGAAACAATGAAAGGACAGTCTGGAATTGATTTGGAAGTAAAACGTTAAATTTAGCAAAAAATAAAAGGCATTTGAGTAAAAGGAAGGCAGGTGGCAAAGGATTCTCTGGATGGAAGATGGATTCTCTTTGGGTGCAGTCCCCTTAGGTAGTTAGGACCACGTGGAATGGGCCCAACCATGTGGTTAGCAGCTCACAGCAACAGCAGAAGGGCATGGAGAGCTGAGAGCAGGAAAAAGAATGAGGCAGGAAATTATCCCTCTTAAATAGGTTTGTGGACAGGAAATGGGCATGGAATAAACTTTGACCTGGGGTCCCTTTCCCTGGGAGGAGGCCAGGTCTCTGCCCACCTGTGGTCAGGTTTCTTCCAGCCTACCCCTCCTGGACTGGGCTTAACCCAACACATGCCCGAATGCAGAAGCCTTGAGAATTATTGAAGCAAACTTGTGAGAAGCCAAGCTGTGGTGGGTTAACACCTTTTTCTGAAAACAAAAGAAGAAAGCAGGGTGGAGGGCTTGCGGGTACTTTACACTCCCTGAAGGGCGTCTCCCCCCTGGGAAAGCTGAGTCTGTTCCACTCCCCTCTCCCTGCCCAGCAAGGGTATAAAAAGCAGGACCTCATAGCTGTTGGATCTCCTTTTTGGCTCCTGCCTCTGCTGGATGAGAGCTACTGCAGCTGCTCTCCTGATCCTCAGCCACGTGGCCGGACCTGATCCTTCTCCCTGCTGCCTCTGCGCCTCCTCAGAGAAAGACTGGTTTTGTATTATTCTTTTTCTATTCCCCTCCCATCCATTCTTGTTCCTTGCCCTTGTGAACCTTTTTCTCCTGTTATTGCTATATATATATATATTTTGAAGAAAAAAATTATTTGCCTCTCTACTTCCAAGCTGACTCCAGATTGTTGCTTAGTGGATTTGCTCCTTACCTTTTTTTTTTTTCCCTCCTCTCCCTGTTTGGAGGGAGGAGGTGGGGGGGGAAGTGGGGAAGAGATTCTCAGCCTTTTCCCCATTTGAGCTTTTAACTCTCAGTTAAGGCTCAAACCACTACACAAGCCATTTATGAAAGAGCTGCACTTTCACAGCTTTTAGTATTGGCATGTTAGATTTTCATGTCTGTAACATGCAATTATGTATATATTTAAGATAGAGATACTCTTTTCAATTCAGTGGAAAAAAAAACCCAACTATGAATTCTCCCATTTAATTTGTAATACATTGAGTTGTCACTACTAATTAGTGCTGTAAAATAGCTTAAACTTAAGGCCCATGTGTCAAAAAGAGTAATAGTGTCTGTGTCTCAGGAGATACAGAAACTGGAGTGTGTCTACTCAGAGATGGATTTGGTCTGTGCATCATCAGTTGTGGACAGTAACAATGGCTAGTGGAAAAATAGAATGATTCTTTAGATTTTATCTCTTGCACTCTTCCTGAAGTAAATAAGCACAGAGGTTTGCATGTAACTTGAGTCTTCTGAGTCAGAGCAGCAAAGTGGCACACGTGCAGGGATAAAACTCTTGCACCTTAAACCATGGTGCTTCTTGAACAGTGAGGAAGAGTATTTGGAAATGGCTCCATAGCTTTGGCTGCTGAGTAGGGCACATCCATTGTGCCTGTTTATGTGTATAAATATGCAGCAATAAATTCTCTGC
This sequence comes from Melanerpes formicivorus, assembly GCF_026170545.1. Lineage (NCBI taxonomy): Eukaryota > Metazoa > Chordata > Aves > Piciformes > Picidae > Melanerpes > Melanerpes formicivorus. The sequence goes on along the minus strand of NW_027142353.1, from coordinate 3,660,763 downwards.
GTCAATGGACACACACAGTTAAGAATCTTCTTTCTGTGACTGTAGCAAGTGCTGCAGAACATCAGCTTCATAGCCAGTACCAGGTGTTGTGTCCTGTTGCATCCAGTGTGGATGGTTGTGATAGGCCTTACCCTTTCTGTTATGATATTACACATCACACAGCAGGCAGCCTGTTTATTTCTGTATTAAAAATTAAATCATAGAATCACAGAATGTTAAGGGCTGAAAGGGACCTCTAAAGATCATCTAGTCCAACCCCGCTGCCAGAGCAGGATCACTTATACCAGGTCACACAGAAATCCATCCAGTGAGGTTCTGAATATCTCCAGAGAAGGAGACTCCACAACCCCCTGGGCAGCCTCTTCCAGTGTTTCATCATCCTCACCGAAGAATTTTCCCTCATGTGTATGTGGAACTTCCTATGCCTCAACTTCCAGTCATTGCCCCCTATTCTGCATTACAGAACCTTCTTACTCTAGCACAAAGCAAAACATGAGTTTGTTTTGTTTGCCCCTCTGTGTATCTTTTGGTGGGGTTTGTGTGGGTAGCAAATTGCACAGCTCCCAGCATTGTCACCTTGTGCTTCGGTTGTGTGCCATTATGGTGCCAGAGTTTGTTCCCCAGCTCCATGCCATCTTCCATACTCCAGGAGTACTCAGATGGTGCCTGTGCTTGGCCATCTGAGTTGAGCTCAAATCTTAGTGAATGACCTTCGTGAATGAGCCAATGGTAAATGTTGTACAAAATGTTGTTCTGTTAACAAAGGAAAGGGGTGAGGAAAAGGCAGCAAAAGGGGATTTTGGTCAACTGAAAACTTTTTGGAATTGATGTAAAATACACTGGCCTGTTATAGTGAGGGAAGAAATAACAAGAAGATCAGAAGATAACTGGTGTGTGTTCTTTGCCAAAATATTAAATGGGTCAATGTACATCATCAGGGATGTTTCATTTTAACATTTACCTCCCAACTCAACCCCTCTTTTTAAAAACCAACCAACCAACCAACTAACCAAAAACCAACAACAAATAAAACTGCCAAACCAAACAACCACAAACAAAACCCAAACCAAACAGCCACCCTTTCCTCCCCCCCCCCCCCCCCCCAAAAAAAAAATTCTCTAGAGATTGAAAATAAAACTTTTCATTCTGCTAAAAACCAATCTGTGGACCAAAAGGAAAGGATGCTTTTCTCCTTCTCCATTTCTTCCACCTGGTTGTGCCTTGTTGCCCCTGTCACCACCATGGGGACTATATAAGAAGTTTTCATTAGATGAAAACATGTAGCTTTAAAGGGCACTCAAGAGAATTGTTCTATTTACAGTTTAGCTTCATGTGTGTAATCTGGTATTTTATATGTATTACTTGTTGTCAAAACCCAACAATTTTGTCTCTAACAGAATTTAATTTTAGGGACTGTCACGTTTCACAGTTGATATAAGCTTAGGAAATGAAAAGTTATTAAGTTGCACTTACGAACACCACCTTTGAAAATTGATGTTTCTTCTGTTTAAAAACAATTACTCCTCTGGAACAAACTTAGAGTGGTGTCATCCATAACTAGTAACACAGTGATTATATTAGTTTTATATTACTCTGTTCTGAGAAAAACAAGTAAATACCTCATTTTGGAATTTTAGAATTTAGAATAAACCAGGTTGGAAGAGACTTTCAAGATCATCGCGTCCAACCCATCAACCAATCCAACCCACCTAAACAACTAGCCCATGGCACCAAGCACCCCATCAAGTCTCCTCCTGAACACCTCCAATGATGGCAACTCCACCACCTCCCCAGGCAGCCCATTCCAATCACTCTTTCTGTATAGAACTTCTTCCTAACATCCAACCTGAACCCCCCCTGGCGCAGCCTGAGACTGTGTACTCTTGTTCTGGTAGTGGCTGCCTGGGAGAAGAGACCAACATCCGCCTGTCTACAATCCCCCTTCAGGTAGTTGTAGAGAGTGATAAGGTCACTTCTGAGTCTCCTCCAGGCTAAGCAACCCCAGCTCCCTCAGTCTTTCCTCATAGGGCTTGTGTTCCAACTTGTGTTCCAAACCCCTCACCAACTTCATTGCCCTTCTCTGGACTCATTCCAGAAAGTCAACATCCTTCCTAAACTGAGCGGCCCAGAACTGGACACAGGACTCGAGGTGTGGCCTAACCAGTGCAGTGTACAGGGGCAGAATGACCTGCCTGCTCCTGCTGGCCACACTGTTCTTGGTGCAGGCCAGCATGCCATTGGCCTTCTTGGCTACCTGGGCACACTGCAGGCTCATGTTCAGCCTACCATCGACCAGTACCCCCAGGTCCCTCTCCACCTGGCTGCTCTCCAGCCACTCTGACCCCAGCCTGTAGCTCTGCATGAGGTTGTTGTGGCCAATGTGCAGAACCTGGCACTTGGATGTGTTAAATCTCATGCCGTTGAACTCTGCCCATCTGTCCAGCCTGTCGAGGTCCCTCTGCAGAGCCTCTCTACCCTCCAGCAGATCAACTCCTGCCCCCAGCTTGGTGTCATGAGCAAATTTACTGATGACTAAATTTACTGATTTCTTCTGCTGTGTAATAAAAATCACTCTGGTTGTTACCTATTAAAGAAATGATCAGTTTGAGTTCATTTTAGTTCAGTTGCTGAGATAGATATTGTTTTTAAGATTAAAGGTATAAAGACAGTTGTCTCAGATTTCAGATGGGATAGCTTCAAATAGTGAGAGGAATTACAAGCACTGCAGACTTCAGTTTGGAATAAAATGACTGTGATTAATGATAGAGGTTATTTTTTAATAGGCTATTTATATTCAGTACTCTTAAAAATCAGAAAGAATAAAATAATATAAATAGGGCACATGGTTAGATTTGTTTTTTTGAGTATTATAACATTTTAGCTTTAATGTTGTAACTCTAAACTTTGGTATTGTAGTACTGGAAAAACTACATTTTTGCTTCTGTTAAGTGGAAACAGTCTCCATTATCCCCATCTGAAGGAGATTTCTGAAGACTAATCAGTTTACAACAATCAGTAAATGGTTATTATTGCCATAGGATAAGAACTGAAAGAAGAAAATCTCCACAGGCAGCTCCACAGAATGGTATTACATGTTCAGAACCTGAGTCCATGTAAGGTGTCAATGGGTTGTCCATCTCATAATTCACGTTCTATCTTATTTACACAGGATCACAAGATGTTAGGAGTTGGAAGGGACATCCAGAGATCAAGTCCAACCCCCTGCCAGAGCAGAACCAATTTATTATTTAGCCTTTAATAACTTTATTTATTTATTTATTACCCTTTAATATACTTTTTATAACTGTCCCAGGTTAAGACAGATTCTCCCTTGCCTCCCACTGTGGGCAGGAAAGAAAATGAGACTCAGACAAATGGAGTGCAGAAGTGATGGAAAGTTTAAAAGGAAAAGCAGTGAGTGTTTTATAGAGAGATACAAGCACAGTGACAAAAGAGATCCCGAAGCATACCCAGAAGCCTCCCAGCACTCCCCTTCTCCCTAGCTCAGGGTATACCCAAAACCGCCAGGGCTCTTTCTTCACCCCCTCCACTGTTAGGCTAATCTGAGCTGGCCAGATCTGAATGTGCCCTTCCCCCTTCTCCTCCTGGCATTAGGCCCTAGCCAGGCCTAAGAGGCCTTGACATAACTCCCCTTCCATTACCATATAGGGAGCATCTCCCATGGGAGCCACAAGGGAAGAAAGAGGAAGTGAGAGACTTTGCAGATGGATTTATAGGGCACAGGACACTATGGGGATGAAATACGCAGCTTCCTGTGTCCACCCCCTGGGCTGGACACCCGGGGAACCAGAGGTGCACCCCATATGGCAGCAGCAGGAGGCACCCAGAGCAAACTGCCACAATAACATACATACAGAATCAGAGAAGGTGCACAGAGAGTCTTAGGTTTTTATTCTTGGTCTTCAGTAACAGTAAGTACTGTGACATATGAGGTCAGTGAGCTGAATCAAGATCCATTCCAGAGACATTAAAAACTAATTTTCCTAATAGTCATGTTCCTAGTTTATGTAAGAGCACATTCACATTTAGGGGAAAAAGTCACAAATAGCCACCCCAATCCTCCTTTCCCAAAATGCTGTGTTAAAAGCACACCAGTAAGGCTGCACGGTGGAGCAGTCTGCCTTTGGGCAGTGTTAGGAGGAGGGCTGTCTGTGCCGGCTTTGGTCAGAGGCAGTAGCGGGCAGCTGCTGCGATATGCACATCTTGTCTTCAGATTTTGTGGGTGGGTGTTGGAGGGATGGGTACTGCAGAGGGACAGGATGTTTCACTGGTGGATTTCAGCAATATCTGCTGACAGCAGAGGAATGGTGAACCTCAATGGCTTCGGGTCCCGTGCCAGGCGCTGGCTGGGCATTTTGCTTTACTTGGCGCAAATCCTTTGTCTGGTCACTCCAAGCTTGACCCATCTCTTCCCCTCTGGGCTGGGGCGCTGTTCTTTATATCCAGCCAAGTCCTGTAGTCTTCCCAGTGAACTCCCACAGGGAGATGGTCACCATTTCCTTCCCATGTTCATCTTGCAGTCTTCTCAGTTGCATGTGAGGTTGCATTATGTGACCTAGTGTCTTGCTTAGGATTTTAAGTGCCTGATCTCTTTAATTCCCAGAATCATCTCACATAGAATCATAGAACCGTAGAGTGATCTGGGTTGGAAGAGACCTCCAAAGGCCATCTAGTCCAACCCTCCCACAGACAGCAGGGACATCCTCCTCTAGATCAGGCTACTCAGAGCCTTGTAGAGCCTGACCTGGAATGTCCCTAGGAATAGGGCCTCAACCACCCCCCTGGACAATCCCTGGACACCACCCCCACTGCAGAGAACTTTTTCTTAATATCCCATGTAAATCCCTTCCTCTCTAATTACAAACCGTTGCTCATCGTCCCATCACTGTAGGCCTTTGCTAACAGTCCATCTGCAGCCCTCCTACAGCATGATGCCTTGGAGCCCAGGTGTTTTAGCTGATTGTATCCCAGCCTTCCCAGCCTAGGACTGATTATCAGTTTCCTCTGTCAGACAGCACCACACCCAGTTTTGGTATTTTGTCCACCTCTGTAGGGCTTTTTTTCTCCAGCCAGTGTCACTGTTTTCCCAAATCTGTCTCCCTTCTTTGAAGTCAGCTGATACCCTCCTCTGTGCTGTTGCTTCCTGAGGCGGGACAGCAGTGGCAGGCAGAAGGGATTTAGAAGTGAGCTCCTTGCACCCAGTTTAATGAGCCTGAGGTAGAACCACAAATGCTTAGAAGTTGAGAGGTTTTGGCTGTACGAAATCAGGCTATGGACTCTCAGTGCCAGCAAACAGTGCTGGGCATGTTTGTTTCACTAGGACCACCAGCCAGTTCTGAGGTAGGTGGTTCTGGAAGTCTGAAGAACAGACACTGTAAAGTGCTAGTGCTTGTTTAATTTTTTTTTTCTCTAAAGTGGATTTTTTCTCCCCCAAAACCACTGAAAGGCTTAATTTCAGTCAGACCTAACTGTAGTTAGTTCTACTCAGTGTGTTTATTTTAGTAAAGAAGATTGTGTCAAAACCTTCAGCTTGAAGGACAGTAAACAGAAGGATGTTTGTTTGGGAAAACGAATACTTCTGGTGGAGTTTATGATGAATAATGACAAGCATAGACAGAGAAAACCCCAGTTTCAGTGTATGGATAATATATTAGATGTGAATTTCAGGCATGGCGCCTGCACCACCACCACCACTCCGGATGTATTTATCAGATAGCTGTAGAATTGTTGAAGTAATTCATAGGCACCTTTGTTCCTCAGAGAACATGTGAGCAAGACTGAGTAATGAGGAATAACTGCAAAGAATGAACTGCCTGGTCTTTGATGCCTTTTCCACATCAAGTATATTTACCAGGTGTACAGAGTTCTCATGCAGTATTTGGCACTGCTTGCACAAGGAGGAATGACTTGGAAATGCAAGTCAGTTTGTGAATTATGAGGTCCAGAGCTAGTGGGAAAATGTCTGAGTTTTCAATGGAGCTGGACAAGAGCTTTTGCAGGTAGTTAAAGGGTATAAATAATAATTTACTGTATTTTTTCTTGTAGTCCTTTGTGATGACGTGTAAAATGGTCTAGTCAGTGTGGTGGTGTTAGATCATAGGCTGGATATGATGATCTCAGAGGTCTATTCCAGCCTCAGTAATTCTGTGATTCTGTGAAAATAGGCAAATAATTACCAATTTTTGCATCAGAATTTTAATTTATTGGTCATCACCAAATTGTTGGCTGCAAGTTATTCTTCAGGCTTTTATTGATTTTCACTGCAACCTACTTTGTTTGGAAGCACTGAATGCTTTCATGTTAGAGAAAAATAAATGTTAGAGTATAATCTGAGTTTTTTCATCTAGAAGTGTAAATGTTGCTGAATACTCTTTCAAAAAAGAATTTCACTACAAGCCCTATGAGGAGAGGCTGAGTGAGCTGGGATTATTTAGCCTGGAGAAGAGGAGGCTCAGGGGTGACCTCATTGCCCTCTACAACTACCTGAAAGGTGATTGTAGCCGGGAAGGGGTTGGTCTCTTCTCCCAGGCAACCAGCACCAGAACAAGGGGACACAGTCTCAAGCTGCGCCAGGGGAGGTTTAGACTCGAGGTGAGGAGAAAGTTCTTCACCGAGCGAGTCATTCGTCATTGGAATGTGCTGCCCAGGGTGGTGGTGGAGTCACCGTCCCTGGAGGCATTCAAGAGGGGATTGGACGTGGCACTTGGTGCCATGGTCTAGTCATGGGGCCTGTGTTGATAGGTTGGGCTCGATGATCCTTGAGATCTCTTCCAACCTTAGTTATACTGTGATACTGTCATAGTGTGGAGTCATTCAAGACCCATCTGGGTGCATTAATGCATTCCTGGGCAACCTGTGCTAGATTCTAGGATCCTGCTCTGGCAGGGGGGTTGGACTTGATGATCTCTTTTGGTCCCTTCCAACCCCTAACATCCTGTGATCCTGCGATCTCATAGAAAGTGTTACAGAAGTAAGGATTGTGTCCTTTGTTTTGGTTTTGTTATTTGTGGTTGTGGTTGTCTTGTGAGATTGCCTGTGGTGATTCATCAGAAGCTCAAAGCTGCAAACCCTGCCTGGCTCAGGACAGTCCCCTGACGCCTCCTGACATGCAGCACAGCCCAAGCTTTATTTTTTTATTTTTTTTTTGTGCCATGGTCTAGTCATGAGGTCTGTGTTGATAGGTTGGACTCGATGATCCTCGAGGTCTCTTCCAACCTTAGTTGTACTGTGATACTGTGATACTTGCTGGACCTCTCTATCAGCAAACCTGCTTGCAGAAAATTCCTGATGTATTCCACAGCAGGTTAAGTAACTAGTCCAGATAGACAAAATCTGTTTTAAAATGCCAATGTGTGCCTAGTATATTATCTTTTATTATTTCCCAATGTAAACATCAAGAGCTTAAATATATTAACTCTTATTTTTGAATAAACTACATGGAAAGATTTCAATTTAAAATTGGACTACAGAACATAAAGAACTAAGTGAAATTAAAAAGGGGAAGAATTACTCCAAAAACACAGGGGGGAAACTTAGAAAGTGAGCTTCCAAGTGAGTGTGTGAAATTCTTGTCTGAGATTTTGTAAAGTAATAACTTTCAACCACCACCCCCCCTACCACCAATTAATTCTGAATTAAGGGCAATAACGTATTTTTTTTATGGTATTTTGCTTCAGCTTTAACAGTAATTTAGGTATCTGCCATCTGTTCAGGAATTATTCTCAAGTCTAAAATGGATTAGTACAAGAAATCCAAATGTATTATCAATATTCTTTATATACTTGAACAGAATATTCTTTATATGCTTGAACAAGTAATGCTGCAAGCAATGTCTTAGACTGGTGTTGTTCCACACCACTACTTTCTCTTGAAGAGTTGTGTCATAGTGATGGGTGTCAACAGATTCTTCCTTTGATAAAGCATTCTCCTAACACTGCTCCAATATAAATAACATCTAAGCTGAACATCTGGTTTCTGAATCTGGTAATGATTTAGAGATCAAGGGGATAGGTTGTGTTGCTTTTCATAAAAAAACCCAACAACACACACACAGAGAAAAATAAACAACACCAAAACATGTCAGGCCCATGCAGAGTTAGAATTTGGCTTCATATTAAAGAAATGTGTCATTTTTCTATATCAGATTGTATGTGGACTAATTAGTTTATTGGTCTGTAGAAGTCTGCAATCACTTGTCCTCCTTCTGTACCATCGGAGAAACTCTTTGGTAAACCTGTCAGCTTTGGGACTGGGTAGCTAAATGCTTACTCTGCCTTTTCAAATCTATTATTTAAAAACAAGCCATTTCACACTGGATGTATTTGTGTTTGTTGTTAAACCTGTTTAAAAATGAATGCTGTTTGCATAGGGATCTCCTTCAGTTTGGAGCACGTGTCCCCAGTCCTATCTTGAGCTGTTACTAAAGGTTGCAGCACTTTCTCATACTTGAAGTAGTTGTGGAATAACACCATAGTGTGACTGTTCAGGAGAAGATGAAAGATAATTTTTACAGCCTTAGATCCTGAATTTTGCTTGTCTTGGTTTGAATTTGATCCCTGCAGTTTTTAGTTGATTCTCTTTAATTTGGGGGCATCTTCTGTGGATTTCTCACATCTAGCTACACTGCTAACAAAGGTCACCTGTGCCTCTTAGCTTGTGTGCGGTTCCTTTTGCCTCTTCAGACTCACAAAGAGAATTTTATTTGTAGGCCTTGAGAGTTGGAAAGATTAATTTTGAAATCAAACATCCAAGTGTTATGTGGAGATAATGATACATTAAGTGAATTCCAAGTATATTAAAGTGGATATTTCTTAGGCTCTCCTATTGAATTGATTCCAGTTTGTTTAAATACATTTTAATTGAATCTCTTTTATTTTAATAATTCCTGTACTGTCCCCTCTGTTCTTTTTGGTGCCAACTGATGCTTTTAAGAAAAGCTTCAATAGGAGTTGTAACAATGTCTGACTCCACCTTACTTGAGAGCCCTGTTTCTTGGGAATCTCTTTTCTTCCTTGGAGCACAAATTTAACCTAGATCCTGAGCAACTATTTCTTAAAAAACTGATAGCAAGCCACTTTTCAATTTATGCTCCCAGAAAAAAAGAAAAAAAAAGAAGATCCAGGTGTCTTGCATTTTCCCCCCTCTTCTTCAGTGTGACCTCCTGCATTTGTCCAATGCATCCAAGCTGAGCAGCTCTGTCAGTGTGAGAAAGCCTGCAGTACCAGCCTCAAGCAAAAAGACACAAATGCCTGTTCACTTGGTGCTTTTGCATTTGGACAGTCTTGATGTGGTGGTTTGGCCCTGGCTGAGGGGCCAGATGCCCACCTACGCCTCTCTATCATTCCCCTTTTTAGATGGGCAGAGGAGAAGGAAAATATAACAAGAGGCTCATGGGTCAAGATAGAAGCAGTTGAATAGGGCAAAACTAAAGGCCACATGCAAATGCAGGAGCAAAGAAAGATGTTACTCTCTACTTCCCATCAGCAAATGATGATCAGTCACTACTGAGAAGCAGGACTCCAAGACATATTCACAAGTCCATGAGGCAGCTCATTCTGGAGGTCATCTCTAGGCACTTGGAAGAGAAGATAATCAGGAGTAGTCAGCATGGATTTACCAGGGGGAACCCATGCTTGACTAATCTAATAGCATTCTATGATGTCATAACTGAATAGAATAGGTAGATGCAGGGAAACTGAATAGGTAGATGCAGGGAAACCAGTGAATGTAGTCTGCCTTGACCTGAGCAAGGCTTTTGACACAGTCTCCCATAACATCCTTGTGAGTAAGCTCAGGAAGTGTGGGATAGAAAAACAGGCAGTGAGATGGATTAGGAACTGGTTAGACAATAGGATGCAAAGAGTGGTGGTCAATGGTGCCAAGTCCATCTGGAGAGCTGTGGAGTTCCCCAGCAATCAGTGCGGGCTCTGGTCCTGTTCAGCATCTTCATCAATGACATTGATGAGGGGACAGAGTGTCTGCTCAGCAAGGTTGTTGACAATACCAAATTGGGAGGCTTGGACAGGCTGCAGAGCTGGGCAGAGAGGAACCTAATGAGGTTCAACAGGGATAAGTGCAGAGTCCTGCATCTGGGAAGGAATAATAAACTGCACCAGCACAGGTTAGGAGGTGATCTGCTAGAGTGCAGCCCTGTGGAGAAGGACCTGGGAGTCCTGGTGGACAAGAAGTTATCCATAGAACAACAATGTGCCCTTGTGGCCAAGAAGGCCAATGGGATCCTGGGGTGCATTAAAAAGAATGTGTCCAGCAGGTCTTCACCCCCTCTACTCTGCCTTGCCTGGAACATTGCATCCAGTTTTGGGCTCCCCCAGTTCAAGAGGGACAGGCATCTGCTGGGGAGTCCAACAGAGAGCTAGCAGGATGATTAAGGGACTGGAACATGTTTCCTATGAGGAGAGGCTGAAAGACCTGGGGTAGTTTAGTCTGGAGAAGACTGAGAGGGGATTTAATAAATGTTTGTAAATATCTGAGGGAGGGGTTAGGTTCTTCTCAATTGCACCCTGTGACAGGACTAGGGGTAATGGATATAAACTACAGCACAGGAGGTTGCACCTCAATGTGAGGGGGAGCTTCTTCACTGTGAGGGTCACAGAGCACTGGAACAGGCTCACTGGAGAGCTTGTGTAGTCTCCTCTGGAAACTTTCAAGACCCATCTGGATGTGTTCCTGTGCAACCTGTGCTAGCTTCTATGGTCCTGTTCTGGCAGGGGGGTTGGACTTGATGACCTTCGTAGGTCCCTTCCAACCCCTAACATCCCATGATCCTGTGACTTCCTTCTTTCCCTTAGCTTTTATATTTGAGGTATGAAGTACCCCTTTGGCCAGTTTGAGTCAGCTGACCTGTCTGTGTCCCCTCTCCCAAGATCTTGCCCACCTCTCAGCATACTGCTGGGGGGACGGAGAGTGTTGGAAAACCACAGCCTTGGTGCTCAGCAGTAGCCGTTCCAGCTACCATTACAAAATACGACATTATAAGAGGTGTTCTGGGGTGAGCTACCTCCATCTCCACCAAATGCAACACACTTTGCTTTCAGCTGTCTACATGTTCACCCTTCTGATTGTATGCAGCTGCTTGTCATGACTCTAGTGGTGCACTCAGGATGTACAGATTTATACTGATAGCCACATTTCAAAGTGAGTGTAGTTGAGTCTTGGATGTGTCTTTTCAGAGGGATAGCAGTGTTTCAAGTGGAGGTTGTGTAGTTCATCCTTTTTTTTTTTTTCCCAGGCTGTTTTGCTTCTTCCTTTTTTAGAGTGTTCTCCTTTGGTTGACATGGAGATTTTCAGGTGGAACCATATGAGTGTTGTGAATGTACTCTCTCGTGGTGGGAAGACGTCTTCAAAACCAATTCTTCCTGTAATTTTAAAAGAGAGTTCACTTCTAGATTAACAAGATAAACACAAAAAAAGTCTCTGAGTGAAGTGCTGGGTACTTGAGTCATAATTTAAAGGGCTTTCTGAAGTGCTCAAGCTGCCGCTTGCCCAAGCTGTTACATATCTAAGCTAGCTGTGTGGGTTGGTCTCTTCTCCCAGACAACCTGTGACAGAACAAGAGGACACAGTCTCAAGCTGCACCAGGGGAGGTCCAGGCTGGATGTTAGGAAGAAGTTCTTCATGGAGAGAGTGATTGGCCATTGGAATGCACTTCCTGGGGAGGTGGTGGAGTCACCATCACTGGAAGTGTTTAAAAAGAGACTGGATGAGGCATTTAGTGCCATGGTTTAGTTGATTAGATGGTGTTGGATGATAGGTTGGATTTCATGATCAGGTCTTTTCCAACTTGGTTAATTCTCTATTCTGTATCCTTTTGTACTGGTTGAGGTGTGACAGGAAAAAGCCAATACCAGCAGATACTACTCATGGCAAGCACCTACAGAACTGCAGTTTTGGGGGAACTAACCCTCATCTACAGGAAAGATTACTGAATATTCTGTTCACATTTGAAAAAACAAAGTCAACATGCTATATCCTAAGCCAAATCCACTTGCAGATCTCATGGCATTAGAGTTGTAAGCAAATTCATGTACTGTGCAGAAGGAAAATTACTTCTGCTAGTTGTCATTTCAAATGTAGCGTGGTTTTCTTTTTCTGTGAAGTATTAAAAAGTCTGTAACTTCCAGAATAGAATCATAGAATAGAATCATAGAATCAACCAGGTTGGAAAAGACCTCAGAGATCATCAAGTCCAACCTATTACCTAATACCTAACACCTCCTGATAACTAACCCATGGCTTCAAGTGCCACATCCAATCCTTTGCTGGACACCTCCAGGGATGGTGACTCCACCACCTCCCTGGGCAGCACATTCCAATGGCCAATTGCTTTTCCTGAGAAGAACTTTCTCCTCACCTCAAGCCTAAACTTCCCCTGGCACAGCTTGAGACTGTGTCCTCTGTGTCCTCTTGTTCTGGTGCTGGTTGCCTGGGAGAAGAGACCACCCCCCACCTGGCTACAACCTCCCTTCAGTCCTGGTTATTTAGATTTCACTCACCAAACATGATGATTAGACCTGAAAGCTACCTTAGGTCGTTGTGGTTCTGCACTGTTTACCCAGAAGACTGCATGCCTGCACCACTTGAGCCTCAATGTTTTGCTATGGCAGTGGCAACAACAAGGTTAAAAGAGAGGTTAGCTTTTCAGGTGGGCTTTTTTTGTCTCACCCTCTTGTAACTCTGACAAAACAAAGTCATCCTAGCAGAGCAGAACGAGGTGGGGCAGCACAATGACAACCAAGAAGGGGTTTTGTGTGATTTGACTGAAGAGTTAGACGTTTAGCAATTTATTTTTTAACTTCCTGTCCTCAAAGTCAGCTTATTTTATAAATGCTAAATTTAGTCTGTTCCGATTTCCGTCATCAAGGACAGCTTTTTTGGTATGCTTTCTTATAAATTGTTTGACCTTGGGAGATTGCTGCCAGAAAGGAAGAACATTAAAAGCTGACAACTGGTTGTTGGAGGTTTGTAAACTGTGTTGTGAAGAAGCAATAAAACTGCACAAGCACATAAAGACTCACCGATGCTTAGGACCCTGTGAAGTTGATGAACTGCAAGGCATCAGGACAAGTGGCTGAAAATAAAATGATCTTTACTTTTTCATTGATTTTAACCTCATCTGTGTGAAAACCATGAGCTCTTTGTGGGTTGTGAGACAATACTGGTACACAGGGAAGATTTCTGAGTGGAAAGGGACTGTTGCAAAATTTTCTTCCAAGTATGTTAAGAGAAAGTAGACTTCAGGGGGCTGGAAAGAAGATGAAGTAAAACTGTGCAGGAAAGGATGGCTATCCATCAGCTGTAACTTCACTATGCTTTGCTGAGGGTCCTGTGGCTAGTTGCTTGGCTGTCTAGTTGTTTTGCTATTATGGTCAGGGAAAGGGCAGTTAGGATTTTTTCTTTTCACACAGCCAGAAAAAGCTTTGTGAATAGGGAAATCACATGTTCTGCGCCTGGTGGCGTTTACTAATGTCAAGCTAATGAAACAGAGCACTGCAGAGAATACTGGTGTGCAGCTTTAAAAGGGAGGGCACAAAATGCGTGAACCAAGTGCACTAATTACTAGAGACTGCAGCTTTATATAAAAAGCATTTCCTAGCAGGGAGGCATCCTAACCTGCCTTTTAGTCTGTTTTGGCCTGGATTCGAATGGATGGTGAACAGCATAAGGATGTGATAGTGGTGCTGCAGAGAGAGGCATTGCTGAGATTTGCCTCTGAGTCCCAGCTGAAGGCAGGGCTGAAGCTGTCCTGCTTTGTACCAGTGGACAGGAACAGTGAGATGAGAGAAACTGCAAGGAGCTGTACTCCTCCATATTGTATTTCCATGGGCTGGGCTGGCAGCCAAGGTAGCCCACTTGGTTACGAGGACCTCAGGCTGAACCCTTTCTAACCCACCATTTGCTCTGGAAGCTGCCAGATTCTCAACAACAGGGGTTGGACCCCTAAAACCAAAACACAGTTTGCAAAACTGACACAGATGCATTTAGGGGCCACATGCCAAAAACCTGCTTCAGACACCCAAACTAGCAATCAGCTGAGCCCACACCACCACAAGAAGGGTAAAAAGAGGCAAAAGCACCCTACACAACCTTTTGTTTTCCACCCAACTGACTTCATAAACTGACAGAATGGCTGAAAGCATACCTCCCTATGTCCCTGCCATAGCATTATGACCTTCATGGTTAGAAAAGATGCAATTCTATTAGATAAAATGAACTGCAACATTCATAAACATTTATAAATGTTTATAAATATCTGAGGGCTGGGTGTCAAGAGGGAGGGGACAGGCTCTCCTCAGTTGCACCCTGTGGTAGGACAAGGGGCAATGGATATAAACTACAGCACAGGAGGTTCCACCTCAACATGAGGAGGAACTTCCTCACTGTGAGGGTCACAGAGCACTGAAACAGGCTGCCCAGGGAAGTTGTGGAGTCTCCTTCTCTGGAGACTTTCAAGACCCATCTGGATGCGTTCCTGTGCAACCTGTGCTAGCTTCTATGGTCCTGCTCTGGTAGGAGGGTTGGACTCAATGATCTCTGGAGGTCCCTTCCAACCCCTAAACTCCTGTAATCCTCTGATCATCTAGGGAAATGAGCAGTTAATTCTCAGTTATGGTCTTCTGCAGAGATGCTAACAAAGAGTATGCTTAGAATTCAGCTACTCTTTGTCCCATAGTTCCTAATCCTGAAATAGTCATCATCATTGGGCAAGGTTCACTTACACCATCCATTTTCTGAAAATAATGACAATTTAATGTTCAACATTTTTATTCAGCTACAGTTTAAAAAGATCTTTGGTGGCTTATATAAAATCTGAGATGGTGGAGAAATATCTGTACTACTCACAGGTCACTGTAAGGGAGCATGAGTTGTTGGGGTAGACCTCTTTGTTCACCACAAAATGCAGCACTTGTTAAAAATTGTATCTTAACTACAGGACGTACATACCTATTTTGATAAGAGCTTTTGTACTGCCAAGTGACATCAGTCGCAGCCTGAATTTACCAAAGAAGGAGCATTCTTAGTCTCAGAGTTTTGGCAGAGAAAGCAGGTAATGGAAAGGCATATCCATTTTCATCCTGTTTGGAGAAATTAATGAAGGTATTGTAAATATTTGAAGTTTAATTTCTCCACTGAAGACTGAAATAATATCAGCTGTATTATCATAGCATATGCAGACTGTGTGGCCCCTCCAGCACAGTGTCACAGTATCACAGTATAACTAAGGTTGGAAGAGACCTCGAGGATCATCAAGTCCAACCTATCAACACAGACCCCATGACTAGACCATGGCACCAAGTGCCACGTCCAATCTCCTCTTGAACACCTCCAGGGACGGTGACTCCACCACCTCCCTGGGCAGCACATTCCGATTAGGAATGACTCACTCGGTGAAGAACTTTCTCCTCATCTTGAGTCTAAACCTCCCCTGGCGCAGCTTGAGACTGTGTCCCTTTGTTCTGGTGCTGGTTGCCTGGGAGAAGAGACCAACCCCTTCCTGGCTACAACCACCTTTCAGGTAGTTGTAGAGGGCAATGAGGTCACCCCTGAGCCTCCTCTGGACAAGAAGAGAGTACCTACAGAAAGGCAGATGCAATGCAAGGAATGTAACAGTTAAAATTAAATTCAGAATAGCCATTAAAAGAGACAATGGTCTGTATGATTTGTATGCAGTTACATACTTCCCTCCACCCCCCACCCCCCCCGCCCTGGTCTTTATTTGTTTTAGTCCCAGAAGACTGGCTGTAATTACTGTAGTAAAACAAAGGCCTGTTCTTAGCACAATCTAGAAACATCTGTAAGTCATGACCTGCGATTTGTCTCAAAGACAATTGACTCTATCCATGAAGCATATATTGTGTGGTATCAGCCACATAAGAGTTTTGGGTTGTTACTTTTCCTGTAAGAGACCTGGTGCTGCTTGCTGCAAAGACAGGTGGGGCTTTGGGACATACTGCATTCTGTTTGGCAATGCACTGCTTTCAAGGTCTGTATGGATCCCTTGTGTTCAGTCTCGGAAGGATCCCAGAAATCAGAAGACTTCTGGGAGCCATCTGACATGCATACGCTGGGTACATCAAGTTCCTCGTGCCCTCAGAGTACTTCAGGCCAATCTGAAGAGCGACAGAAGACAGCAGCAGCAGGGTAATCCATGCTTCAGTTCACAAAGTAACAAATCGTGCTGCTGAGGCAGGCAGCATTGAGTCAACCTGAAATCTACCTCTGGCACTCAGGGGAAGCCTGGAAGTACATCAATATGTAGTTTTCCTCCATGGCACATTTATCTGCCTTGTGGATGGTGCTGGTGATTTGTACTTCCTCTTAGTCACCCTTGCCCAGCCATGTGCACAGGTGGATCCCTCATCTTTCTTGTATATGATTTAATCTCATTTATCCTCCTTTTTTAAGACATTTAAGATAGAGGATGTCACCTTTGACCTTATGAAGATTTGGTAAAGCCTGTGGAGGCTGTCCCTCTTTGCCTTGCCTTCACTCTGCCACCAATCTGTTCAGTTCAGCAGAACCAGTCTGTTTGGTTGTAAGTCTTGTCAAAATTCAACAGATTAATTGCTTGTGCCTTATATGTGTATGGGTTTGTTTTTATCATGGCCCATATGGTATGCCTAATGCAGAATGTAATTGCTGATAATAGCCAAGTTAGGGTGTTTCAGAAGAGCTTACCGTTGGGCAACTGCAACTGGTTTTGCCTTCTTGAGGAGGAGGGTTTCGTAATCTTGTATCTTGCAGCTGGTTGTGAGCTGTGGAAAGTAACCTCTTCTTTACTCTGTGTTCTCTTCTGGGCAGCTTCCCGTTGTCTTTATAAAGGGATTTTTTGCTTTTGTTATTCGTATTACAGCAGTGTTGAGGGCCAGGATGAATTGAAGTACCTTTGTTTTAAGTTGAGGAAGAGACTTCCTGTTCTGGAGACGTTCTTGCTTTCAAATGGTGGGAAATGTCAGATTGAAGAACTGGTTTAGATCAGTTGAATAGATGTGATCCACTAGAACATCTAATCTTTCTGCATGCCTGGGACAACATCCACTTGGGCTGTTATTATTACACATTTTAATATTAGTGTGTCTGTTTTCTTTTCACAGTAGAACTCCATTTGGTGATGAAATTTGGCTCTAACTCAAAACCAAGAGGATTCTCCATGAAAATATTTAACATAGTTGATTATAAAAATCTCAAAGGGAATTCACAGCTTGCTTGATTGTTAGCTTATTTAGAGTAGACAAACCAAAGTATTTATGACTTAAATATTGCTGACTTAATTTTTAGATAATTAGTAAATATTGTACTATTAGTTAATAGTATAAACTAGAGATTGAGTGAATTTGTTTAGAAGTGCATAGGTACCATAAAAAGATTGCTTGTTAGATCTGTATGTAGAATAATTGCTTTAGGTCAAGTGAGATTTGAAGTAGCTTGTGTTTTGTTGAGGTTGGTCTTTTGTACTTGTAGTGGATATGCCCTCAGAAATGCGCGGCAGATCCGTCAATGAAAATATAAGTTTATTTATATATGTACAAACTCTGTAACGGGGTATTTACAGTCACCCTTCACAGGTATCAATATTCGGTTAGTGGAACTATCTTTACAGAATGTTATGGGCAGTTAAATCAAAATGATTCACAGAACTTATAATCTAAACTGAGTCAGAGAGTGGCGGGGGAGGGGTTGGTCAGTGGCCGGCAACCCTCCACTCGGAGCAATATAAACTCTATCCTAACTGAAGCTCTACAAAAGGGCTTGGCTTACTCACAAGCTGAGAACTTCGTGGAGTCTTTCCTCAATAATGTTTATAATCCAGACAACGTGGCACGGATGTGCCGTAATAAGGAGACAGGAAATGGCGCCGGCCGCGTGGCCGCACCGCATGGCTCTGCTGTTCTCTCCCAGGATACAAAAGTTCCTCGCTCGGAGCAGGGGGGCAGTGGCAGGTCAGCAACGCTGGTTCACACGGGCTACCAGGTTTTCTCCTACGATGGATCACGCAGCGGTTGATCCCACGGAGTGCTGTCCACGGCACCGCACGCAGCTGGGTGACGGTGGCAAAAGGACCACAAGGCCTCCCGAAGCACTGGCTGGCACACGCGCACACACAGGCTCCAACACCGAGGTGTGGGGGGGCTCATTTACCAAACGACCCCTATTTACCATTTGCCCCAGTGAATACTGGCCCAATAAGCATCTGTTGCTAACACAAACATTAACCAATGAACTAACACCTACCAAATAGGGCCTGAGTATATGCTATACCCAGGGAAACAAACATATAGCCTGCCTCTTGTATCACAGAGGTGAGACAACGCCCAGGTAGGCTGCTTAACTGGACTCAGTGGCGCCAGGATCCCCCCTGCTGCCTCCAGAAAGGAGGGGGAACAAAGGAGGGTTAACACACAGAGAAATATATCCTACACAAATGTTATGGGCACAATCCTGACCATAAGCATCCTTCACTACAGTACTACAATGCATAATAGTGTGGTTGTGCCTGTAGAGAAGCTATGCTGCAGAGCAGTGCCATGGAGGTCCTTAGCTGAGGAGCTGAGAGCTGTGCTTTGTCTTACTACCAGGTTATCGATGGGCATTTCCTTCTTTGCTCTGCCTATTGAAAATTACTTGAAAAAACATTTATAAAGAGTAGTTATTAATGATGTACTGTCAAAAAGAAAAGTTGTGTCAAATGAGCTTCTCCAGAGATCTATCTTTGACCTAGCATTATTCAAAAATTCTATTAATCTCTTTGATGGTGGAAATAAGGAATACAACTATAAAAATAGCAGATAGCACAAGTCTAGAATAAATTTAGACCAACCAGCTTTGAAAAAGTTGGTCTAAAACATAAAACTGTTTTGCAAAGTCAGGAAAATTATTCTTGATTGGTATGGGGAAATAATTAAAATAACTAAACTGGAGGAGGCTGTCTAATGTGCTTGTTCAGAATAACAAATAATTGTAGCCTTTACTGGCAGTGACAGGGCAGCCATACAAACATGGAGTCTGTACTGACCTGTGAGTTCATTGTCAGTAACAATGCACAGTGTAGAAAGTCAAACACTGAAGGTCTGTGTGTAGCTTAGGGCAGCACCTTCTGAAAAGTGATGTGAACAATGGAAGGGCAATGAAGCTGATGAAGGGTCTAGAGCACAAGTCTTCTGAGAAGTGTCTGCGGGACTTGAGAAGGCAGGGGTGGAGAGACCTCGCTCTATTCAACTCCATGATAGGAAGCTGGAGCCAGGGCAGGGTTGGTCTCTTCTCTCAAGCAACAAGCAATAGGACAAGAGGAAATGGCCTCAGTTTGTCCCAGGGTACGTTTAGGTTGGGCATAGTAAAAACATTTTTGCTGAAAGAGTGGTTAAGCCTTGGGCAGTGGTGGAGTTCCCACCCCGGAGGGATTTCAAAGCTGTGTAGATGTGGTGCTGAGGGACATGGTTTAGTGGTGACCTGGCAGTGTGGGGTTAAGGGTGGGACTGGATGATCTTAAAGATCTCTTCCAAATAAAATGATTCTGTGATTCTGTGATTCTGTGATTATGTACATCTAATCCCGCCACCTTCTAAGAAATGGGAGTAGAATGTTTTGCTATATATTCTTTTCAACCTGAACAAGTCTTTTCTTTCTAGCATAATTTGTTCATTAAAATTATGAGCTGACCCAGGAAAAGCCAAATCCTATGGCTTTTATGACTGTGTGCATTGGCAATTGGGTGTGCAAATCATCTTTAGCCAAGTATATAACCATGTCCCTTTGTCCTTCCTCAGCAGTCTCCAAACGTCCACAACTACCCAGATATGGAAGCTGTACCCTTGTTACTAAACAACATGAAGGCAGATCCCGTGGAGGATTCATTATCTACAGACCATTTCCAAACACAGACTGAACCAGTGGACTTGTCAATAAACAAAGCCAGGTCATCACCTACAGCAGCTTCATCTTCACCGGTTTCCATGACAGCATCAGCCTCCTCTCCTTCTTCTACTTCTACTTCTTCTAGTCGTCCAGCTTCATCACCCACAGTAATAACATCAGTATCCTCAGCGGCATCTGTACCATCAGTATTAACTCCAGGTCCTCTAGTGGCCTCTGCATCTGGTGTTGGAGGCCAGCAGTTTTTGCACATTATCCATCCAGTACCACCTTCAAGCCCCATGAACTTGCAGTCCAACAAAATGAGTCATGTGCACCGTATCCCTGTGGTGGTACAGTCGGTACCTGTTGTCTATACAGCTGTGAGATCACCTGGGAATATGAACAACACTATAGTCGTACCACTGTTGGAGGATGGGAGAAGCCACGTCAAAGGTAAGGTGAAACCTGTTTTGTGCATCTGTGGCATGTCTAGAACTGCTCTTGTGTGAGGAAAATGTAGCCACATTATAAAGCTGTTGGTTTCCAAACTGACTGTGTTGTTTTCTGAAAAGACATAGAGCTTACACTGTTGAGAAGAACCTTTAAAAGTCTTGCTCAAGATGCTTTTTAAGATAAGTATTTTTATAAAGATTGAAGTCAGCAGTGGTGTTAAAAGCTCAGAAAACTTGACAGCACATTTTATCCTGTGAGGAGTAAATCCTCCCCAGAAGCTGAAGAAGTAGGACTTTGGAATAGTGGCGATATATAAAACATCACAGATGAACGTGGGAAACTCACCAGGTGATACAGATTTGGCAAGGTAAAGAATGTCAGAGGGATTGTTTCCATGCAAAGAGAAAGCACTCACTGGGCTGTAGGAGCATGCAAAGCAAAAGCTTTTAGACCAAGGAGTGGTAGCAGATGCAGAGGTGAGTTTTATTAAGCTGAGGGGAAATGTAATACTTTGAATTAGGTTTCTTCTTCCAGGTTAAACATCAGAAGGAAAGGAAGCCACAGAGTCCATATGTTGAGAATGAGTTCTGCAGACACAGGACCTGAAAAGGCACAAGGAGGTGTAAAAGGAGGAAGAAAGCACATGCCAGAAGGACAAGATAAACTCTTGGAGAGGTGTCCAAAGAACACAGAAAGTGGAGCTGGAGATCAAGAAAGATGAGAATGTAACAGTTACTGAGAAAAAAAAGTGTGTTAGGGATGGTGACATGATGGGTGGAGGAAGAAAGGGAAAACAGATAAGCCCAGATATTTTGAAATCATGGCTTTATAAAGAAAGCATTAGTAGCAGAGATGAGAACATAGGCAAAGAAATAGGAGAGACTCATTTTGAGCTTCATTGTGTGACTGAATAAAATATAGCTAATTCTCCCCTGAAATGAGGTATTGCTTGAGGCAGAAAGGGAGGATACTGACAGATAACCTTGCTTTAGGCCTTATAGGACTACAGGACATTTAGTAATAAATCTTACAACATCTCTTGTGTACCTAATTACATAAGGAATGGGTCTCTACAACTAAAAGACCTTTTTTCTGCAACTCTCATGTCCAGCTTTTTATATACTTGTAACTATGTATTATTGCACAGGACTACAGTGGTGAGTCATTCTGATGTTTGGTAGCATCCTGTTGTCCATAAATCTTTGGCTCTCCTCCTGTTCTCTTGGTTTCTGAGTAGAGACTGTGTAATCTCAACAGGCTTGGACATAGAAAACAAGCTCACAGCTGATCTGGGTTTTGTTGTAAGCTTCAAAATGATGGTTTAAGAAATCTCCTTGCACTTCATACAGTGATGTGATTTTAGGACTTTGTGCTGTTGTGTCAAACAATGATGAATGAAAGCAGAACTTTTCACCATGTTGTCTGGGGAAAAACAGAAAAAAGGAAAGTTGTATTTTGGTTTTAGAGTCTTGAGCTGCACCTGACCTTGAGCTCATACAGAATTTTTCCCATTTATTTTCTTTTCAAAGGTGCTAGTTGGCTCTGGCAGTAGTCTCCCCTATAGGAAGCACCTCCTGATCTTGTAAAACTGGAACTTCACTACCCCACTTTGGTCAACAAAATTCCAGAATTTAATGTGCCAGAGGGATTTCAGCCTATGAGCTCCAGGCATCCTGAGCTGCCCTGACAGTAATCGCCTTTGTGCTGTCATTGGCAGAGATCATTAACCAGCCTTGCAGCACCTATTAATGTACAGCTAAACAAAAAGAAGGGATTAAGCATTCCTTATATTTTTTTTCATATCAGTTATACCCTTTTTGCTACCACAAATTCTTCTGATAAAAATGTTCAGGTTGATATTGAATAAATGCAACACAAGAATTATGGGCACCGATCCACTGTAGGTGGTTATCTTTTGTCAGCACAGATTAACTGATTAAATAATTTTGTGTGCAGAACAACTTCCCTTTAGTGATCAGCTGTCATACTGAAAACAAGAAATAAATGTGCCCATATGCTAGTAGAACGTTGCTGTCAAACTGAATTGGTGGCTTATTCCCTATCAGTTGAAGAAGAGCAGGTTCAGAGTCATCTAGAGTCACAGCTTTCAACTTCTACAGGAATGCTGGTCAGTTTCAGAAACAAAAATACACTTGCTGAAACAAAGCTGAGCCACAGACAACATAGGCAGCATTCATCACATAATCTCGGCCTTTTTGCTGCTTTAGTGCTAAATCAGAGGCCATGTTGATCACAGAATCATGGAATCACAAAACTCAGAAGATCATCTACTCCAACCCACCTGCCACAGCAGGATCACCTGGAAGAGTGATCACACAAGAGCACATCCAGGTGGCTTTTGAATGTCTCCAGAGAAGGAGACTCCACAACATCTCTGGGCAGTCTGTTCCAGTGCCCTGTTACCCTCATAGTGAAAAGTTTTTCCTTGTGTTCACATGAAACCTTCTCTGCTCCAGCTTGCACCTGTTACCCACTGTCCTATCATGGACATCACTGAGAAGAGACTGGCTCCATCCTCCTGACACTCACCTTTCATGTATTTATAAACATTAATGAGGTCACCCTTCAGTCTCCTCCAAGATAAAGAGCCCCAGCTCCCTCAGCCGTTCCTCATAAGGGAGATGTTCCACTCCCTTAATCATCTTTGTGGCTCTGTGCTGGACATTTTCAAGTAATTCCCTGTCCTTCTAGAACTGAGGGGACCAGAACCGGACCCTGTATTCCAGCTGTGGCCTCATTATTGTGTGGCTGGAATGCACTTAAAGTTCACAGGATCACAGGATGTTAGGGAATGGAAGGGAGCTCCAGAGATCATCGAGTCCAACCCCCCTGTCAGAGCAGGATCATAGAAGCTAGCACAGGTCGCACAGGAACGCATCCAGATGGGTCTTAAAGTCTCCAGAGAAGAAGACTCTGCAACCTCTCTGGGGAGCTTGTTCCAGTGCTCTGTGGCCCTCACAGTGAGGAAGTTCCTCCTCATGTTGAGGTGGAACCTCCTGTGCTGTAGTTTACATCCATTACCCCTTGTCCTCTTACCCCTATGTCCCCTTGTACCACTCTCTGTAACTACCTGAAGGGAGGTTGTAGACAGGCGGATGTTGGTCTCTTCTCCCAGGCAGCCAGCACCAGAACAAGAGGACACAGTCTGAGGCTGCACCAGGGGAGGTTTAGGCTGGAGGTTAGGAAGAAGTTCTATACAGAGAGAGTGATTGCCCATTGGAATGGGCTGCCCGGGGAGGTGGTGGAGTCACCATCACTGGAGGTGTTCAGGAGGAGACTTGATGTGGTGCTTGGCGCTATGGGTTAGTTGTTTAGGTGGGTTGGATTGGTTGATGGGTTGGACGCGATGATCTTGAAGGTCTCTTCCAACCTGGTCTGGTCTATTCTATTCTATTCTATTTTATTCTTTCTATTCTATTCTTTCTATTCTATTCTACTCTATTCTATCACAGAGTGCAACTGAGCAGAGCCTGTCCCCTCCTACTTGAAACTCAGCCCTCAGATATTTATAAACATTTATTAAATCCCTTCTCAGTCTTCTCTTTTCCAGACTAAACAGCCTCAGGTCATTCAGCCTGTCATCACAGGGCATGTGTCTCTTAATTATCCTGGTAGCCCTCCATTGGACTTCCTCCAACAGATCCCTGTCCCTCTTGAACTGGGGAGCCCAAAACTGTATGCAGTACTCCAAGTGAGGTCTCACCAGGGCAAGTTATATTTTACATTAGCCTGTATCTACGATCTTTCAGTTATATGAGACATTTTCCTCAACAGAGATAATTTCAGTGCTAAAATTAATGAAAATATCACCAGATGTAAGTTCAAACCTCTGCTGTTTTTCTATATACAGGTACTATGGAGAAAATAATGCATGAAACGGCATATAGAGATTTTCTTTGTTATTCAGAGGTTTATTTTCCTCATTATGAATTTACCTTTTCCTTCCAGGTTTGAGTAGAATAATTTCTTTTTAAATTGTAGTTCAAAACTTTCTCAGGCCATGACCATACTTCTAATCCTGCTTCCAGGCATTTTACTCAGGTGATTTTCCAGTTGCTTGCCAGTCTACCTTCCCGTCTCTGGGATTAAACTTTTCTCCTGGTGGCTTCTTTTCTAGACTGTTCAGCCAAATTATTCTTTTTTCATGTTCTGTTTGAATTCTCTCTTCCCTCCAGTGCTTATTCCTCTTCTATTTATCTTTTTTTTTTTGGTCTTTTTTCCCCCTAGTCTTTCCCATCTTACTGACTTCTCTGAGTGCCAGTTTCAACAGTTCTGTATCATCTCTCCCTCCTTATCTGTTAATATTTCTAACCTATACTTTTGTCTCCCCCTCTGTTGCTGTGCATCCTTCTACATGACATCATTCTTCCTGGCATTCTCCATCACGCCTTCCTTCAGGAGACTCTCAGATTTCCTTTTCTGCCTCCCACTGTGCTGCTTTTTCTGTTCTCTGTCCTGCCTCCTCTATCCTATTTTTTACTTGCAGGGTTTCCCATTAAATCAGACTCTTTCTGCAGCATTGAAAACCAGATGGGTTTGCAGAGAATTAGCTCTCATGTATATGAGCTGCTGGCAGCCACCAAGCAGGTCCTGTGCCATGGACTGCACCCCAAGAAGGGTCACAGAAGCCAGGAGCATCATGCTGCAAAAGTACCTTCCTGTCAGGTTGATGTTTTTTTTCAGGATAAGAACCTCTCAGTGTATCTGGTGCAAATCAACATCAGGATTGAAGCATTTTTAGGAATTTTTAATAACACATAATGAGAATGTAATCAGTGGACATTATGTTCAGTGTTGATACTACAACACAATATCTTACTAAATTCCTACAAATTTCTAACATCCTCAGTTTTAGTTCTGTAATCCTGTAACACTCATATGTGCACACACACACAGAGAGTCATATGCAGGCTTACCTGCCAACCATGGACATTTTTTTCTGCATGGAGTACATGTTGATCACTAGACTTCGTTATACATAAAAGTATCCCAGAGCATTTATAGCCCATGAAAAACTCTTTCCTTGTCTTTTTTCTTCCATGTGGAGCAATGGTGAGGATTGTTAAAAGGTGAAAGGTCCATCATCAGTACATTTGCGGACAACACCAAGCTGGGGGCAGGTGTTGATCTGCTGGAGGGTAGAGAGGCTTTGTAGAGGGATCTCAACAGGCTGAACAGATGGGCAGAGTCCAAGGGCAGGAGATTGAACACATCCAAGTGCCGGGTTCTGCACATTGGCCACAACAACCCCATGCAGTGCTACAGGCTGGGGTCAGAGTGGCTGGAGAGCAGCCAGGCAGAGAGGGACCTAAGGGTGCTGGTCGATGGTAGGCTGAACATGAGCCTGCAGTGTGCCCAGGCGGCCAGGAGGGCCAATGGTATCCTGGCCTGCATTAAGAACAGTGTGGCCAGCAGGAACAGGGAGGTCATTCTGCCCCTTTACACTGCACTGGTTAGGCCACACCTCGAGTCCTGTGTCCAGTTCTGGGCCCCTCAGTTTAGGAAGGATGTTGACTTGCTGGAACATGTCCGGAGAAGGGCAACATCACTGGAGGTGGTCAGGAGGAGACTTGATAGGGTGCTTGGTTGCATGGTTTAGTTGATTAGGTGGTGTTGGATGATAAGTTGGACATGATGATCTTGAAGGTCTCTTCCAACCTGGTCTATTCTATTCTATTCTATTCTATTCTATTCTATTCTATTCTATTCTATTCTATTCTATTCTATTCTATTCTATTCTAAATTGGAGGCATGGCAGGTAGAAGCACCTATGGCTAAGGTTGCCTGATCGTTTCCCTTAAAACCCTGTCTTCAGTTGCTCAAAGTTTGTCTATGTGTTAGCAATTTAAGCTAACATTTTCCATGCTGCATTCCTGCCTCAGGCTATTTTTTTTTCTTTGTGAGGAAAGTTTCAAGAAAAAAATATTCCATACTTCCTGAGACTGAGGAAAAAAATATAGCATTTTCCATATTGAAAAACTTATTCCAGCATCTTTTGGTAAAAAATTCTAGAACCTCTGAGGTTTTGTGCCATGAACCTCATGTTTAGTTTGGACCAATGTTCTCTTTTCGTGTCTTCATAAGTAGTTGTGGAAGCCAAGTCAAGCTGGGAAATCTGAAAAAACCTCCTCTTAAAGCAAAATAAATTATGACTAGGAATAGGCAAGGAGGAGTTTGGAAGGGAGTGGGCAGTGGGGAAAGGGGCAACGTGAAAGGGAAGGCAGAAGAAAAGAAGAGGTGGTGAGATGGCTGTGGATGTGTGAACATGTTCAGGAGTGAAAATAGGACAGGACTGGAGACAGAGGAAGGGAGAAGAGGAAAAATGAGGGTGGAAAGGACATCTGGCCAAGGTGAAGGGGAACAAGGAGAGGCTTGGGTGGACAGGATTCTAAGGGCCTGCCATGCAGCAGCACATTCCCCTACAAATTCTGCTTCTCTTAGCCTGAGTCTTTCCACTATTTTGCTTTCAGAAGATATCCATGAATACTGCTAGCAAATCATGTCCCTGTAGCAGGCTTTGCCAAAGATAATATGTTCTTTTAAATGGTTTTGTTAGTTCAGAAGAGTTACTTCATTCATTGCATGGCCTTTTAGGTCCTGCCTCCTGATGCTGGTGCACCAAGGACCTGTGTAACTTTGATATTTCTGGGGCTTGGGGTTCAAGTTTTTGGGTTCTCACTCTTAATGGGTTTAAAAGTTTCAGAAGACACAACCACTTGCAAAATCCAGTGATCAGAACATTATAAATTCAAATTTGCCAACTGAACTTCATCTGCTTCCCATGAGAGTAAACATCCGTAATGACATCGGTGTGGGCTATTTTTATGTTACTGTGTATGTGTATAGACCTAGCAGAAATACACAGATTGTGTCTTTTCACAGTTTCACACAAGCCCTATTCCTTATTGTGGGGGCATTAGTAAATGCAGTGCCTTTTCCTACTGATTATTCTGTAACTTAAACCAGGCAGTACCACTAGATATATTATCCACTGCCCTTGTTTTTGTTTTAAAAGTACAGCCTGTTATTGCTGTCTACTGTGAAGTTTATTCTGCAAAAATAAACACAATTTCTAGTATAAAGTTAGGCATTCAGAGAACCATTCTATATGTTTAAAGGTCAGATTATGTGGTCTCTTTCAAAATCATGCTATGGAAAAGATTTAATTAAAACCAGCAGTGAAGTGGCTTATTTCATGTGAAGTGGCTATCCTTTCTGCATCTTAGTAGATGGTTGGTTTGGATTTGAGTTGCATTGAGGCAGAGGGTTTCTTCTTTAGCCGTAACTTTTTTGTTGTTACATAACAAAAATCTTTTGCTGCTGTATGTATTCCAGCCTGTTCACCTGCACCCTCCTGCTCCTCAAAATGCTGAATCTCTCTCCCCTCTTTGCTTGTTCATCTGAAAGGATTGTTAGTCATGGCTCTTGGAATGGAGAAGTACGCTGTCAATGGCTAGCCAAGAAGAAAATCAGGCAGGGGAGAGTCTTGCGTTCAGGGTGGGGCCTGTGTTCCTAGAGATGGTGCCTATATTTAAGAACCAGAGTAAATAGTAGTTTTTACCAGGACCACAGGTTACAAGATGTGCTGTGGTGTCTGAAATTGAGAAAGGAGGTTGCTTGAAGACAGAGTGGCTTGAGTTAACTATGGGAATTCCCATAAACAGTCTTCTCCTTACATCTCCAGAAAAATGCATGTTTCTAGTGACTCACTAATGGCATCTTTATATTTTCCCGTAATATGCTCTTCTAAGATTTATCAACAGTGGATTTAACATAATGTGTATTCTTCACTAGGAGCAGGTTTGGGGATGAGAATGAGGTAGATGTGTATTCCAATTTTATTTGTGCAGTCCAGTCTAAGGAGGATGAGGAAGTCCATTTCAACACTTCCTGAGTCCCTGCACCTTTTGGAAGTTGTTAATTCCATGTCTTCCATGCCAAGAATGCCTCTGGTCCTTCAGCTCTGTACTCTTACCAGTGCTGAGCTTTGATCTAGCTGCTTTTATCCCACAAATTTGGATCCAGCAGAAACACATGCCTAAAACTTCTCATTTATTTTATCCCTGCCTTGGGTTTTATTGTTCCTGGACCGACCTGATGGAAACTCTCTGGTTTGCAGTGTTGCAGTGTGTAAGTTGCAATCTGCTACCATTTTTGTAGTGGCTTTGCAATATTTTATTGAATATTAAATGTATTCTATAATTATTTTCCCTCTTTACTTTCAGTAATAGAACATTTGTATATTGGATGTACAGCAGGACAGAAATTTTAGTAGTCTCAGTAGTTTGGCTTTTTGTGCAGATGAGGTCTTGTGGTATTTAAGTAGCTTAGAAAGAGAAAACTCTTTTGCTTAAAAAAAATGGTGTTATGTATTTATGTGCACAACCCAATGACAGAGATGCTTAAATATGTGCATATATTACATCCATGCAATCATTCTCACCTCTGTGTTTCTCCAAATAGCTATTCTTTTACAGATTTATGGCAAATTATTTGACTGGTGAAATTATTTTAAATACTGTCTTTGATTGGATCATAGCAATTAATATTCTCTGGTAGATTAGTTGCACTGTGCTTTCAGTGCCAATTCCCATTCTCTGTGAACCATAGCTGTGCTGGGTGCAGTTAACTGCTCTAGCCATATAGTCCCATAAAATCTCAATAAAATCCAAAAACTGTGGAATATGGGTAATCTTGCTATAAATTGTAATAAAAATTAGCCCTGTAGACTCTATATTCTGACCATTATGTTCATGGATGCTGCTGCTTTGTACATAAAGTTTTATGAAATAGATCGACCTAATTCTGCTGCCCCTACAGACACCAAGCTGCTCTGATGGAAAATCTGATAGATGCACACATAAAGCACTTATAATGAACTTCAAACAGGAAGAAAAATACTCAGAATGTGCTTCATATAGTATGGACCAGATTAGTAGGAGAAAATAATGAATACTATCATTTTTGTGCATTTGTTAGGTCCATAAAGCCAGGATTTGGTTTCCTAAACCGTATTGAGTAAATCTGAGCATAACAGTCAGTGAGGGCCTAATTTCAGACAGCTCCTGTGTCTGCATCTGGAAGTGTTGCTTCCACCCTTTAAAACATGCAGTGGTGTCTGTGTCGTTCTCCTTTGACACTCTTCTGCTGGGGACATCCATGCTGGGCTCCTGTTCTCTGAAAAAAACTACCAGGGAGAAGGATGTTCATTTGCTTCAGACATCAAGCTATGATGGGGGGCTGAGCTTGAAAGTTGTAAAACCTATTTTCCGAGAATAACTGAGAAGAACAGAGAAAAGCTGGTCCCTCTACTTGCCATTTGATCCAGACAGATGCATTCTTTTAGTAAGGGGTATTTGAAACAGGGGCAGTTTAAGAAAGAATGAAAGAAGTCACTTTTGGCCAGCAGTTTCCCTCTTGCAATATTTCAGGTACCAAACTCTGCAGTATGCCAAATGTGGAGAGCAAAGTTACAGTTTAGACACTGCAGTAATCACAGAATCACCTAGATTGGAAAAGACAAAGTAAGATCACCAAGTCTGACCGTTAACCCAACACTGACAAGTCCTTCACTAAAACATATGCCTAAACAACATCTCTTAAATATCTTCAGGGATGGGGACTCACCACTGCTCTGAGCAAGCTCTTCCAATGCATAATAACCCATTCAGTAAATAAATTCTTCCTAATATCCAATCTAAACTTCCCTTGGCACAGCTTGAGGCCACATCCTCTTGTCGTGTCACTTGTTACATGGTTGAACAGATGGACTCCTACCTGGCTACAGCCTCCTTTCAGGTAGTTGTAGAGAGCTATAAGGTGTCCCCTGAGCCTCCTCATAATACTTGTGCTCTAGGCCCTTCACCAGTTTTGTTGCCCATGTTTGGACACACTCCAGTAGCTCAATGCCCCTCTTGTAGCGAGAGGCCCAAAATATAATTCCTAACTATTGGAAGGTTATTGATTTTAATGATGATTACTGTGCCCCAGTGGGAATTACTTTTCTTCCAGGTTTGCCCACTAGGGCCCTGAGGCCAAAGATCTTTTACTTTGTCATTGCTGATGGGTACTGAGGCAGTCCTTCAGCATTAAGTAAACAGTGGCTGGTGGAGAAAGAGGGGGAGCAAGTAAGGCCACACAGTGGTGTTGCCATTGTCCTGTCTTCAGGCACTTCCTAAGACCCTCAAGACACTTAGAATCATAGAATCATGGAATCAATAAGGTTGGAGGAAACCTCAAAGATCATCAAGTCCAACCTGTCACCCAACACCTCATGCCTACTAAACCATGGCACCAAGTGCCACATCCAATCCCCTCTTGAACACCTCCAGGGATGGTGAATCCACCACCCCCCTGGGCAGCACATTCCAACAGCTAATGACTCTCTCTGTGAAGAACTTTCTCTTCACCTCCAGCCTAAACTTCCCCAGGCACAGCTTGAGAGTATGTCCTCTCGTTCTGTTGGTGGTTGCCTGGGAGAAGAGACCAACTGCCTCCTGGCTACAACCACCCTTCAGGCAGTTGTAAACAGCAATAAGGTCTGCCCTGAGCCTTCACTTCTCCAGGCTAAGCAACCCCATCTCAGCCTCTCCGTGTAGGGCTTGTGTTCAAGGCCTCTCCCCAGCCTTGTTGCCCTTCTCTGAACACGTTCAAGAGTCTCAATGTCCTTCTTAAACTGAGGGGCCCAGAACTGGACACAGGACTCAAGGTGTGGCCTAACCAATGCAGAGTACAGGGGCACAATGACTTCTCTGCTCCTGCTGGCCACACTATTCTTGATGCATGCCAGGATGCCATTGGCCTTCTTGGCCACCTGGGCACACTGCTGGCTCATGTTCAGCCAGCTGTCAATCAGTACCTCCAGGTCCCTCTCTGTTTGGCAGCTCTCCAGCCACTCCGACCCCAGCCTATAGGGCTGCATATGGTTGTTGTGGCCAAATTGCAGCACCCGGCACTTGGACTTGTGGAATGCAATCCTGTTGGACTCTGCCCATCTGTCGAGTCGGTCAAGGTCCCTCTGGAGAGCCCTTCAACCCTCTAACCGATCAACATCTGCTCCCAACTTGGTGTCATCTGCATTTGCTGACTGACTTAACCCCCTCATCCAGATCATCAATAAAGGTATTGAACAGAGTGGGGCCCAGCACTGATCCCTGGGGGACACCACTAGTGACCAGCCTCCAGCTGGATGTGGCACCATTCGCCACCACTCTCTGGGCATGGCCCTCCCACCACTTGTTACTTTCCCAGAAACCAGAGCGTGGCCGAGTGGCATGGCAAAGGCTGTTTACTTCCCAGCAAGAAGCAGAGCCACAGTAGCTCAAGGAGACACCAAGCCACTGCCAGTGCTGGTGCCCCAGCACCTGACAAGAGGAGAGGCTCACACTGCTGTGTTCCCGGGTAGTCCATAGAGATATGTGGGCTTTGCCCTATTGAAGGCACTTGTCTCCCTCCACTGGCTGTGTGGGAGTGTTGAGGTGTATTTGCAATGCAGGTGCCTGAGGACAGAAGGTGGGAGACACTTCCTTCCCTTTCTGTTGTCACTCAGGGCTCTGAGAGAGGATGGTGGCTGATGGAAATGTACTGTCAGGTACTGCTGGGTCATGGGGTAATTGCAAGTGGCAGATTATTATTACTAGGTTCAAACTACTTTTTTCATAGTGTTTTGGTCACTGGCAGATAACAGTGCATTGTGTTGAAGTATGAGTGCCATGTAATTTTCTTCACACTGTATTCCAAGATGCTTGTAACACTTCGGCACCGAATGTCACTTTGTCACTTCAGTCCTCCATGCCCTGCAGACACAAAGACATACACATGTATAACAGTAGTACTAAGGACATTCTTGTAACTCACTTTCAGGATGTAGGGTAGTGTTTGATTTTTCTGCTCTTAATGGAGGTAAGTGCAAAGCAACTGTTGCTTACAGCTAGAGGTCATTATTTTTACCTGCTGTATGACAGCATACACTGGAAGCAGCTGGAGAAGAGCTTCTAAGAAAGACATTTGGCAATAGCAAACACAACTCTGGCTTGGGGTACCTCATGTTTCTGTATGATTTAAATCTAGTGGGTGGATGTCATGGCCACCTGGAACTCTTACTGGGAGCAATCATTTTGAATAGTGGGTTTAATATTAGGCATCCTTCTGAGAAACCAGTGTGGGGAGTTCAATAAGTGAAACAAAAGCAAGTGGACTCTGAATTTGAAAATCCTCTCAAAAAGCAGAAACAGACTTTTAAAAGGGTGACTAAGCATAATTCAGTTTTTCTTATATTGTGATGTATCAGCAGGCCTATGTTTATGTATGCTTACAAAGTTATTAATGGACAAGTTAATGCAAGAAACTGAGGTATTTAGATAAGATGAGCTAGATGTTTCAATATTTCAGGTTGTGGAAATTTTCATTCTCTGAGTTCACACCAATAAGGATCATCTCATAATGAGTCATTTCAGCATTAGTTAATAGTGTGGCCTGCAAAACTGGCAGTTGCTTAGTTTTCTCATGCTCTTAAATATGTAATCCAAGGGGCTCAGACTTGCCTTTAACACAGACAGTGTGTAGATGAGAAATGACTTCTAGCAGGTCTTTGTGAGGTTACTGATTGGATGAGTTTTCATGTCTTTCACTCATAGGAACTTTAACTGGATTGAAAAAAAATCAGGTTGTGGTGATAGCAGTGTGCTAGTATCTGGCCCTTTTCATCCTTGAGAGGGCCCAGATTCAGGCTACCTACTACGAGCATCCAGCTTTGGGATTTTTAACTACATTTGGCCTTGCCTGACCAGGTCAAAGTACTTGAGCTGCATTATCCTAAATAATCACTGGAAAGAAACAGAGCAACTAGGGCATACTCAAGTGCAGCCCAAATATGACAGACAGGGGATAGCATTTCCTGAACAGCCTGGTAACACCAGTACTTGTATGAGAAGTGAGCAGTGGCATGCTGAGCTTTCATCATCCTGGAGAAATTTAAATCTGTGCCCCCACCAACGGATACCCCAATGCAGAGAGAAGCATAGCTTTAGACAGTGGAGAAGGAAAAGAATAGCCTGATTATGTGGCCCTGGCTTAAGTTATTCCCCTGATAAGGTAGATCTAGCAAGCTTGATCCTTCCTGGAGATACTGCTTCCATGACATGGCTAATCCCATACCATATCAGAAATGACACAACCGTGTGCCAGAAAGCAAAAAGTCCATCGGTGCTCATTAGAAAGTTGCTGTGCAGGTTTACAACTGTTCAAGCAATGTCCAGGGAGGCATTTTTGTCCTGGGAAACAGGATCAAGTATTGTCTGGCCCCCACAGCCAGCATAAATTTTTAAGTCAAGAAATTGTTTAGTTTGATAGAAATAGAAGCAAGCTTGTATCTGATCCAGATGATTTTTTTTCCTTCTGGCAACTGACAGTTGGCAGATAAAATATTAATGGTGGTAGACCAAGCTCTAGAATATTTACAGGCTGGTATGCATTTTATGTGAAAAGCCCTTTGCACATCTTGCCTTAAAACAAGTGGAGGGAGTTAATGTGCTTGTACTGCTAAGAGGAAAACTGGTACAGTTTGTCAGAGAGGGCTTTGAGAAGTGATTGCATATATGTACATGCATCCAGAGCAATGCTCTGTACTTTCTTTAGCAAAAAGAATCGTTGTTTCTTGCAGCCAACAAGGATGGAAAGCGACGTGGCTCCTTGCAGCCTTCAGCATGTGTACATGTTCTTAAATAACTTCCCTGGCTTGCCACTCTTTTCAGCATGGAGTGCTAACAGCTCACTTCTGTGGCTCCTGTGCACTCTTTCAATGACACCTTTGTCCCACGAAAGCAGTCTCTGACTCGTTTCTTTTTGCTTGCCTTGCGTTAGCCTCATTCACACTTCACAAAATCAACAGATAGCTCTGTCAGACAAATCTTGCCTTTCAGGAGGAGCAGCAAGGGCAAGAAATCCAGCTCATTTTTAAGACTTGAGCCTTATTAATTAAATGTGTCTGCCTGTGATAGGGAGGACTTGATTCAGTAACCCTTCTGGAGCTGGGGTCTTAAGCTGAAGGAAAATCTTGGTTGTCAGAGCAAGGTACAGAGTGAAGGGAGGTTGAAATGCACTGGCATGTTTTGTGCGCTTCCCTTTACCTTGCTTGCCAGTTGCATTCCATTACTCACTTGTCCTCCACCTTTTTCATCTGATTTCCTAAATTATCTCTTGCCTGCATCTCTTAATTCTTTCCAGTTTAATGTTAGTTAGGCCAATACTTACTCTTAATTTGATGTTTATGAACTTCTGCTGGTATTTATAAACCTTGGTGCCAGCAATTGGACAGTTGTTCTTGGATGTGCAAGAGAAAGTCAAAGCTGTTGACATAAGTAGGAGTCATGAACTCTGTATGTATAAAAACCCTGTACTGCAGTTTGCACACTGCAGTGAGTGTTGAGGAGGAGATAACTGTTAGGCTTTCATCCAGTTGGTTATTCACATGGCTCATTTAGGGGAGGAGAATACCTTTAAAGGCTGTTTTTCCTTGCAGCAGCTGCAGCCGTGCTGATGAGAATATAGGGCAGGGTACACCAGCTGGCAACAGCAAAGTTCAGCCTCCTGGTTAGTCACCCTTGGTTCCTCAATGCCTTAGCTACCCAAGTCTACAAGCTGAGAATAGATCACAAATTGAAAGGGAGACAAAAGAGATGTATATGTGGGCTGATATTAAAAAATAGTGGAATAATTCCTAGATCATTCTGTAATTTCATGATCAACTTCAGCTAGGTTCACTGAAAATACATAACAAAAAATGTTCTCGAATTGCCTGCCTTTGAATTTGCCTGCTGATATGTTTCTGTTCTTTGTCTTTTGTCTTCACCATGTTTGCATGTCACAGGACATCATAATGCCCTCAGACATTGGCATCTGACAGTTCAAACCATGCCCAATAGGCTAAATTATCTCTAGGTGCGAAAGCATAGCCCCATTGGCATCTTCGTGGCTGTGTTAAAGTGCACAGAATAGTATTTACCTCACAAGCAGAAACAAAAAGAAGGTAATTGAGAGTTTTCATGTTTTCATCCTAGCACATTCCTCAGGTAGTGTTAAAACACCAAGTATCATAGGAATCTCAGTAAGACCTCGAGGGCTGGCAGTCTGCAATAATAATGAAACAACATATGCATTTACATCATCCCTCTTTATGTAGGAGTATTCATGCTTAAGTGATCAAAATTGGTAATAACTGTATTGTAGACTAAATCAGGTAACATCATTTGTTATTTTCAATTAGTCTTAGGTTTAAATATTAAGAAAGTTTATGAAGGTTCCTACTTAAAACCTTTGCTGTAGTGCAAGTCAGATTGAGCCACAGTTAATGCAAAGTATTGCATACATAGATTTGTTTGTTTGTTTGTTTACAAACATTAGCTTTCAGAAAAACATCACATATGGCATTTAAATATGGGGCAGATACAAACATAACTCACAAGTTAAGAAGGTTCACTTTAAGAAAAACTGAAGAAGTAATGAAGTAATAACAATCCCATACTTGCATGCAACTCAAAGCCTCAGGCTGCGCCAGGGGAAGTTCAGGCTGGAGGTCAGGAGGAAGTTTTACACAGAGAGAGTGATTGCCCATAGGAATGGACTGCCCAAGGAGGTGGTGGAGTCGCCGTCACTGGAGGTGTTCCGGAGGAGAGTTGACAGGGTGCTTGGTTACATGGGTTAGTTGATTAGGTGGTGTTGGATGATAGGTTGGACGCGATGATCTTGAAGGTCTCTTCCAACCTGGTTTATTCTATTCTATTCTATTCTACTCTATTCTATTCTATTTAAGAAGGAACATTAGGGTACAAGGCAGAAGTAGCACTTCAAACAGTTTTTTGGGCTAAATGAGCTGACTAGATGGTTCAGTTGTTCTTAAATCATATATCAGATTATCCCTAATGCTCAGTTTGTATTGAATGCCATGATGAACCAGCACCAGAACAAGAAGACACGGTCTCAAGCTGTACCAGGGGAAGTTTAGGCTCAAGGTGAGAAGAAAGTTCTTCACAGAGAGAGTTGTTAGCAATTGGAATGTGCTGCCCAGGGAGGTGGTGGAGTCACCGTCCCTGGAGGTGTTCAAGAGGGGACTGGATGTGGCGCTTGGTGCCATGGTCTAGTAGTCATGAGGTGCTGGGTGATAGGTTTGACTTGATGATCTCTGAGGTCTTTTCCAACCTTGTTGATTCTATGATTCTATGATACAGAAGTTGCCATTTTAAGAATCACAGTGAGAATGATGCTCATTCTACCTAAAACTGTTAAATGTTTCTAAGTTGCTGTGTTTGTCTCATGTTGATTGTCAGTAGTCTTTGCTTTGATGAGCAAAGGTGTTTTCTTTACCATATATGAAAAACTAAGCAGTCCAAATGTAGCCAGGATTTCTGAGAGAGCCAAACTGAGCTGGTAGAATGCTAATACAAATGGTACTGTGCGTCTGTAAGTGCTTTCAGAAGGGGTTGTTGCATCAGCCTACCAAACGCAGTATAATAGTATCTTTTTTATGAAGTTTTTTATGCAGCTGAAGGGTAGTTACTACTCACTGTTCTATTACTCAGAAGTATTTCACAGCTAAAACATAAATTAAAATTTAAGACCAACTTTTCCTCGAGTCATCACTCATATGGGGAGTGCTCGCTTTTCAAGAGCTCAGCTATCTATCCATCAGTTCTGCTATTATGGCTGCGCAGCTACTGGAGTTATCTACAGCCCTCCTATTTTTCATAGTAACTCAGTTCCTTTTCCAAAGTTAGTGAACTTGATAGCATAAAAACCACGGCAAAATGAGAAATCTAACTGTGACTTTTGAGCCTGTTGTTGAGCTGAATTGTTTATGACCTCTGAAGGGATCGTGTGACTCCTGTTGTCCAGGGCTGTGTAGGAATGGCAGCAAACTTTCTTGAAAAGCATGTTGCAAGAGCTAGAAAGTGTTCTATCTCTGACACTGCAACACAGGAGCACAAGGTAATAAACTGCAACAGTTAGCTCTGTAAATAATCTTGGATTCCCCTGTTTCACCTGAACAAATAAACACATTTTAAAATAAATTGTCTTGCCTGTCTTCCCCCTTCCTGTTTCTCCCTTGCAGAATCAGGCACCTCTCCAATTTTGCTCACTACTCCAGCTGCTTTTGGTGTCTCTCAGCACTTGCTAATACTACATGGTATTTAACAAGTGAGGAGGAATGTCTCTGTCTACATCACCTCTGAAGTTTGTCTCTGGGTCTGTCTCCTGACACAAGCAACCCCTAGTTCCTCTTGGGGCTATCTCAGCTGACACTTGTGCTCCATAGTCCCCACCATGCCCATCTCCCCTACCCATATGTGGGTTATACTTTTATCCCTTTGGAGGGCAGCAGCAAGGATAAAAAGGAAGGCAAGTACGTTTCTGCTCTCCTTTCTGCACAAAATATATCTGGTGAGTTGATCTTGGCTGGCTGCCAGATGCCCACAGATCCACTCTCACACTCCTCCTCCCCAACAGGGCAGAAGGAGAAAGTAAGATGGAAGAGCTCGTGGGTCAGAACAAAGACATGGAGATCACTTACTGATTACCATCACAGACAAAATGGACTAAAAATGGGGAAAATTAATTTTATTTATGGCTAATTAAAGGTAGATAAGGACAGTGAGAACTACCACTCCCCAACTCCCTTTTCCCAAGATCAACTTCACTCCTTCATTTCTGAGTCCTCTACCTACACCTCCAAGATCATCATAGGGGGATGACAAATGGGGTCTGTGGTCATCCCGTAACAGCCCCTTCCTGCCATTTCATCATTGTCACACTGTTTCCCTGCTCCAGAGTGGGGATCTCCCTCAGGCTGCAATTCCTATCAGGGAAGCCTGCTCCACTGTGCCCTCCTCCAGAGGCTGCAGGGGAATCTCTGCTCCACTGTGGAGCATCTCCCTCCCTCCTCCTCTCACCTTGGTGCCTACAGGGCTGTTTCTTGTACTTTCTTCCTCGCTCTGCCTGTGTGTCAATTTTTATTGCCCTTTCTTAAATACTTTTTTCCCCAAGGTGCCACCTTGGGCTCAGGTGTGTCCTGCAGTGTGTCTGTTTGAGCCAGCTGAAACTGGCAGTGTCTGGCAATAGCCAGGCAACGCTGGCATCTTCTGACAGAGCCCACCCCCGCAGCCCTCTGCTGCCAGCACCTGGACACCTGCACCATTGCCGTGCAATATTGGATACCCTAAGCTGCAGATGGACAAAATAATCCTGCAGTTCCTGGTCTTCAGATGTTCATGGGATCTGAGACTATGTGACTTTCAAAAAAAAATTTAACTAAGCCTACCTGACATTTGTCACCTGAAATTAGTTGCCTGTGTGAAATCACATGCAGCAGCTTTGCCACATGTAATACAGAGGGAAGACTCCAGTGTTAGCCTCTGAAGATGTTGAATAGAGTCAGAAATCAGGACCTAGATAAGTTGCCTGGACTTTCATTGGAGTGGCATGGGTCCCAGCCTGGTATCTCGTGAAAGGTTCTCAGAATCAAAGATTGCTCCTGAAATTTTGCTGTAACATTTACTCTCAAGTGTGTTGTGTTGCACAAAGCATATGTAGCCTTTTCACTTTGTGAAGACAAGCAGAGTAAATAACTTGAGGGTAAAACTGAGTTTTTGACAGTTATTACGTGCACAGTTTTATTTCAGGTCTGCCGAAGACGTTGGTGTGGCCTGTGTGTGTTCACACACCCACATGCAGCTGCAGCGCCGCTAGCTGACTTTGCCAATCCATCACCTGATTTGGGAAGCTCAGCACAAGCGATGCCATCCACCCGAAGCAAGCGGATGTGTTGCGCGCCCTGATGTTGTTCAGGGACAAGATTAATTTCAGCACGCTCATATTAATCCATTATATGTCTCTTTCCAGCACAAATGGACCCCCGAGGCCTATCTCCCAGACAAATTAAAAGTGACAGTGATGATGACGACCTGCCAAATGTGACCTTAGATAGCGTTAATGAAACTGGATCTACAGCGCTCTCCATAGCCAGAGCAGTACAAGAGTAAGTATCACGTTCCCAGAGTGAGATGAGTGTTGCTGAGGTGTTCACAGGCCTCAGTGGTGCTGCAAGGGTGTCTCCCCAGCTGTGGGCCAGCATACCTGCCAGCATCTCTTCTGTGTTCCCTTTAGGAAGAGATGACTTTCTCTCTTGTCGCTCTCTGATTCTCTTTGCCTTTTTTCATCTCTATCTTCATTATTAGGTAAAGTTTCAAATGGAAATTGTTTATCTCCCTTTATTTACTTGCAGATCTAGTAGTATTTTTTTATATCCCCTCCAAAGGCAGACCAGGTTAGACTTTCACTGAAAAAGCAAAAATTTTTTCCTTCACTGCAAACAGCATCAAGAAATGCATTCTAGTTGCTGTCAAATAGGAACTGCCTGCATTTCTCCTGAAGGACAGTGTCACTGAGAAGAAATGAGGCTTTGAAAAGTTTTTTCATTGCTGTTATTTTGCTGTGTACTTTTACTCTCTGGATGGGCAAATAAGATCTTGTTTTCATGTTTGTATTGCTGCTTTATAAAAAACAAACAGTTTATCATGAACACTAGCAATGCTGTAGATGCATGAGCTTGCTCAGTCACTATAGCATTTGGAAGGGAACCAGCTATGAGGTAAATAAGTATTAATATCCCCATTTTATAGGTGAGGAAAATGAGGTTACACATAAAGGTCATCCTGTAGGTCTGAAGCAGAGCTGGAAATAGAACTAGCGTCTCCAGGCACTGAAGCCTGTGCTAGACCCACGAAACAGATTACATTATCTCAAAGGTTCAAAATATGGGCATTCTGGACATTATTAAATAGGAAGAGATACAATACAGAACATAAGACATTGTTACCATATAATTTATTGTAGAATCATTTTAAATGTCTTAATGTGCTATTTAAAAATACTTATATTTTGTTCTGTTTTCTTGGCCATCAATACCCAAAAGCTAAACTGTGTTTGAGGAGGAACTACTTCTTTTGCATTTTCACCAGACAGCTGCTAATTTATCTTCTAGTCAAGCACAGTAACTGTGATCCTCACACCTATTTTCCCTTTAAGCAGAAGGAGAGATCTCTATGAGCAAAGCAAGGCATTAGCTCTCATTGAGATTAGCATGCTCCTCCACCAACAGTGAGAAAGGAAGGGAAGGTTTCTTCACCAGTGACACTATTGCTTGATAGGCAAGCCTTGGCACTTATTTTGAATTCACTAGTTACAACACCAGGCCCTGAAGTGCTAAGTATTTTTTCTCAGTTTATAGCACACATAATAAGCTAGAAAAATAAAACAATCCATCATGATTTTGCACTAAATTATTCTGTCTAATTAATGAAAGGAAGAAAGCATGGAATGCTAGCCAATACTTCTAATACATGACTGGTAGGCAGATGCCACTCGCTGGGATTGATATTGCTTAAACACTTAGAGAATTGGTCAAAACATGAAAAGCTTTTTTTTCTTTAGCTTGTCCACAGTGCATTCCACAGTTTGTGAAGGTAAATGTGCTGAATATTACTTGGCTGGCTCTGGAGCTTAAGAATTAAATTAAGAAATTTAATAATGTAACATCAACTCATCCTTGTTACAGGTTTTATTTAAACAGTAATCTGTTAGCTTATTTCAAAAGCCCCATTAGGAAAATCTAATTTGACTGTGATCTGTGATTTGTCTACTTCTTTACTTCATACTCAGTCATAAACAACACACATCCAGCTGCTGAGCTGAAAAAAGACCTTAGCACGTTACACTGACTAAACCCAATCCACTTCTTTCTTGGTCTACAACATAGTGTGCCTTACAAGCAGGCTCTAGTCTGAATTTTGAGGCATCTAACACAAAACTTAATATTAGACATACAGCAGAACAGTCCACTGAAAATAAAAACCTGCATTCTACATACTCTTATCACAGAGAGGAAAGTACCTTTGAAGCCTTCCAAAGGGAGATCCTGTGTGCTCAGTTTCAGCATCTAAACTTAGCAGAGAGGCATTTCCTCTGAGGACATGGAAAGACCTCTCCTGCTCTGCTGAATAACTGGGCAGCACAGGGGCATGCATAGAAAGACAGCTCCAGCAGGCAGTAAAGTGTAGGCCTAGGTGCCCTAAGTGAGGTAGGCTGGACCTGAGAGTCTAGAATACTGTTCCACGGAGTGTGTTCATTCTTAAGTGAGCTTGTAAGCTCTTTCTTACAAATAGCTATACTCTTAACAACAAAAAATAGCTCCTTGTGTATAACTGGTTGGGAAGAATAGCATGGCAGCTCCAAAGGACTGGCAGCAGTCCTTTGGTACATTGTGCAGTCTTCCCTTTGTTAAAACACCAAGCCTGGTTTGTAGACACTAGTGGACGGTGCAAGACAACAGTTGAGTTTTCCTGTTTTTTCAGACATGTTTTAAATTATCTTGCATAAGGATTGTAAGTATATATGTGTGTGTGTGTATATATATATATATAGAAAGAGAGAGAGAGAGGTTTGTCTATTGCCACCTCCACTCCATAGGCAAAGGAGTTTAAAATTCCCATGGTGGGTATTTGCTTTGGGTTGGCTCTGTGCAGCTCCTCACACAATGTGTGGGGCTGTGGAGGATTGCTTTCGTGAGGTTCCTGACTTCTGTTGTGTGCTGTCTGTGGGGCTCCCGAGTCATCTTACTTAGTTAGAAATATGCAATGTAGATATCTGCATCCAAGCCAATTATCCCACCTCCCTGCATATAGGCTGGGTAGCAGTTGGCATTTCCAGGTGCTGATTCCTTTGACCTATTCTAGCTGCCTGATTTAGGGAGAGAGAGCAAGAGACTCAGGCCCATGAATGCCCACTCCTCTCCATTGACTGCAGGCAGTGCAAACAACTGCCAGGGACATGTGTCAGCACTGCACATCTCTGGTTTGAGGCAAGGGTACAGCAATCCACAGCACCTGACAGAGGAGGTAGCATTCCAGAATCTGGGAGTGTCAGGACGGTACTGAATGCATCAGCATCTTCCCTTGGATCTAAGTCTGCCAGGTGGGGTTAGCAATGTCAAAGTTTTAACCAAGAAATGAAGGTGAGGGGTTTGGAGCACAAGCCCTATGAGGAGAGGCTGAGGAAGCTGGGGTTGCTTAGCCTGGAGAAGAGGAGGCTCAGGGGAGACCTTATTGCTCTCTACAACTACCTGAAGGGAGGTTGTAGATAAGTGAGGGCTGGTCTCTTCTCCCAGGCAGCCAGCACCAGAACAAGAGGACACAGTCTCAAGCTGCACCAGGAGAGATTTAGACTGGATGTTAGGAAGAAATTCTTCATAGAGAGAGTGATTGGCCATTGGATTGGGCTGCCCGGGGAGGTGATGGAGTCACCATCACTGGAGGTGTTTAGGAAGAGACTGGATGGGGCACTTGGTGCCATGGTTTAGTTGATTAGATGGTGTTGAATGATGGGTTGGACATGATGGTCTCAAAGGTCTCTTCCAACCTGGTCTGGTCTGTGCTATGCTATGCTATTCTAAATACCAATATGTTGGTGTTTGGGGAGGCACAGTTGTTTTGATACAGCTGTTTTTAAGCTTATTGTCTTGGAAATTACCCTTGTGACCGGGTCACAGAACAGTTATGAATGCCTGTATGAAAGCTTTGCTTTTTGAGTCCTCTAAAACTGGAAGGTATCTGCAGCTTCTGATCTACTATAGCCTTACAAGAAAAAGATCTTGCCAGCAAAAATTGTGACAATCAGATACTAAGAGCCATGTATTTCGCTTTAGGTTCTTATTTATGCAAACACAGCGAAAATTTACTTGCATATTTGTAAAATAACCAAGTATGACTACTTTTTCTCGGGGGAATTGCCTTCTTGCTATCAGCTTTATATTGGCTGAGCTTGCAGACTTCTCAGTAGTTCTTTTGGAATGACTTCATACCCCTTCTTCAGTTCAGCAAACCTAATCAATAATGTAAAGTTATAGATAAACAAAGTCA
Source organism: Melanerpes formicivorus (assembly GCF_026170545.1). Lineage (NCBI taxonomy): Eukaryota > Metazoa > Chordata > Aves > Piciformes > Picidae > Melanerpes > Melanerpes formicivorus. Next base: position 3,617,435 of record NW_027142353.1, on the reverse strand, counting down.
TTATTTCAAGCAGGGTACTTTGGTGAAATTTCTTTATGTGACAGTGCTGCTTTATGGTAGTTGCTGTGCCTTACCATAAAATGGACTAAGAATAATTTATTAATCTCAGATAATATGCTCTGGCTAATAATAAATCTTGCAGGAATATGTAGATTTCACTGGGCTTTGCATTGTAAGCAGCATTTCGTCCTTTTCGTGGTGTGTTTTACAAACTCATTTTGACGTGTAGCTCCCTAACAAAGAGCAGATTTGCCTCTATATGCCACACACCACCGGGGCTTATTACACAGCAAGAATAGCATCATATATTCAGGGTCAAATCTCAGATATGCTCTAGAAATCTTTATGAAGCCAAGGGAAGATAAGCCATTAGTGAAGGCCTAGAAGACCAGTAAAACTTTTCAAGGGGCCCCTTCAAAGGCAACACGCTTTTCTCTCAGCCTGGCAGCCCTTCCATCCCTAGGCAGCCCTGCTGCAGCAGGGCTCAGGAGCCACTTCCATGGTACACAATAATGCAAACCCTGAACAGGGCATTATCTATCTCCTTCCTCTGCACACATGTACAGTAAAACACATTACTTTACAACACGTAGCTCTCTCTCCCTGAACGCACACACAACAAAAGATCTCCTGCTTGCAGAAGCTCAGTTTAGAAGTGGGAGAGGCAGAAGGTGATTTTTAGCAATTTATTTACTTTACAGCTTTTGATCAGTATGTTGGTAAAAAAACAAAGATTCAGAAATTCCCCTTTCTCTCTAGACTTGCTTCTCCTTAGAGATTGTAAGTGAAGAGAACACCTTTGGCAAAACCAATTTTTCTTTCAAATAATGCCAAGGAAATTACAAACTATGCATATAAACTGGTGATGCTTTAGGTAGCCTTCTGGTTTTTCTGGGAAAATGAAGAGACAGAAAATTCAAAGAGGAAATCCTGAATACTTGTAGCTATAGCTTCAGTTAATTCATAGTAATGTGATTTTTCATTTGAATGTGACCATGGTGGCAGATAGCATGAACTCTTCTTTGCACTGAGCTGGGTGCTACTGAGTGCTTCTATGCAAATAAGATTAGAGGTTTTGACCCTACCCCCTTTTTTTTTGAGTGCTTTACTTGATTGATACATTGATGCTAATGTGATGATCTTTATTTTTAAATTCTACTGGCTTTTATTATTGCAATACAGTGTGAGATAGTTTTGGATACCATACTAGTGAAAAAAGAAATTCCACAGCAGACAGACGGTGTAGCCACAGTACCAATGTACTCTATTACATTGATAGGTGTTTTTCAAGTATCATTTTTCTCCTTAGATCTCCTCTTCAATGTAAATTAACTTCTGTGGCTGTTTTTTATCTCTTTTGAGGTTTAGAACTGTGTTCCCAACAGCCATTCATTTTCTGCACTGATATTGTCTGTTTTCCTGCTTCAGCTGCACTCATTGCTACCACTGTACTATTCCTTATACAGAGCTTTCACCCTGTGTTTTTTCTTCTACTTGCAGACAACATACTTTGTCCTGAGTCTCCCAAGAAACATGAGCAAGAGTGTTTTGGCTGTACTTGTGTGACTTTTACATCTCTTTCCTCTGGTACATCTGCCCTTTGTGAACAAATGCTTGTTTTAAAAGTGCCGTACAATTGCGTGGTGATTTTTCAGATGGAGCACTGACTAATGCTGGCCCAGAATTTCTCAGAGGTTGCTTTTTTTTTTCCCACTGGAGAATGCTCATTGGTCTAAAGCAAAGTCATGTCAATACATCAGTTTCAATTTTATTTTTCCTAAGGATATTTCCCAATTCTGGGATGCATTTTTTCATTGCCATAAGGCTTTAGAGCAGAAATCTGTGTGGTCGCTGCAATGCTCCTGATGGAAATGGGGCCCCATGCTCAGTAAACAGAGCTGCCTGTGGTCCTCTTGCCTTCCCACATGCTTTGTAGTAGGGCTTCTCTTCAGTCTCCTCCAGAGTCACTATCAAAACTGAACTGACTTTAAATTAAACAGTAATATAGAAATAAGTGTGCATGCAGGTATCTCAGTGAAAGATACTGGTGAAAGAGAGCCCCATAGGGCAGACAATCATCCGTATTATGGTTGATGCCACCACAGTGTTGCTATTTGGGGGATGTTTCTGTTCTAGTTTTGTTTTACTTTCTGTCACCAGTCTCAGATATGTATCCTGTGGCAGGAAAGAAAAGGTTTCTTCAGTGAAAAGTGTTGCTGGGTCGGAAGTTGGCTAATGACACTAGGGCACCAGAACAAGTCACAAGAATGTGCTGCATCTCAGCTAGCTCTGGGCAGTACTAGACTGTCCAGTCTGGTCATATCCTTGCAGCAAGGTTCATCTCTCACAATATGTCTAAAAGTTAAGCTCAAGTATTTTTTAATTTCTCAGTGGAGAGAAGTGCATACTTCTAGGTCCAATCATCTCACCCAGAGTACAGCATCTCACCTCACTGGGAGTACTGCATCCAGCTCTGGAGCCCTCAACACAGGAAGGACATGGACCTGATGGAGCAGGTCCAGAGGAGGGTGACAACAATGATCTGGGAGCTGGAACGCCTCTCCTGTGAAGACAGGCTGAGGGAGCTGGGGTTGTTCAGCCTGGAGGAGACTCTGGGGAGACCTAATAGCAGCCTCCCAGTACCTGAAGGGGGCCTACAAGAGGTCTGGAGAGGGACTGTTTACAAAGGCCTGCAGTGACAAGACGAGGGGCAATGGCTTCAAACTAGAGAAGAGCAGATTTAGATTGGGTGTTAGGAGAAAGCTCTTTACCATGAGGGTAGTGGAACACTGGAACAGGTTTCCCAGGGATGTAGTTGAGGCCCCGTCCCTGGAGATGTTCAAGATCAGGCTTGACAAGGTTCTGAGCAACCTGATCTAGTGGAGGCTGTCCCTGCTCATTGCAGGGGCATTGGATCACATAATCTTTGGAGGTCCCTTCCAACCCAGACCATTCTATGATTCTACGATCTCATCGGGTGTGATCATCTACCTTTTGGAGTTGCCTGCATTTGCCAGTGCTTGTAAAGGAACTTGGACAAATGACTTACAAAGAGTTACAAACCTTAGCACTGATGATGTTATATATGAGGAATCCCCCTCTACATTATTTTCTAAGGCCATACTGGAAGCCTGTGACTCAAGCAGAGGCTAAACCAATGCATCTAAACTTGAAATCTGTGCAACCAATAGAGGTGTGATTTTTCATACCTACATGTGGCACTGACTTTTTCTATAATGTATTTACAGGACTCTTTACAAACTTTGTTCTCACAGAATTTCAGATTTCAGAGTCCTCTGTATATAAAAGTCCATATGCCTTAAGCTGTACTGTGGTCTACTGCAAGAGCTTGAAAGCCCAATACACTTTTGGGATTTGCCATTTAGCCACTAACTTTAAGCCTTTGGTTTCAGTAATCCAATGAACCTGTACTATTTTTAAAAGCTTGGGTTTGGTTTTTTTTCCTTTCTTTTTCCTTTTTTTTCCCCATATGTGATATTTTACCCCCAAAAGACAGTTTAATCACTTGACAGTTGGGCAGTAAAATCAAAGGATGCCATTCTGTGCATGCACAGAGGTTGTAGGATTTTTTTTGGTGTGGAAATTTGCCGGTATATGTCCCAGAGCCTTTTGCCAGGGTAACAGATTTCCCATCCTGCAGTGATCATTAGGAACAAGTGCCAGGTGGACAGCAACTGTAAATCAAAAGCAGCTACTACAAAGAAATTGACATCGCTGTCTGCTTTGAATGGATGGTATTGCTTAAATGACAGTATATTAGGAGATAGGGATATTGTCAAATTGTTCCCTGAAGAAAGCTGATTTGAAAATAAAAGTGCTTTTAGCTTGATCTACACCAAATTACGTTTTCCTATCTGCCCTATAACATTAAGTTACCATGGCTCTTGAGTACATGAATCTAGAGCAAGGACGCATTGCCATTAGGATGTCTGTTCTCTTCTTTTGAATCACTTTGAAGTGCTAGGCATTGGTCTTCTTTACTTTTTTTATCAGTCCATTGCTGGGAGTAATATTTTTCTTCTAAGAGAAATATTTAAATGAAGTGTATAATGAGCTGGAAGAACCAAGGCTTCCTTGCTCTGCTAAATTCCAGAGGAGTTTTATGATTAACTTCATTGGGTCGAACGGTTAATCTTAAGACTGTTACAAAAGTCTGGATGCTAAAGAGGAGGGATAAAGGTAACCAAACACTTAAGCTGTTTGGGGGACCAGTATGGTGCAGCAAGAGAGTATTTGCAACATGTGTGGGTTCCTGGATACTTTTCTGTATGTCCTTTTTATTACAGTATCACAGTATCACAGTATAACTAAGGTTGGAAGAGACCTCGAGGATCATCAAGTCCAACCTATCACCACAGACCTCATGACTAGACCATGGCACCAAGTGCCACGTCCAATCCCCTCTTGAACACCTCCAGGGACGGTGGCTCCACCACCTCCCTGGGCTTTATCTATCACAGGCAGCCTTTCAAAGATCTTTCTTCCCAGCACAGTGTATGTATTTAAATGCCTTATATAATTGTCTTCTCAAGAATAGATTAAATCTGTTAATTAATTTAAATTTGAGTCTAAGAAGTGCCAATCATTTCAAGGTAGTTGTGAAACTTTGCCATTATTGGGATTTTACGTTACTACACATATTTAGGCAAATGTGCTTTGGAATAAAATGCCCCAAAACAGTAGTCTATAATTATAATTCATATAGCGCTTTTTACCTTTGGAGTGCTTTGCAAACATTAACTAATTAAATTGTACAGGTCCCCTATGTGTTCAAATATTATAATTATCCACAGGTTAGTGACTTGCTCAAGGCCATGCAGCAAAGCAGAGGATCAGGAATGTCTGCTTTCTAAGTCCCACACTTAATCCACTACAATGTGTTGCTCCAGAGTGAAGCTGAAGTCATTAGTGATTAGCTATGTGAAATGCATTTTATTGATAGGGAGGCAGGCATTGTGTAATTGCTTGAAGAGCATGACACTGAAAAATGAATTATAAATAACATTATGCTTTACTGCTACCCAGTTAGCAGTTTGTACATTTATTTGGCAGCTGTTTCCCCAGGGATTCGTTACTCAGCTTTTTCTGGATTTGGGGTGGTGTTTGGGGGTTTTCTTTGTGTGCTTTGGCTTGGTTTGGTTTTATTTTTTCCTAAATCAGCACAGAAAGCAGAGGCAGAGCTCTGTGCATTAAGAAATTCAGAGCTGTAGCAAATACTCATCGTTGTGGATTAGATAGCAGAACACAGCCAGAAAAAGGCACAATAAAACTACCTCAGTGAACTGCTACCTTGAACTACTGATAAGAAAAAAGAAAAAGCATTGTCCTCTGCTGTCACTTGAGCCAAAATTATTTCCTTTTTCTTTATCAAGATCAGATAAGTTTTTATCTTCCCTTTTCCATAAGGCAGTTCCTGTGATTTTGTGACAGACAAACATGCAGCACAATTAAATCTTAGTAACAGTACTTATACTGCCACATGGAAACATGTTTCCTAAGTGTTTAGATCAATGCATGCAAAAACACAAAAAAGTTGTGTAGGTCACAGGTATGTGAACTACATGCAGAGTAGGGCAGTGTAAAGAGGGGAACATGGTTTAGCAAGGCATAATTGAGTGAGCATGTGGATCTCAAAAAATGCCACAAAAAGCACCACATTTTTTTCTGCAATTCTTTTTTTTTTCTGCACAATGGGAAAAGATCATGGTAGGTTTTTCTCCTTCATTAGCTCAATCCTGTTTCACTAGTAGTGTCTCCACCACAACCTCGCTTCTCACAGTAGGTGTGTTTTAGGCTGGAAATGCAGAGGAGGGAATGCAAGTTCCTGGATGATGGATATGGAGGAGTGTTTTTGTGCTGAGCCAGTGTGCCAATGAGGATTCATTCTCCACATGTATGTGACTGAGGGCTGTTACTATTTTGGACACATCAAGGAAAGAATAATTGGAGCTTAAAACCACCACACTTATGAAGTTACTCTAGCCAAAATAAAAGGAACTGAAGGCTGAAGCAAGGAGTAAAGCAATGCAATGGCTGAGAGAATAGCATCTAATCCTGAGGTGTGTCAGAAGCAATGATAGTCACAGGTTTCAGAGTCAAGCTGAGCACCTTCATCACTATAACCATGACAAACAAAAGATGGCTCAAAAATTAAGTTTTGGGTCATACTTTTATTTACTTACCCTTCTGGGATATACTGAGTTGCTACAGGATATGATGGTGCAAAGAAATAAACTGAGGCAGGCAGAAAACAAGGAAGTGACTAGGGTGGTTCAGAGGAGGCAATAATGGTCAAACCACTTCTGCCTAACATTTGTTGCCAGTTTCAGGTGGTATGGAGCAGGCTGCCAGATACTGAGGCCAAAGGCTGCCTAAAAAGGGTTCATCCTAAGGCATGCCTACAGTACTGATGACAGAATTCTTCACCATAGCAAACAGAGCCTGAAAAATAAAATAACCTGGAAATGAACAGAACCTGCCATCAGGCACAAAAATAAATATGTGTGTTTATGTACTCATTAAAAGTCAGTAGGAGTCTCAATCCTGTCAAAACATCTCCCTCAGTTATTTGCTTTGAAAATACAATATTTAGCATAGGGCTGGAATACCACATGATAAATCAGTGACACACAATGCTGTCAGATAGATTGGATCACATAGAAGTCACCATGGTGTTTCTCTTAAAAACTGATGGCTATTGCTATTTCTGTGATCAGTTGCTTATCAGAGCCAAAAAGTCAAACCATTTATAAATAAGTCCACAGCAGGAAGAAGAATAATGACCAAAATCTGAGTCATAAAAGCTTCAAAAGTAGAGTAACAGGATAATGTTGTGTAAGTTATTTGCTGAATATTATTTACTCAGCTGAACAGGTTGGTTGCCTTTGCACTCAATATTTCTGCTTCTGAACTACTTGCTGCATCACCACATTATATCTGAGATTCTTAGCCACTACTAAGGTACAGTCAATATAAAATGTTTTTCCTTTTGCTTGAGAGGAACTACCAAGTACAGGCAGTTCTGTAGTAGGTCCTTCCTTGTCGATACACCGCATGGCATAGAGGTACCACTATCCCCATATGCTTGCATCATGTGAAATACTGCAAGTACACACAACCACCATAACAACACAGGCATTTGAGACAAAGTGCAAGTTGCCTGTTTTCAGGGGGGGGTCTGGTGGAGGCATGAGGTTATAAAATAGATGCCTGGACCCAGCAGTGTTTCAGAGTACCTATACAAGGCATGAACACTTCTACAGTATAGTACACACAGAATTAAATGTTGTAAAGTTCATTGGGCAGCAGAGCAACCAGCTTCCTAGAGCACGCTGGGCTTACCTTCTAGGTATGTGGCTATGAGTCAACTCTGCTCTCCTTGGAGCTTTGGCTTCTGACTTTCATTTGTTCATTAGAATGCAGTTGGGGGTGGGGAGGGATGGGGGGAAGAAAGAAGACCAGCTTACATTCCAGATTTCCTATTGTGGAAAATAAAAGATCGACTAGTTTGTTCTGAGCTTGTGTATTTCTACCTATCCTCTTCATTCCAGCCTTCACTTTGGGTAAAATGTGAGAGCCAGAGGCAGCAGTGGTGTAGCCACCCACATCTGGCATAAAAAATGAGTGTAGAGCACTGACTCGGGAAGATAGACACCTACGTTTGCCAGTTCTGGAACAGAAGACTAGGATGGAAGAGGTATCCTGGAGTGGTCCTACAATGACATCCTTTTCCTCTCTTTTTTTCCTTCTACAATTGTATTTTTGGATTGGGAAGTGACTCCTGAAGATCGCTTTTACTCTGAATCCATGTTGTCAGGTGTGTTTCCGCCATTGTCATAGCAGAGAGAAGGTTCAAACCCTGGAGGCAAGGGGTGGGCATTTCTCCCCACAGCTTCTGAGCAGAGATCAGAGCAGAGGATGGGTGGGAGACTGCAGCCAGTTGGCTTTCCTGACAGAGAGGAACATGGTAAATTTTGGGTGTCTGCGAGGTTGGTGGGAGGATGTCTGGGTGTCTTTCACTTCACTTCACTGCCTGGATACTGCAGGTTCTAAACAGAGTCTTAGTTGTCTGCTAAATCTACCACTTAGAAAATTTAGTATGCAAGTACTTACCATCCTCAGCAACTGTATTTTTGCCTGCCCAATTGCTTAGTTGTTAGAAAGGGACTTTGATGAAAAGAAGTGTAGAAAATGTAAAGAAATTGCTCCTGGCTGTTTGTATCAGTTTGGGGAATAAATATTTTTCCAATAAGAGACAGAGGTGATGACAAATTAAGTGACATGGGAGAGAACAGTCAGTGTTTTGGTTTCCAGTTGCCATTTTTCCAATGCTTGTTGATTTCAAGCAAGAGCTGATGGGGTAGGGGAGGATTTTGTCTCTGTTTAGGTACTAACAAGTCTGTGAAATAGAATCTCTGCATAGGTACCTGAGATATGTCTCTAAAGAACGAAGAGACTCTACACAGAGAACAGAAAAAAGAGGGTGGAAAAAACCCAGTGTCAGACTGTGACAGAGCTCAAAACTTAAATTTGGAAGTTCTTGACTTTGTTTTGTATTTTTAGGTTGGCACTTTAACATCTATCAAATAGCAAAATCAAGCAAACAGAAGGAAGACCAATGCTAACTGTGTATTTAAAGCAAGTAAATGTGAGAGGTTTGAAAGATGCAGTGCAAAATCTTGGAAGAAGATTAGATTATTCATAGGTTTCCAAGGACCAGAGTACAATTATATAAATCAAGAGAAGTTGCTTTGAAATTTTCCTTTGCATTTCAACAATTACTGTGCCAGCATGGCCACTTTAATTGAGCATTACAAGGGATCCAAAATGTTTCCAGTGCAAATGAATTCAACTCTTAGTGTGCTAGAACATTTTCATGATTCATGTTATTATTCTAATGTTTTTGCTAGCTTTTTGGGCGTTGGCTTCATACTTATGTCATGGTACATTTGAGGTCTAATCCACAGAGAGGACTGAAGGGTTTTTTTTTCGTGGTCTTGGATTTCTACAGGTTTTTCTTCTTTTTTTTTACCTTCTCCCTAACATTGTGCAACTGTTTCCAAAAGCCAACTGTTTGATGCTTCTTGTTTGAGCACATGCAGTAGATCAGAATTTGTTAGCGGAAAGGAGCATTCCACGTAGTCCAAATCCCAACACAGACATTTATACAGCTATGACATCATACATGTGTGTTGTTCGGTATTCCAAACAATAATCCATATTCCCTCGAGTCTCAGTTTTAAGTAGAAAGAGTTAAAGGGCAGGTTTTGCAGTGATGTGTTGGGAACAATATTACTTAAGCAGCAGAATTCTGGGAGCAGGTGTTCGCTCCAGCTTCTATTTCATCTTATGTGCAGTGTCTGCCTGCTCTAGATTCTCATTAATGTTTTTCTCTTGCTCACTGATTATTTTTTAATAAGAAAATATGATCCACCATGATCCAGAATTACCACTGGGTGACACCTGGGCCCTAAAGCTTGACTCTGCTCCCATGCAAATTAATGGCAGAGCTCCTAATGACTTGCTTAGCATTAGTAGGGACCTCTATAGAGCAATTTCAGTTTAAGAAGTAGTTTTAAATGAATGGGAAAATCCTACACTCCCTTCCACACTGAGGCTATGTGCTTACTTTGCAGTAAGTGTTCCACAAGCTTGTCTAAGTCCCCTGAAATTGTGTGGGGTAACTTAAAATTCCTAATTGTCTGTGTTCAATTTCCAGAGAGAGCATGTGGGGCTGTGCCAGGTCAGCTGTTAACCCTTTTCGTTTTTTCAACTCCAGGTATGAAGCATTTTATTGTGTATTATATAATGTTCTGTTTTATTGACAAAGTGTAGTAGCAGTGCTTTCAGCTGTCTTTCCCTCTTTATGTTATGGCTGGGGGACACGTGGGGATGGGCAAGGTCCAAACCTGATTTTTTTCTATTGCTTTTTTGTGTTCTGGAGCTGGGGAGGGTGGTCTCGTGCATCAGGGGAAAGCTGCAAAAGTTTTTCACAACTCCCAGTGACTAAAAATAAAAACAAAAAAATCTTGCTTGATAATGTAGTTTAAAATGTTGAAAACAGTCTGCTAAAACTGAGTAGCAAAGTTAATGTGAATCAGGATAGCTCACATTATAACAGGTCATTGCCAGTTACCATGAAACAGTTAACAAACAAAGCTATAAAATGTAGGAAGAGGTCTCCACAAACATTTCCTTGCTTTTATTTCAAGAAGGCAAACATTTTAAAACCTTACTGTGTAGTAAGCCTAGTAGATGCCCTGCTTCAGAGTGCAGAATTTTTGTACAAATCCAGTGGTGGGGTGACTGGGAGGTTTCAGTGAGCACTGTGATGCCATAAGGTGCCTCAAGCTCACCTCACTAGGAATGATGTCGTGTGACAGAAGGGATGTACCAGGGCCACAAGGATGATCACAGGACTGGAGCACCTCTCCTGTGAGGACAGACTGAAAGAGTTGGGGCTGTTCAGTCTGGAGAAAAGAAGGCTCCAAGGTGACCTTATTGTGGCCTTCCAGTATCTGAAGGGGGCCTACAAGAAGGCTAGGGAGGGACTTCTCAGGATCTCAGGTAGTGATAGGACTAGGGGGAATGGAATGAAGCTGGAGGTGGGGAGATTCAGGCTGGACGTGAGGAGGAGGTTCTTCACCATGAGAGTGGTGAAACCCTGGAATGGGTTGTCCAGGGAGGTAGTTGAGGCCCCATCCCTGGAGGTGTTTAAGAGCAGGCTGGATGAGGCTCTGGCCAGCCTGATCTGTGTGGAGTGTCCCTGCTCATGGCAGGGGAGTTGGAACTAGATGATCCTTGTGTTCCCTTCCAACCCTGACTGATTCTATGATTCTACCAGTGCCAATAGCTTTGCTGGTTTTGTTGTTCACAGCCTCCCTGTAATTTGCTGCTGTTTTACCTGGCTTAAAACCAGTGTTCATGTCCACTCTCAGTGTGTTTGCCTGCCTCTGTCCTCCCTCCTTCTTCTACCTGCTTTGTGGGCCCTAAAAAGATTCCGTTGGTCACAAATGACCATCAACTCACTGCTTTATTTACTCTTAGTAATCTGCAGGCCATCCGTCTGTGGAGTAGAGAAGGAAAACCTGCTGCTTCACACAGTCAGTATAATCTAATAAGTTGCAGAATAAATTCTTGACATTTACAAGTAGAGCTAAGCTTCATAATAAAATTACGAAGACGGCGTGTTTAAGAGCAATTACACTTCTAAATTGCTAATGAGTAGTCAAATACAGAAATCATTCCTCAAATCTACTGCTATCTCTAATTTGCAGTTAATTGCATTGCAACTAATATATTTATATTAAAAATTTGCAAGATCTTATTACTCAAACATTTTCAAAGTAGCAGCAGCTGCGGCAACTTCTCTATTAAAACCAACATAAAACTTTTAAGGTTTGCTCTGGTATGAAACTGAGACGATACATTTATTTTTGAAAAACAGCTTTAAAACTTGCTTTGACCTGATTGCAATTATCAGTGGAACTTGGAAATTATTCTGAAGGCTCTAGTAGCCTCCCAAAAATGTTGTTTTCTAAAATGAAGTTGGAATTTCAAATACCATTTCAAATTCAGGTTCCTTGAGCTGAAATTAGCAATAGCACTTTATATAATCAGCAGTTGCATTAGCTTCTGTTCCACAGGAATAATTTTCAAGGGGGCTTATGTTGTGATTTTTTTGCTCTTTTATTTAATGTTTTCAGTATTTTGCTCAAAAACTTGCTCAGGAATTTGTGTGTAGAATTAAGCATGCACTAACAATGAATATGAGATCTTAGTAAACACAGAATGTTAGGGGTTGGAAGTGACCTTGAAAGATCATCTAGTTCAACCCCCCCTGCTAGAGCAGGTCACACAGGAATGCATCCAGGCAGGTTTTGAATGTCTCCAGTGAAGGAGACTCCACAACCTCTCTGGGCAGTACTCTGTCACCCTCACAGTGAAAAAAATTTTCTTTATGTTGCCATGGAACCTCCTATGCTTCATCTTGACCCTGAACAACATGCGTGGTTAGATGCAGATGAAGGCATAAGTCATCTTGCGTGCCATTTCCAAACCACCGAAGGCTTGTTGGCTCCGAATAGTGTGAGATGAGACTGAAATGTAGTATTTTGGTGAGGCAAATGGCTGCTAATAAAAACATGGATTTGGAAGAGATATATAGGACCTTCTATGTCTTCTAAAAAAAAAGACAAAATTGTTCAAGAAAGTCACATCTGTCAAACCTTGTTTAGGCCATGTGGACCTCTCTGGAGAGGGAAAGGTGGAAATTAGGTCAATGAGATGAATACTTAAGTCAGTATATCATTTGAAAATATGAATTCTTATGGTGCTCTTAAAACTGTGCACATTTCTAGGAGTATTCCTTGCAGCTGGTTTTGCTTCTTGCAGTATGGCACTATTACAATTTAGAAACAGTAACTGCTTTTCAGAAATGAATTCTGCTACAATTAAGTACAGCTTTGTGGCTGTATTTATTTAATTTGAATGAAATTTCATACCTGCCCAGCTTTGGGGCTTTTAAAGTTATTTTTTCCACTAAATTTCAAGAAGGTTATTCTTCCATAAAATTACACTCAAAAGTAATGTGTTTTAGTTATGAAAGTAGAGAAATGTTTTTAGATACTTGATTTTCTTTGTTGTGGTGGAGGAACAGAGTAGATTACAATCTTGAAGAAACTTTTTTGTAGGCTCCTTTCTCTTTGTATTCTTTGGGCTCACAAAGTCTATTAAAAGCTGGAAGTTTTACTCAAACCCAGCTCTACACAAATGTTCTACATCTGCTGACTTCTGTGGATGGCCACTGGCTGGCAGTCTAGTTCATACATGTCTAAATGTTCATGTCCTCTAAAATGTTGAGCATTTTGTGCATACTGCCTCCCCTGATCCAAAAGTGCCCTGATCCACCATTTCACTGATGCAAAGTGTGAGTTTCAGATGCTGGAACAACACACCTCTTCATTCTTGGTGTCTCACCAGTGGTAGTGCTTTTGCTCTTGTATAATTTACCTTGTTCTTTTTAACACCTCAGTCCACAGTCTTGGCCAGATGGGAGATGTTTGGCAGCTGGAGGACCCAGATGCTGAATTCTGGCATATAGCTGTCCTATGTTGGCATGTGCATTCATGGCTGGCTTCTTGGCTTGCACCTCTGCTAGGTTCTTGGCTAGCTGTCTAGCTGCCAGGTGTAGCACTGCCTCTGGGGCTATGTCAGGGTTAAGCTGCTATGGAGTTGGATGACTTTCCTGATCTGAATTACCCTGCTGGACACCATTTTCACCTTTAGTTTGCTTTGACTCTTCTCTGTTCAAAGAAAAACATTCACATTGCTTTGTTTTATTCCTGTGATTTGTAAGATTAACTCAAAGCAGTAGTCCTCATTTGTCACCAATTCATAAAGAAAATAAGCACTGCAAAGTACACTCTTTCACTTGTTAAGATTTCCATTCAGTTATTAAGGCCCAAGTCTTACTTGCAATTCATCTGGAGGGCCAAATTCTGACTAGAGAGCACAGGCTTAAAAATATATGTATTTCTTACATTTAAACTTTGATTGTTTTCACCCATGAGTAAATCTAGCCTCTGCTGAACAGAAAAACACACATCTGAAGAGGCAATCTGGATGATTTTTATAGGAAAAAAAAGGATAAATAATAATGATTATGATATATAGGATGTAACTCATAATAACAGTATCACAGTATCGCTAAGGTTGGAAGAGACCTCGAGGATCATCAAGTCCAACCTGTCTCCACAGACCTCATGACTAGACCATGGCACCAAGTGCCACATCCAATCTCATCTTGAACACCTACTGAGAGCACTGCCAGAAGAAAATGCTTCATCTTCTCTTTCCCTGATTTGGAATGTCTTCATTACATACTTTAGTTTTACCTCAGGTTTTTTGTTGGTAGGTTTTTGTCATAAATGAGATAATGATATCCAAAGCATTTGAAGTAATTCCCTAATCTACATCTTTTCCTCCATGCAGCTGAGTGCATAAACATTACTTTCAATGGGAAAAACTGCAGAAACAGGAGGTCACTAAGACTCTGTATACTTACAGAAAAGTACAGATTAGTCATACCTGCTATGAACTTTTCATTCCTTCACTCACCTGTAGTGAGAGTATGTTGTATTACACAGGAGGCACTAGTATCTCTGTTGCACAGAAAAAAGTTTTGCATACTTAAGCAAACAGAATTTGTGCCTCACTTGGACATGAACCTCTCTACCTGTATGCTAGGGTTAAGCGTTGCAGGTGGTCTGATGTCTGAGTAAAAGCACCTAAATTTCCTATTATAATCACTAGAGAGAGTTGCATGTCTCAGAAGCAACCAAAAAAGAGACCCTACCCATCAGCCTCTTCACTGTTGGCCTGTGGAACATAGGTGGTTCCATAGGACTACAGCTCAATTATATTAGGTAAGTCATTACAGACTGTATCAAGAACCAGCAGGAATAAAAGCATCTCTTCTACTCAGAGGTGCCTAGCCCTTTGTAGATGATAGCAGAGCAGAGATGATTCTTTTGAAAAACAATCTGGAAACAACAGCAGCAGTATTCTCATCTTTTGCAGGAGAGCTTCATTAATCAGTTTCTCAACAAACTCAGGAACCTGAGGTTTAAGTTCTCAGCACAAGTGCTGCAGGGGTGTTTTCATAATTGGGATCCTTGACAGTGGATCAGTGGAATCTGTCTTCTCCCGTCTTGCTGAATACAGGCCATTGTCTGGACAGGCACATAGAAGTCACAGGATGGGAAGTAGACTGTGTAAAAAGAGCATTCCTGGTTGAAGAGTTGCCTTACTTCCATGGACACTTACATGGAGACCATGAGTCCTTGTAGCCAGGTTGTTCCTGGGATAGTGGAGATGCTGAATCCAAACTTCAGTTTGAGAAGGACCTACAACCAAAGTCCTTCCTTCCCTGGGTGTGGTAGTATTAGGCTGTACCTTCAGTAGAATGTAGTAGTAGAATGTAAATAAATCACCTTTAGGTGTAAAAAGGAAAATAATGGTAATTGCTAAACGAATCCCATTGGACAGATATCTTCCATAAAACTTAGACACATGAGCTTTCACTCTCTTTTGGCTTCTTTATTCTGGGAGACACTGCCTTGTTTCTGCTTCACCTTGGCTGAGTTCTTTGTTTTGGCTGACAAAACAACTCTCTGCTCTTTTCTCTTGTCCTTTTGTGTCCAGGGGGGTAAGGAGCATGGGGGCAGAAAGTGGGGAAGTTACTAGCAGCTCCCCTGTTTTTTGGCCAGGGGGGTTCTTGTGCTGTTTATACATTGTAAATACCTGTAAATATTGTAAATACTGTATATTTTGTACATACTCATTGCATTTCATTGTAGACTGTAGCTTTGCTTGTAAATACAGCTCCATTTGCTTCCAGCTGGGCTGGGCTGGCAATTTAATGCTGGGGGGAATTTTCAACCCAGGACACTAGGCAAATTGTCCTGACTGCGATGATACAACAGAGCACCTTGCCAGTGCCATCAAAACTCTGTCTGCCTTTTGGGACTTTTCACAAGACACAGGCAAAGTTCAGGACATTGCCTTGCCTGTAGGTGGGAAATGGGCACCTACCAGAGTGAGTAAGTGGAGGACTTCCTGAATTTAGGGACATGCTGCCTAGGGCTGTTCATGGGGCAGTGGGTGGAAATGCAGTCATGCACATAGGGTGCTTGCCTCCCAAATCAAGGTTTCAGCATGCCAGTTCTTACACTTAGAATAGAATAGAATTAACCAGGTTGGAAAAGACCTTTGAGATCATTGAGTCCAACCTATCATCCAACATTATCTAATCAACTAAACCATGGCACCAAGTTCCTAAACACCTCCAGTGATGGTGACTCCACCACCTCCCCGGGCAGCACATTCCAACGGCCAATCACTTTTTCTGTGAAGAACTTCTTCCTAACATCCAGCCTAAGCCTCCCCTGGTGCAGCTTGAGACTGCATGTCTTGTTCTGGTGCTGGTTGCCTGGGAGAAGAGACCAACCCCCACTTGTCTACAACCTCCCTTCAGGTAGTTGTAGAGAGCAAAAAGGTCTCCCCTGAGCCTCCTCTTCTCCAGGCTAAGCAACCCCAGCTCCCTCAGCCTCTCCTCATAGGGCTTGTGCTCCAAACCCCTCACCAGCTTTGTTCCCTTCTCAGGACACCTTCCAGCAACTCAATATCTTTCCTAAACTGAGGGGCTCAGAACTGGACACAGTCCTCAGTTGTGGCCTAACCAGTGCAGTGTACAGGGGCAGAATGACTTCCCTGCTCCTGCTGGCCACACTGTTCCTGATACAGGCCGGGATTGCCATTGGCCTTCTTGGCCACCTGGGCACACTGCTGGCTCATGTTCAGTCTACTACCTCCCAAGTTACATTTTGTCCTTTCAAATGAGCAAGCTTTCAGTGCTTTTTAATGTACTAGAATCGAAGATGTTTTTCTGTTAGCTAGAGTACTACTTTTTCCCGTTTACCTGTTTCTGCCCTTCTGCCTATCAAAGATGGCCTTGGCTGTTCTTAATTTTGTATCTCTGACAGAATTTCTGCCAATAAAGAGATTGTTTTCACTTTGTATAGATGAGTGTCTTTGGAACTCATACATGAAGTAGAGCAAATTCTTTCTTTCTCTCTTTTTTTTCTTTTGAGCCACTGTGGTTGTTGTCTCTTATGCATTGTTTTCAAGCAGAGAAACAATGTGTGCTGTTCAAAAGGGAAAATAAACAAATGCAAAGATATTGTTTCCCTTCCCTTGCACCTCCAGTACAGTCTGCAACCCAGTTACTGTAATTGTTTTTAAGCTTTTTTAAACATGCATGAAATCAAGAGGTTGTGGTAAAACAAGTGTTTCTCATAAGGACAACGTGACCACAAGGGATGAAAAAAGGTGACAGAGCAAACAGAAAACACCAAGTTTTGTTTATCAACTTCTTTTTTTTTTCCTAATGGCAGATACTTGGAGAGAGAATCTGTTTACTTCAGTGAAAGACTAGCGTAGAGTTTGCTGATTCCCAAGGCAAAAGGGATGTCACAGTTTCCGTCTTGTAAGCTATTTATTCAGTGTGTGATGAGCTGAAGTTATTTGTAGATTAGCATGTAGCATTTTGACATGTTAAATGTTTTAAGTCTATTGATTTCATGCTGGGGATTAATGATGCTGAATGAAAGAGCATCAAAGAATAAAATGTGTTTACATGCCTGATTAAAATACCTTAAGAAAAGAGCCAGAGTACCTGTTATTGGATAGGAATGAGATACGAGCAGCTAGGACCAATTGGCCATTCTGTATTGAAAGGAAAATTAATTAACTTCTTTAAGCATAGAAAGAAGAAGAGCAAAGATTTGATAAGGGCTGACTGTAGTTTCCTGAATGCTTAATACTTGTGTTTGACTCATTATTTTGGAAGAGGAGATTAAGGAGGTTTCATTATCAGTTGCTGCAGATCTGTTTTACTGACTTAATCAAAGCATGGTGCTTAGCTGCTTGGGATTAATGAGATGATCTTTTAACTGGTGAACTTCTTGGTGATAGCATGGTAATAAAGGACACAATCCAAAGATACTCAGTGCAACTGTGGACATGAGATACAGTAAAGATTGATTATGTTTGCTGCTTTGGATATATATAATACTTTTAGATCTTTTTGCCTTAGCATATTAGCTCAAAAACATACTGTTATCTTAAAATGTTCATAGTGCTAATTGGTTTGTATCTGCCCTCTGCAAATGTTCTTAGTGGCTTCTAGATTCATGGGTCATATCTGGATTTGCATTTAGGTGTCACGTTCTGTTTACCAAGATAATAGTAGATGAAGATGGAAAAGATCAAATTGTTCATTAAATCCATCATGTTGAAAGCATGGTGTAGACTCTTCTTCTGTTAAACTGCTAGTATTCCTGATGTTAGCCACAATGGCAGAGAGAGAATTTATTTGTGCTGTATCTGTGGAGAAGGATGCCTTAACGATCAAGGTAGGATGTGAAACAGTAGATGCAGGTGAAATACTCCCTACTGAGCTAAGGAAAAGTTTTAAACATGCAGTCTAATACTGCAGAGTAAATATCTGACAAGACCAGCTCATGCACACATCTTTTTTTTTTCATTGCTGATGCTCTGATCTGGATTAGCATACGTGAGATGAATTCAGCAGTCTGATACAAACTTCAATTCATTTGTCTCAGAAGGGGTTGAGTGATTATCCTGGGTTTGGGGCAATGGGGGACAGGAGAAGGGATTTACAATGTAAGTCTATTTCCACCCCCCCCACACACACACACACACACTTCCATTGCTTAATACAAGACCTGAAGCTCTTGGTTACAGAACAAAGTGTCTGAGTGGTGTAACTGAGCTTGTGCAGACCCAAGAGAAGAGTGATGACTGTTCCTGGTAAGCTTCCTGCCTTGGTGCAGGTGCAGGAATCAGGAGGGCCTGAATAATTCATAAGGTGCAAATTATCCCCAGCTTGTTCCCACTGCTCAAATTTTGCTTCTGCTTACCTACCTAGTTGCTAGAAAGAATAGAAATAAAGGCAGCTTGGGAAACTAGCAGGGGGAAAGGCAAGAAGTGTTACAGTCTAAAGGCCAGAGTCACAGAGACTGCTGAATACTGGGTGTGTTTGAAGCCTGGGTGCTTGCTGAGAGGTTGGCCTGTGCATTGATTATTCATGAAGTGTTTTCTCAGGAAGAAGTAAGCTTTGGGGACCCATTCTGTTGGTCTTTAAGAGAGTTAAACTTCCTTTTAAGAATTAGGTTTTTCTTGCTTTTACTGTTATTGTTTATAAAAATTATTTGTTTAAAAAAAAAAAAAAAAGAAAATCTCTAAAAAGCTCATTTAAAGCCAATTAAGCTGTTTGAAAGAGTAGGCATTTATTGGGTTACTAAACTCAAGGCTTCCAGAGAAATTTCACAAGACATTTCAGATGTTAGGGTACTTAACTTCTTCAAGTATGCGTGCATTCCAAGGTCTTGTATTAAACTAGTTATATCTGGAAATGCAAGCTTTTACTTTTATCATTTACTTTTATCTTTTAAAGGCAGCATTCCTTACTTTTAAATACTGTATGGTGATGATTGCCTATTCTGTTGGGGTACTTAGCTGCTTTTCTGCCCAGAAGAATGAAATCAGAGGCAAGTGATGCTTAATCCTGCTGCACAGCATTGCATCGCACCCAAATACCAAGTAGAAAGCTTTGCTGAGCACTGCTGTTGTGGGAGAAGGGAATTACTGACACAGATCTTTGAAGAGTTTGTGTGTCACCGTGCAGTACTGAGAGGAACCAGTCTGAAAAAGGCAGATTGTTTCTGCCACATACCTGGGTATCCCTTCGGCATCTCTCATGTGGGAGACAGAAACATCCAACATACCCAGCAGGAGCAGGAACAAGGTAGTTCTCCCCATTGGCAGGTGTTCATGTGGAGAAAAACTCGTCCTGGTTTTGCTGTGCTGAATATCAAAAGAGGAGAAAAGCTTCTTTTTAGTGGTTTTGGTGGGGTTTTTTCTTCTTGTGGTTTTTTTTTCCCCAGTGTATACCCCTTCTTTCTCCATTCCCTTCTACCCCACCCCCTCTTGGCTCCCAGGTTCAGCAGCTAGATCACATTGCCATCATCTGGTTTTGTATTTCCCTCATTTGGGTGGCTGGAATAGGAGCTGGCTCTCATTTTTAGCTGATTCTGTCATTTCCGCTAGGCCCCAGCTTGGGCGAGCGCCAAGACCAACAGGTGATCCTTGTAGCTGCAAAACAGCAGGAAGGAGGCTGTGCATGTAGGAGACAGTGCACCAGAGGGGCTGCCTGGCCCTGCTCCATCTTTCTGTATAATTAATGCCCCCCTCCCCAATCCCCCATACCGAGCAGAAAATCTGTGCAGAACAGTTCAGCTGCGGCAGCCATCGTAGGCAAAATGTTAATAAAGAGTCCTGGAAGAATATTGTCTGTGCGATAGGTGTGCTCTGCCTTAGAAACTGTGGTTGGTCCTTTGTATCAACAGGAGCAAAATTGTATTAGCTGCTGAAAAGTGAGGTACCCTCTGTCAGCCATTGTAGGAAAATAAGCATTTCAATAGATTGCCTTACTGTGCTCATGGGCTTTCTTATTTGTATAGGAACTAGTCTGGAATGAGGTGATAATTCAGTTAAGTTTTTCTCTACAAGAAGTAGCTTGTGAAGTCAGGTGGAAAATATTTGGGCAGAGAGTTAGCTCTGGGCAGGAAGCACCATCTTGAGCTGTATGGCTGAGGGCAGGCGGTGCAGGAGATCTGCTTTCTCTGGGCATCTGCACCGTGGAGGCATGACTGCAGGGCTTCACGGGGGTAATTTTTAGAACACATGAAAAACTTCAGGAATCCTCAAGACAGCCTCAAAGAACTATTTTTTTTTTTTCCAGAGGAAACCCCTAAAGACATCTTTTCCTTTTTTTCCTCTTTTTTTTTTAATGAAAAAAAAGTTATCTTTAGATGATTACAGTGGCTTAACAAAACCAGTTTCAGGCTTAGGCTAACCTTCTGGCATATACCATAATATGAGATAATGTGTCCCTGGAAACCCTAACTGCATGTTTGTATTTGTGAGGCAGGCTGATTTTTTAAGATAGACACTTGGTAGCCTTAATCCTCTGCAAAATAGATGGTATCTCAAATTGTTTCTGCTCAGTACACATGGAAGCCAAATTGCCTCTCTTACCTGTGTAGTCAGTGCTAGTGGTTTGAAAGCTGAAGGTTCCGTATAGACAAGGTGTAAATTTTCTGCAGGCACTTCTGTAGGG
This sequence comes from Melanerpes formicivorus, assembly GCF_026170545.1. NCBI lineage: Eukaryota > Metazoa > Chordata > Aves > Piciformes > Picidae > Melanerpes > Melanerpes formicivorus. The sequence goes on along the minus strand of NW_027142353.1, from coordinate 3,596,650 downwards.
AGCTGGACTCTCACAATGCGTCACAGCTCATCTCTGCAGCAAGGATAGGCAGCCGGGAGAAATGAGCTGGGAAGCCTCGATCATCTCCGCCAGTGAAAATGAGGTATTGCAGCAGATCTGCACAGCAGCGAGCATTCCCCCTGCCACAGCCCTCCTGCCATATGCAAACCAGAAACACAGCAATGAGAATAAACTCAGTTATGAAACATCAACATATTTAGTAATGCTTCTAGCAGCTAGCTGACTGAAGTCCTTTTAACTAAGCCAGCAATCATTTCTCTGTGCATTGTTCTACAGTTTGTCAGCCCTCTGAGGGGGGAGAGATGGCCCTAGCAAGGACACATTGCATCTTAGGGCTGTGTCAGATGTGTGGAAACCTAAAGGTGATCCAAGACTGGAACTGGCAGCAGGCTGTTCATGAGGACACACTTTACTTCCCTTGGACATGTGTCTCAATGCTAAATGGTGCACTCATGGACACTAGCATCTCAGTTGTTTTTTCCCCTGTTGTGCCCCTTCCTTTCTCAGTGCTGGTTTACTGCCTTTCCACCCTTACAAAGCCTATTGCATATGAGACTGTTAGCAGAGAGTGAGGGGTTTCTGCCAAAACATAACAATTTTTCTCCTCTTTCTTCTGCGTCTTGTGAGACTGTCCTAATCCCTACATTTGCTGTGGGTCCTGGACAAACTTGAATGGTCCCTCTGGCAGGCTCTGCTGTCCCTCTTTCATCCCCTTGGGTTGAGGGGCTAGTGGGAATGCTTTTGTAGATGCTCACCACTGGCTCAAATGACCTCTATAAACTCCTGTGGGCATGGCAGCCTGGAGCTTTTATCTGTCAGTTGGTCAGGGAGCACAGTGACTCCATTTTATCATGAGGCAGCAGTGCCAGTTGCTGGGGAGGCTGGAGAGCAAGCAGGGATACTTCCTGCCTGCATTTGGCTCAGTGCAGCCTGGTCTGAGTGAAAGCCCTCCAAAAGGGTACTGCAGGCGAGAGAAAAGCATCCTCTGGTGGCCCCCAGAAAGTCAAGTTTTCCAGTGCCTTTGGCAGGCAGCCTGGAGCAGATCCATTCCTTATGCCAGCCCTGTGGAGCACCACCCCTTGCAGCTCCCTTCCTGCTGCAGCACATACCTTACTATTATTAATAATCTGGAGGCGCCAACAGCGTGCTTTGTTCTGGGTGGTATGCAGCTGCCCAGCGAGCAGGGGACTGTGTGGCAATTGTTTTTGTACTGGTAGGTGGATTTGGTAACAAGCACTGCAGTTTTTCTCTTCTCTCCCTGGGCTGTCCCACTGAGCACTGAGCAGGTGAAGGATGCTGTAATCTCTCTGGCAGACAGGAAGGAAGCACTGTGAGGACATGGAGATGCATGGGAGTGGCAGGCTTAGGTGGCGTTGTAGCGCTTTAGTGGGCGTAGATTGGCTACACCAAGTGGGCTGGATGGTTCCCCTGGCAAATGAGCCCTAAAAATCAGATAAAGAGATGAAGAATGAACGAAAGAAGCAAGTCAGGCACAAGTTCTAACGTGCACCATGAGTGTGCAGAGCCCTTCAGTGTGGTTTGTTGGTGCATTTTGTAGTGTGAGGGAAGTGAGTTGTTTTTGCCCAGGAGTGTCCTGGCCCAAAGTCATGGGCCATATTGTGCCATAACTGTGAAATCAGTGGAAACTTCAGAACTTGTGGCTGCCATTTATCGAACCATAAATCCTTAATAGCCATATTTAGTTTGGAACTGACAAAACTTTCCAATGTATCTGCTTTCAGGCTCCAAAATCTAAAAGTGAAAAAAGATGCAGATTAGCATGCAAGCAAATAGCACTTTTGGAAAAACCAGTAGGTTTGGAAAACGTGCTCACAAAATGTTCAGTCACAGGGATTCCTCTGAATTCTGTGTGGAATAAGAATAGGCAGTGTGCAGGAACCTCATGTCCCCAAGATTAGTGGCTGGTTAATACTATTCCTGTAACCATATACTTCCTCTTGTTACACCACCTCCTGCTGTTTTTCCACCCTGTGTAGTTCTACTGTTTCACCAAGTATTAGCTCACTGCAGCACACAGTTTGTCTTTTTAAGTGCTTTGTGAAGTATGTAGTGCTCTTTTGGGTGCCCTAGAAGTAATAATAATTACTATTATTATTTGCCAGGTGTACAGTATTGAGTTGTTCTTGCATTGTTTGTTACACAGACACAAAGTAAGGGTGACCGCTGAATGCTGATAACTCAGCTGTTAGGTAAACCTCTAACACAGGAAGGGAAATGGTCTGGTTTATTTATGAACACACTCAGAAGCAGTGTCTGCCTTACAGTGTGCCCACGCTTCTTTAGGATGGCACATTTCACTGGGTAAAATGCGGTATCATCAAAGGTTAGCAATAATCAGGGCTAAATTGCTTACAAAGCAAAAGTAATGAAATGGTCTCATTACACCAGTCATCATTTTCATTCTTAGTTCAGCGTTGTTTAACTTCTCACTGGTTTCTCTGTTGTGAATGTGGCAGTGAGGCAGCCGGGCTGAGCCATCTGCTGCTGGCGATTGAAAGGTACAAAAAGGGCACCGCAAAGAAAATTGATTGACTGCCGTTGACCGTATTAGGGAGAGACCTTACTTGAACCAGCAGTGACTAGAGGGAAGTGTGAACTGGCTTTAGTTCTCTAGTAGACCTCTGAATATTAAAGATGTACACAGCAGTTGGGAGGACACATTCAAAGTCTGGTCATGTTCGGGATCACATCCTCCCAGCTTTCTCATTGTTGCTGTGGTTGTTTGCCGCCAGAGGGAATTCTCTAGCTTGTGGACTTAATGTTAGATATGTAATTGGATGGAGAAGTAATGTAAACTTAAAATAATTCAGTGTCATAGTCGTTGTACTGGTAGCTTTAAATTATTTAGCTTTGTGTCTCCCGTATCTCCCAAATGCCCTGCCATTACCGATCATCTGACTCTCTTTATTAGCTTATATTTTCCCCTAAAAGCAAGGCCTCATGTACAGTGTAATTATCCAGCCGTGCCGATTAACTGCATAATTCTCTTTTCTATAAAACTGCTGTGTAAATTACTTTTCATTTCACAAAAATGACTCGTCAGGCAATTTTGTGGAGGATTTTTTGCTGGGTTTTGGTTTTGTTAGGTTGCCCTTTCCCAGCCACCCTCTCCATCACTGTGTCACAGTAGTATCATTAAATACTGTTGAGTATGATCTTGGTACAAGCACTACACACTACAATGATTTCAGTGGAGAAAATTGAAGTGCTTTCTGTGGTATTGTTACTTCTACCACCAGAACTGATGAGCAAAACTTGTTAACATACCCTGTTCCAAGAGTAGGGCTGTTTTTAAATAAAATAGTCTTTAACAACGAGATTGAGGAGTCTTGTTTAGTATCATAGTATCATTCAGGGTTGGAAGGGACCACAAGGATCATCTAGTTCCAAACCCCCGCCATGGAGCAGGGACACCCCACACTAGATCAGGCTGGACAGAGCCTCATCCAGCCTGCTCTTAAACACCCCCAGGGACGGGGCCTCGACCACCTCCCTGGACAACCCATTCCAGGGTTTCACCACTCTCATGGTGAAGAACCTCCTCCTCACATCTAGCCTGAATCTCCCCACCTCCAGCTTCATTCCATTCCCCCTAGTCCTATCACTACCTGAGATCCTGAGAAGTCCTTCCCCAGCCTTCCTGTAGGCCCCCTTCAGAGACTGGAAGGCCACAATTAGGTCACCTCGGAGCCTTCTCTTCTCCAGACTGAACAGCCTCAACTCCTTCAGTCTGTCCTCATAGGAGAGGTGCTCCAGCCCTCTGATCATCCGTGTGGCCCTTCTCTGAACACGTTCCAGCACCTCCACATCCCTCTTGTAATAGGGGCTCCAGAACTGGACACAGTACTCCAGGTGGGGTCTCACCAGGGCTGAGTAGAGGGGGAGGATCACCTCCCTCGACCTGCTAGCCACACTTCTCCTGATACAGCCCAGGATCTGATTGGCTTTGCAGGCTGCAAGTGCACAGTTGACCTAGCTGTTGAAATCTCCACCACTTCTTAACCTTTCAGACTGTCCATTGCTGCTTTCAGTATGCCTCAGTCACTTCAACAGCCTGCGTGTCATATTCGTTTTTGTTGTCCTTTCCCCATTTGCCTTGGCAGTGGCACTTCACTTTTCATCCAGCCTCTCACACCAAGACCAAGAAGCCCTCCCACCACCTTACATACCCTTAAACATTTCATCATGCTCTCCTACACCTGCTTCATGGGCTAGATGATACTGAGAAGATAGCATGTCCTTTATGGGACTGTAAAATAGTCTTGAATAGGAAATGGTACTATCAACTCATCCACTTGCCATCTGTATTCAGCTTTAACCAAGCAATAATCAATGTACAGTGAAGATTTCCTCCATGTTAGACTGAAAGATATCCTGAATAGTATGATTGTGAATCTTTTCCATTCTGATAAATGTGATTCCTTGGATCTGCTACTTTTAAAGCTGTCATTTGTTGCACATGCCATGTATTTGTAAATGCCCAAATCAATGTGGAGTTTGAAGGTCATCCTAGTCCTGCTAGCATAAGAGCTAGCCTACCTATTCCTCTGATATAGGAGTCCTTCATGAAAGCTGGCATTTGGTTTCAAAAGGGCATGTTTTGCTATCATGAAAGAACTGACCAAAGTTTAAAATCCTTCCTATTGAGTCAGTCCAAATGAACCTGGTAACCTGGCTAGTGTTTACCAAAACAGCAGAAAAGCAAGGTTGGTATAGAATGATTCTTCCTCTGGGATACTTATTTCTACTTTGCAGCTTAAAAAAGTCGGTCGTTTATGAACCTTCAGCCTCTAAGGCTGTTGCTTGGTCTTAATGTTTAATATCCATATATGGCCCTGCCCTTTGTAAACTTGTCTAGTCCTCCTTTGAGACCGTTTATTCTCTTGGCCTCTGCAGTATGCAGTGGCAATGAGTTCCAAGTATGTGTTACAAGAGGAAAAAGAATATTAAAAAAAGTTCTTTGTTCAGCTTAAACCTCCAGTTCTTAAAAAAAATAAATGTGAATAATCACTTCCTATCATGACATTCCTGGCTGTGCAGAGCTCTGCTGTCTCCCCTCAGTAATCTCACAAATTTGGCATTCCCAGGGTAGCGTGGTTGTGGGCCAGCTGTCAAAGATGCGGCTAAAATAATTTTCACAGGGAGAGTTTTGACTCTCTGCTCTCTCCTAGAGATCAAATTAATCCTAGATCTGCCATAGTTAGAATCTGTTACTAAGAATAGGGTAAATGAAAGAAACAAGCTTCCCTTGAACTGTTCTATCACTTTTCACATTCGGAACATCACTACAGTTCATTTCTTGTGGCACAAATAGTTGCAAGTGTAAAACTGTTGAACTGCCAATCATTTAGCTGCTCTCACCATTTGCTTCTAATGAGTTGGTGGCTTGTTCAACTCTGTTGTTAAAATGTGACAAAATGCTGCTTGTTGCTGTTCTGCTGCTTGAGCTATTGACATATCCCTGTAGGGCTGCTCATTTCTGCAGTGCCAGGAAGGACTAGGATTAGTGTACCAATTGTGCTAATTATTTTCTAATTTCTCTCTCCAGCTTGTATTTTTGCAGCTATTTTTTCGTATTTTGACATTGGTTTATGTCTTTGTTTAATCCCATGCACCTGCACTTTTAGACTATATGGCCTTTCCCTAATGTTCTGTGTGCTGCCATGAGTTACAGCAATGAGCAGATGGAGTCAGATGGATGAGTATCTTTTATGGTTAAAAAAACAAAAAGTTGATCTAATGTCTCTAAAAATGCAAGTGCACATTTTGCATAACATATTTTACTGATTTTTAGACTTCAGCCACGTGTTAGAAATGAGACTGAGGCAGTTATTTCCCTGGTTCTTCTAGTCTCGGTGACCTTAACAACCAGTATTTTTGTTGACACAGAGCTTGACAAATAAAGGCTGAAATAGTAAATGGACTGTTCTCTTTGATGTATTTCATAACTGATTTCCATCAGACATTTGCAATATTGTTTTTAAATGTTTAATTACACTCCAAAGTCATTAGGACTCTATTGCATATGTCTGACTTTGAAGGGAGAGAAGTAACCACTTCAGTATACTTCTCCCCCATCCCCCCATTCCACAGCAGCATTGTAACTGCCAATATTTTCTTCTATTAATTAGTTTATTATCACAATATAGAGATCCCTGTCTTCAAATCTCCATAGGTACTCAATTAGTGTGGCTGCTGATACTGAGGGCAGGTTCTTGTAGGGGACATTATTGTTCAGAGCACTATAAACCTTGCATTTCCCTCTACTTTATTTCGGTTCACCTCTGTGCTGCAGAAAGGATTTGCATCAGTATGTATACTAAACAGTTGCTCTAGGAGTCCCTTACTTATAACTGAGAGAAAAATACTCAAACATGTCACTTTGCAGCAAGGATCTGCTTAATTGTAACAGAGGTAGGGCTGTAAACCATTCTAAGTCATAAAGGTCACAGCTTCTGTGAAAAGTTTCTCTATTAATAGTCTATAAGTATTTTGTTTCTGCCAAGCCAGTGCTTAGAACCAAATTAGCCCCTCATTACAAGTCTGATGCATTGAAGTCAAGGGTGTATTAGTGTGCCCTGTGTTGCCTGCAGACAACCTCCGTGGTCCCTTGCTCACACTGCATTTTCAGAAATGTATGCATAGGGCAAATATGAGTAGACAAACGGCTAAGCAATTTGTTGGGCAGTTAAACAACTTGTAAAACAAATTAGTCTTCCCCCCATTTTCTCTGCTCTTAAACACCTTTCACAAATGAGCACCCTTTTTTATCAGCTGTGGAAATAGTTGCCTTGATTTCTCAGTGTCTTCTGTCGCCTTCGGCTAAAGACCTTGGATAAATAGATATTCAGTGTTTCTTGTAGTATGGCCACATAGACCTTGGATAATAGATATTCAGACCTTGGATAAATAGATATTCAGTGTTTCTTGTGGTATGACGCCTTTCACCAGTAAAATAGATAGGTGGAGTTCTTTCTGCATTCAGTGGAAAGAGGTGAACATCTCCATCCCATTTAAAAACATATACATCTAAGCTGCATAAGGCGAATTATCCCAAGAATTGTCCGTTTCTCCCTACAGCTGACTTTCCTTTAATTGTCAGAGGAGTCTAAGCAAACCACTTAACTAAGGACAGAGAAAGAGAAGTTGTTTTCATGTGGGCATAGATTTAGAGGAGACATAAGGTAAAAATAGTATCCTGGTGAAAAATGCCATGAAACAAGCTTCATAAAATGAAAGATGAGTTATCTAGAATCACATACACCTTTGCATTCTGTAGGTATGTAGGACCGTGACTCAGGATTTCTACCTGCCATATGCCACCCCTGTTATCTTGGATTTCTTATGCCCTGATTTTTAAGGAGGCCTCAGTTACCCATATTTTCTACTGCTGTTGTAAAAATAAGAAGGAAGAAAAAAAAAACCACCAAAAAGGAAAGGTAGTTAATTACTCTACATCATTCCTTTGTCTGAAAAATGGCAGTAACATCATCCATCAGCCTCACTTGGATATTGAGACAATAAATTCATAAATCTGAGCTCTGTTCAGTTTTTATGTTGATTCTCATAATAAAACCTATGAATTATAGATAAACCTGGTAACAATTGAGAAGAAGGGAAGAGGAAGGTTTACTGCTTTGTTTGCTCTCTTTTCGCTCCCTCTAGTAGCATGAAAATGAATTGTTCATTACTGTAGTCCTACGGGTGAGACCACTGGTGACTTCTGATGTTCTCATAAATTGTATTGGGCCCTTGAGATATCATTTTTAAAGTTGTCATGTTTCATATGTTATTTCTCAATCATTACTTTGTTAGACTCAAACATAGGATTTTCATCCTGGTGGTGCATGTGCATTCATGTAAGCAACCCCTTGCACTATCAGGGAACATCTTTATCGTCTGTGGGATCCCACATGGACACAGATTCAATCATCTGGATCCAGTTGTGTGATTTAACATTTAGATCCACCAGTTTCAGTTTTGCACCTCCCACCATAACACAAAAATACATACATCAGTGTTGAGTAGTCAAGGCTTTCTCTTTAAAAAACATGGGTATAGTGTTTGTGTGGTCTTCTAGAAGACACTTTATGGCTGGGATGCTTCAGCTGTGATGTGACAAGGAAGATAAGTTTTGAAGTGTATATTAGTGGAAGTCTTCACTTGTTGACTTGATGTTTGAATCATTTAGCAATGGTGATATTAGTTACATCAAGAATGGTAACAGGGATAACTTGATTGCATAGAAGAATGGACAAATCTAATAGGTGGATTCAAATCCCTGTTCCAAGCCAAAGTTTATGTCACTTCTCTTCAGTAGTACCAAAGTTTAGACAAAGGATAGTGGTCATGCTGGGGAGGGCAGTGACACATTAACTCCCTAACCTGCTGCCCTGTAGGGTTAGAGGTGCCTATAGCTTGGAATGGAGAGGGAGGAAAGCCAAACTACTGCCTTTATTAGATGCCTGTGGTTATGTAATTTCAGGTGTATGGTAAAGCCACAGTGTGAGGCATATAATGATCATGTAATTAGTAACAGTGGTCAACTAGAATCTAGTAGCAGACCTGGTCTATATTCAGACTTCTTAAAATTCTCTCATCTCATAGTAGAGTGAGTCAGAGATTAATTCAGAAGTTGAACTTGGTATTTTTGGTTTCTTAAATGTTTATGTGTTTCTTACAGTACTTTATGTCAGTCTAGTAGTCTTAAAACCTTGATTCTGAGTCCTTTATTTCTCATGTTTCTATGCTTCTCACAGAAAGGTGCATTTTCTGACTGCAACTAGAGAAAGGTGAAGATACCTGTCGGAGTTTTCTGTGTTTGTAGAGCCTTTATCATTCCACAAGACAGCTATGTCCATGCTTCTTAACTTCAGCTTCACAAGCCTTTGGATATTTGGGGCCTTATTGGCATGTTGGGGATTGAACTATGTGGGATTTATACAGATAAAAGTTGGGAAGATAGTACAAACATAACCATAGAATACAAGGCAAGCATTGATGTGTTACAGGGTTTCATTAAGCAGTAAGTATTCCAAAGGTCAGTTTCCTAACTTGTCTCCTATGTTGCTGTGTGTCCCTTTGTAGCAGAAATAAGACCATGGCAACACATACATTAGAAATCCTCAAAATGTTGATAATAAATGTCAACTTGAAGTTTAATAGCTTGGTTTTGAAAACACATCTGCAGGAAAGTGCAGAGGGGACTGATCCTGCTGAACTAGAATTGTTTGCCTAAATAACATCGATATGTGCTTGAGGGCTCACAGAATCAGCCTCCAGTTGCAACAGTTAAGGAATGGTGGCATGCATGGACTTTTCCAAATCTCTGTGTAAGATATTTCTGTATTTCCATTTGATTCATATGAATGTCAGATAGGATCATATCAAAGAGCACGTGAGAAATGCCAGTTGGAGGAGGTACAGTACCCTACTTAATACACATGGTGGAAGGCAATGACAACAGAGTGGGGCAAGGATGTATGCAGAATAATAGAATATAATAGAGACTTGCAAAGACTGGTGGTGGCTGAGTGGCAAAACTAAATGCAAGGTTGAAAAAGAAAGGGGTTTCAACAAGCTGTTTTAGCAATACCTTTCCTTATGTGTTAAGTTTATGATACATAAAGTAGTCTTGGTTCATCTAATAGACATTACCAGCACTGTATCTGTATACTGTGCCCTGAGAGAGAAACTTGTAAAATTGTTCAGTGCTTTAAAGTCATTCTTAGTTAGACTTTTTTTTTCCCAGTACAAAGCCATTATAAAATGGTTCCTTTTTGTTCTCTTTCTTCTGTGACTCTTTCTTTTCTTTGTCCTTTGCCCCCTCCCTTTCTATCTAAGGGGCTGTTGTTAGACAAAAAGACTATTTTTCTAACATTTCTCCAGGTGACTGATAGGGGGAGGGGAAGAATCTTCCTCCCCCCCCCCCCTTCAGGCCTCAATTATTCAGTATGCTTTGAAGAATCGCGTAGCTTAACTGCAGGAATGGCCTGGTTTCTTCTAGTGAAAATACCCTCCAGTCATCTTTTCCAAACTGTGCAGCTTGGAGCACTGAAGTCTTTATTTTGGGGGAAGAAAAGGGAGTATAGAATTGTTTTGGGGGTTAAGGAACAAAGACCATGATACTGAGGAGAAAACTAAAAGCTAAAGAAGGCTGCTGCCATCTAGAGTCAAGACTTAATGTTTGACTGCATTTCCAAGAGCAGCATTCACTAGTATATATGTGAAAACAATAGTAGGGGAAAATGCCTCAGAGCAACAGAATTGCTTTCTTTGCTTTTCATTTCAGTGGGAATAATGGGAACTTCTAAAAGCATTTTGATTTTTAGTAAGTGTTTTATTTTGGTTGTGGGTTTTTTTTGTCTCCAGGTAATCTGGGTATAGTATCATATTCTCATTCAGGGTTGGAAGGGACCACAAGGATCATCTAGTTCCAACCCCCCTGCCATGGGCAGGGACACCCCACACTAGATCAGGCTGGCCAGAGCCTCATCCAGCCTGCTCTTAAACACCCCCAGGGACGGGGCCTCGACCACCTCCCTGGACAACCCATTCCAGGGCTTCACCACTCTCATGGTGAAGAACCTCCTCCTCACATCCAGCCTGAATCTCCCCACCTCCAGCTTCATTCCATTCCCCCTAGTCCTATCACTACCTGAGATCCTGAGAAGTCCTTCCCCAGCCTTCCTGTAGGCCCCCTTCAGATACTGGAAGGCCACAATTAGGTCATCTCGGAGCCTTCTCTTCTGCAGACTGTACAGCCCCAACTCCTTCAGTCTGTCCTCATAGGAGAGGTGCTCCAGCTCTCTGATCATCCTTGTGGCCCTTCTCTGGACACGTTCCAGCACCTCCACATCCCTCTTGTAATAGGGGCTCCAGACCTGGACACAGTACTCCAGGTGGGGATTAAAATTTTCTAATCACATATAAACATTAAGGAATCACATAGTGCTGAAAGGAGAATGACAATTTCCATGTGAGTATATGTTTGGAGGAGGCAACAAAAGGTTGCAGCCAAGCTGGGTACAGATAGGCAAGGCTTAAAACATTCTCTTTGATGGTGTGCTCAATACAGCACAATAATTTTCATTCCTATCCATGATATCACTAGGATATGCTGGAATGTTAAGCAGCCAGGTGTAAGAGTTTGTGGGGTGTTTTTCATCTTTTAAAAGTCTTTAATTTTGTAATATAATGTTGTTAAATCCCAAACTTCACCTGACCCTCAAGTCATTGAGGGGTTTTGAGCTTTCTTTAAAATATTAATTCAGAACACAAACTGTGTAACATGAAGATCTGTCTGAAAAAAGTTATGTGAGCATCCGACCAAGCTGGTTAGGAGCTAAGTTTTCTCTCCAGAGAGGAAGAAAACAGATTACTTGGTTTTCATGAGATCAAACACTCGAGAGATTTAGTAAAACAGCAAGCTACTAATTGAATAAAAATATGTTTCATTTTTTAGATTCACCATTTTTGTAGCATCAGCAAGTACTTCTTGTATGATAACTTCCAAATGTGAACAAGTTACTGTAGCATCTTGCTTTGGTCTTAGACTTCAAAAACAAATTCTGTTGTTGGAGTGACATGGCCTCTCCTTAAGTTTCTGACCAAGTGGACATCTGACCTGAATTTTAAACCCTTCTATGCCATTTCTGGCTGCATTCCTGAAAGTAGTTGCACTGAAAGCAATTTAGATCTAGAAAAGTACATGTAAAGATGCTATCAAAATTGTGGTCTATATTAGGACTTGTTAACTGACAAGCATCTTTTTGGTTTTTTTTTAACTTGATTTTAAAAGTCTTCTTGGTGTTTTCCCAGTTGATTGCATTCATCTTTGCAAAGAGCTTGCAGAGCGTCCTAGGAGTATGGATGGAAAAGCAACCTGTGTGTAAAGGAGCATATACAGAGAGGCTGTTCTCACTGTGGTATCACAGGGCTTTTCTCATCTCCCTTCTCTCCCTCAGATGTTTCTCCAGCTCCAGCCTCTCAGTCCTTTGTGTAACTCTGCACTGGGGACTTAACACTCAGAACAGGTGAAAGCATATGGGGTGGATGTGTGAAGAAGATCCAGTGCAGAGCTTATTGGAAAGCCCTTTCTTATGACTTAGAAATCACAAATAAGAGCTCCTTACTTGTTTGTGATTTTAACTTTTCCCCTTTCTAATTACAAGTACAGAATAGGTAACTTTAGTCTGGATTACTTGAAGGCTTGTAGCACCTTGAACTGGGACAAAGGCAGGCACATTTTGCCCTGTGTCACATTTGGTGCCCTGACTTGTCAAGTCCTCCTTTGCTTCTCCTGTGCTTGGTTGTCCAATTTCACAGCCCTGAGCAAAGACCCAGCAATGGCTCCTTCGGGGAGGATAACCTTTCTTGTGCCAAGGCCAGTCTCCTCTCTCCCAGCAAGGCAGCCCCTAACCAAAGCCTGAGATTCTGGAACAAGCAAATACTGCTGATGAGACCAGGTACCTAACTTTGATCACCTGCTCAGGAGCAAACAGATGCTCCTTCTCATATAGTTTTGTTAGGACTGTGAGGCAGGCTGCCTCACAGCACAGCCTCTGCATAGAGCACTATCTCCTGTCCAGATCCTGAAGGCATTAGAAATACTGCTGTGTGCTTGAAGGAGTAGAAGTATGGTATTTGGTGCTGAAAGGGTAACAGACTGTCCCAATTTGAATCTATGAGAATAATTAGCCCTACTATGTGTGGCTTGCAGGGTGGTGGAACAGCCTCACTCCCGTTGGTGAGTTGCAGCCAGGGCAGGGGAAGGAGGACAGCCATCAGGTGGAGCAGGGCAAGGCTCGGCTCAGCGTGACATGCACAAGCTCACAATATTGTCCTCTAGTATTTTATGCTGGATGTGCTTTCAGAATGGATACTGACTGCTATTGCAGCATCCTAATGTCTTTTCATCACTGGTGCATCCTACTTCCAGAGCCTCCGTGTAGCTGGTAATTAGCAAAACCATTTTGAGAGAGTTTACATATTTCCATTCTCTGTATAGAAGACAATGTTTCCATTAGATTCCTTTTCACTTGCATAATATTTTAATTTTCAGTTACTCAGATTGTGTTCTCTTTGGTTTAGTTAATTAAGTGTATAAACACACTTTGTATTGGGGAACCACCTTTGAGCTACATATATAGAGACATTTGTGTCTACACATTCAGCATTTCCTAATTTAAAATTAGAAAGTGCTCTTTGTCCTTTTCTTTGGCTTTGCTGCCTTTTTTCTGACCTCCAAAGAGAAAGGAGTCTGATTCTGTTTTCACGGAAGTTCAGCTTAGGATCAAACATTTCATACACTTTGATAAATCTTTTCAGCCCCTTTTTAGAAAGAAGGCTGTCAAAAGGCACTTTATGGGCTTACCCTTCCCTTTTGTTCTCATTTCTTTGAATTATCCTGTTCTGACTCCTGAAAATAACTTCATATTTGATGGTAGTTTTGTCTTTTTCCATTTTCTCCCAGTATGCTCTTGTCTTGTTATTGCAGCCTAGACACAACTATTAAGATGTTAAATTCAGAAAGTATGTGAACTCTTTTTTCCTTCATCTCCTTTGAAATACCAGATCTCTGTATTTAATTTGAGGTCTAAAATGAAACCCTGGCACCGTGTCTTTTGCTTTACCTTGCAAAATTTCCCTTAGCTCTGAAAGTAGAATGAGAATTATGACAGATTACTCATACTAGTTTTCTTTGTAGTTGCTGTAATTAAGAAGATTCACCGAAAAACTTTGTGAGGGTGTTGGGGAGGATTAAAATTCTCTGCTTGCTGGTCTAACATGATTACCTCCTCCAATCTCCTTTTCCCTCTTCTGGTTTAATAGAGTTTTAAACTAACACAATATTTCTGTTTACTTTCTTATTTGGGCATAACCATCTCTGAATTCTTGAGCAGGATCTGGGTTTAAAAAAATAAAAGAAGGAAGGTAGATTAATTTGTTTGTATTCTCTGGCAGACTGAGCATTTAGTCGTTAAAAAAATTCCTTGTGTTCTTCAAAGCAGAGTTTTACATGAAGAAAGTGTGAAGGAGAAGAATGTTCTGCACAGGAGGTATTTACCTTGTGCTTAGATTGTTGCAGGCTTTGTTCATTCTCTGTGCCAGCAGCTCCACCCACCCTTATATACAGTGGCTTTTTGTGCATGGCTTTTTTTTAGGAGGAGACTTGATGGGGTGCTTGGAGCCATGGTTTAGTTGATTAGATGGTGTTGGATGATGGGTTGTACGTGATGATCTCGAAGGTCTCTCCCAACCTGGTTTATTCTATTCTACTCCTATTCTAATCTATTCTACTCCTGTTCTAATCTATTCTACTCCTATTCTATTCTATTCTATTCTATTCTATTCTATTCTATTCTATTCTATTCTATTCTGCTCTATTCTATATGACATCCATATAGTAAAATATCATTAGACCTCACATACAGCATGTGGTACTCATCCTGCAAATGCTATTGTCATGCTTCTTCATTGAAAATATAAGATTATTTCAGGGGACTGGGCTGCATTCAATACATTTGCAAATCTGAACAAGACCAGAGAGGAGCAGCAACAGGCTTAGATTGCTGGAGGGGATAGCTAAAAGGACAGAGTAAAGGAGTTAAATACATATAGCTTGGCTGTAGTGTAGGATCATGTCTTGGAAATGTAAAGGAGAGGTGGAACAAGAAAGAATCAAGACTGTATATTGAAAGTATTAGGTAAAAGCAGCAGCAACAGATTAATTTAATCTATTTAACACTCAGTTTAAAGTCTTTCTGCCTGTACTTTTCTATTGTATCACAACATATATTGGAAAAAGCCCTTGAGAATATGTAAGTGAAAAAAGTGTTAAATGTGGGAGAATCTCCTAATCCTACTGTAAGGAGTAGTTTGCATGGCTGCTGCTTCTTTGGATGGTTTATACAGCCTCCCCCTTTCTCCTGTCAACATGTTCTGTGAGAGCTTTCTTATTACTGTTGATGTCCCCGTGTAGTTGCCTCCAGGAGAGAGGATGAGGTGTCAGGTGAAGCATATGTAATTCAAAATTCTGCTATGTTGCAATTTGTCTTTCTGTCCCATGCTGTGTGCATGCCTCCCTGTACTCCTATCACGATAACCCATATTTCTGTATCAGCTGTCATGCTGATAGTCTGGACAGTGGTAGTTGTAGGCCTAAACCCAGGCAGAGATGCAAAGGGAGTAAGGAGAGATTGGTAAAATTATGGCTCCATGTAAATCAGTAGGAAGTTTCTAGCCAGTGTGACCAGAATTTCCCCCCAAGGCAGTGATGTGCTAATAGAGTTATCTTGTAAGTTGGCTCTTCTGCGTTGCATAATAAGAGCCACTAGAGATTTTACTGTTTAAAAGAATTTATTTTCTCCATATACTTACTGAACAGCTCTTCACCAAGATGTCCTATTAGATTTTAGTTAGCTCACATTAAAAAATATTAATATTAGCATGTCTCCATTTAAATAGGCACAACTGTCCTTGAATTGTCAAATATAATATGGCATGTCAATTATTGTCCATCAAGCACATGATGTATTTTCAACCCCTGTTGATTTAGATGGGTTTTGACGTGTACTTGATGTATTCTAATGGTGCTTCTTCAGCTGAGTGGATGTCTTGAAAACAGCACTGAATGGCACATAAATCACAGCACCACCACCTTTTGCAGGGATGTTTGCCAAAACATGAAGCAGGCAGCTTTCTGTTCCTGTGATCATTTGGTCAATAATAGCTCTCTCGTCTCAGAACTGGGAGCCTGCAGTTACTGGCAGGTTTGCCAGAAGGGCAGCAGCAACCTGATCACAAACTTATTTTACTCAGTGATTTTTTAATCTTTGCTTTAGAAATAGAAAACCAAACATTTTATTCAGAGGTCTTTGGAAAATCCCATCCAGTATTTGGCTTGCATTTTGTCTGGCAATGTGTATGTGGCAGGAAATAGTGAGCTATGACCATAGACCTGATCACCACATGGCATTAGTAAATGTATCTTTCTGACCATATTCTCCTAAAAAGCACACCTACAGTAAGGATACAAACAGTAAGTAGCATTTGCTGACTGTTAGCAGGTTTGGAAGTGAGGAGAGATTGTATTTTGATCTTCTGTAATGCATGTTTTCAAAGTCTGTTAGTTGTGTCTAGTGCTAGAATTTCCCCTTCTGCTTGGGAAATGTGTTCATAGAAGTGCGATTCAGCTACTTCGAAAAAGTGGGAGAAGAGACCTCTAAGATCATCACAAGTCCAACCTTCAACCTAACACCACCATTGACACTAAAACCATGTCCTGAAGAGCCATGTCTACACATTTTCTGAACATCTTCAGGGATGGTGACTCCACCATCTCCCTGGGCAGCCTATTCCAATGTCTGACCACTCTTTCATTAAAGATGTTTTTCCTAATGTCTAATCTAAACCTTCCCTGGTGCAATTTGAGGCCACTTCCTCATTCTATTACTTAATACTAGGTAAGAGAGACAAACATTACCTTACTACATCCTCCTTTCAGGTAGTTGTAAAGAGCAATGAGGTCTCCCCTTAGGCTCCTCTTCTCCAGACTAAACAATCTCTGTTCCCTCAGCTGCTCCTCATAAGTTTTGTTCTGCAGTCCCTTCATGATATTTGTGCCGTTCTCTGGACATGCTCCAGCAGCTCAGTGTCCCTGGAGTGGGGGGCCCAAAACTGATCACAGTACTCAAAGCATGGCCTCACCAGTGCTGAGTACAGGCGCATGATCACTTCCCTGCCTCTTCTGGCCACACTGTTCTTGATACAAGCCAGGATGCTGTTGGCCTTCTCTTGGCCATCTGAGTACACTGCTGATTCATGTTCAGCTGGCTGTCAACCAGCACCCCCAGGTCATTTTCTGCCAGGCAGCTTTCCAGCCACTCTGCCCCAAGCCTGTGGTGTTCCTTGAGGTTGTTGTGACCCAAATGCAGGACTTGGGACTTGGCCTTGTTAAACCTCATCCAACTGACCTTGGCCCATCAATCCAGCCTGTCTGGATCCTTCTGCAGAGCCTTCCTATCTTTGACCAGATCAACACTTGAATGTGTCCAGAGAAGGGCAACAAGGCTGGTGAGAGGCCTTGAGCGCAAGCCCTATGAGGAGAGGCTGAGGGAGCTGGGATTGTTTAGCCTGGAGAGGAGGAGGCTCAGGGGAGACCTCATTGCCCTCTACAACTACCTGAGGGGTGGTTGTGGCCGGGAAGGGGTTTGTCTCTTCTCCCAGGCAACCAGCACCAGAACAAGGGGACACAGTCTCAAGCTGTGCCAGGGGAAGTTTAGGCTCGAGGTGAGGAGAAAGTTCTTCACCGAGAGAGTCATTAGTCATTGGAATGGGCTGCCCAGGGAGGTGGTGGAGTCACCATCCCTGGAGGTGTTCAAGAGGAGATTGGACATGGCACTTGGTGTCATGGTCTAGTCATGAGGTCTGTGGTGACAGGTTGGACTTGATGATCCTCGAGGTCTCTTCCAACCTTGGTGATACCATGATACTGTGATACTGTAACACTCCTGCCCAATTTGGAGTCATATGCACTCTTACTGAGGGAGCACTCGAGCACTCAATCCCCTCTTCCAGATCACTGAAAAAGATATTAAACAAGACTGCACTCAATACTGAGGCCTGGGGAACACCACTTGTGACAGCCACCAATTGGATTTAATTCCATTCACCACCACTCTTTGGGTCCAGCCATCCAGCTATTCTTTACCAGTGAAGTGCCTACCTAAGGTAGTGGGAGGTTGAGGGAGAAAAGGAGGAAGGATAGTATCATCACACCATGGGACCAGATGGGATCCATCTTAGGGTGCTGAGAGAGCTGGCAGATGAGCTGGCCAAGCCACTCTCCATCATTTTTCAACAGTCCCAGCTCACTACAGAGGTCCCAGACCACTGGAAGCTGGCCAGCGTGGTGCCCATTCACAGGAAGGTCTGGAAGGAGGAACCAGAGAATTCCAGACCTGTCAGCCAGACCTCAGTGTCAGGCAAGATTATGGAACAGGTCATCTTAAGTGCAATCACATAGCACTTAAAGGATGGCCAAGGAATCGGGCCCAGCCAGCATGGATTTAGGAAGGGCAGGTCCTGCCTGACCAACCTGATCTCCTTCTATGATTGGTGACCCACCTGGTGGATGTGGAGAAGAGATCTATGACTCAAACATTATGCTGCCAGGACAAAAGAAGCTAATCTCCCTGAAGACAGGAACATGCTTGTTGCCACCTTGAATCCCATTAACAAACAGGAGGGAAGAAGAAGAGAGAAGTGGGCTCTGAAATCATCCCCTATAAATTCCCTTTTTTTTTAAACTGAACATCCCAGTGGCACATTAGCTATTCAAATCCTGCCAATCAGTTCAAAATGCTGTATGGCAGCAAAACTGCACACGCCTTCTCATAGCCTCTGACACGTGCAGTTGCCTCTCTGAAATGTGAGGCTCGGGGTACAACTTCCACCGCGTCCAGGCAGCCTTATTGGCACCTGCCTATTGGCTCCCTGACCTCAAACCTGGACCCTGCAACAGGGAGGGAGGAAAAAGGGCAGTGGCCAAACAGGTTTAGCTGGCTTGTTAATGCCTCTACCAGGACAGGTTGTTGAGTCAGATGGGCTCTGAATGGATGTTAGACTTCATAACAGAGTCTTCCTTCAAAATAGCTTTTCAATTCAATGCTTTCAGATGGATATAGTCTTCAGCCCTTCAGAAAATCAAGCTCACCCAGAGCCCACCCACTGCTCTTTGAACTGCAGAAATTAAAATTAAAGCTACCTGCCAGAAAAACAGATGAATACTGGGCCATTTTGTTGTTGTTGCTCATTTTTGAGGAGAAAGGCGATAGTGGGATTTACCATTTTCATGTTCCACAAAGAACAGTACAATGTGCATTCCTGCTTTGGCTGATATTCTGTAATTTTCCATACCATCTCCCTACCTGTGTTGCTTTTTCCAGAGGATATTTGTCAGACTTTTACTATGGAAAGATACAAGAGGCCACTGGCTGCTGAAAAGGTTAAAAATGTTTTGAAAATAATTATACTTCACTGGACAGAAAACACATTGAAATGCTGACATCCTGGATTCGTAGGAAAGACCAGAACAAGAGAAAGAAAGAACTGGCCATCAAACATGGCCTGGTAATGCTACCTCAAAGGAATGCATTGGCAGAAGCACTACTTATTTATTCTGTGCCTTCTGCAGGGTGAGCACTGGGGTGGGTATCCCTCTCCACATCTTCCACCCACCTCCTGTACAGCAGGAGAGGGATTTTTGTGGATTGTTGTGCCACAAGGTGCTTATGCATCACATGTAACATTTTTATTATTACAAAATCCATTATATCAGTCTTCAAGGCTTCTCTACCTCCATTTCTATGACAAGTTGAGTTACATTTGAGTGGCCAAATGTGAAACTTAAATAAAAAATGCATTGTGTGGTTGCTGTTCATGATGGACCTCCGCTTACCCATGCAAAGAGGGAGGAGGTGGTCTTGGAAATGGCAGTTTCCAAAGAGGAAGGATTCAGGGGTGCAGTCGAAGTGGATTGCTTTCCTACAGCAATACATCTTAAAGAAGTGGATACAAGCACATCAAGTTAAATATTGGGGGTGAGCCAGGGTGTTCCAGCAACTGTCCCCTTCTTAAAGGCACAGCCTAAAACAGTCACAGTGGGTCTAAGTTGTGATCCTGTGCCAAACTTGATTTCAGTCTTGCAATGACAGTCATCTTCCCTCCATCCCTCCTCACCTCCCAGGAGGTGTCAGCAAGGATGCCTGCCCAAAGCAGTGAGCAGATGCACAGTCCGTGTTGTACATGAGGCTCCATTTCCATAGTGAGAGGTCTAGCTTGTCTTACTCAGGGTCGCCATGGGTGATGGTCATGGCTGTCTTGTCAGATCTTGCACCAAATGCGGCTCTGATGTCTCCCTCCACCTGCCTAACAACGTTTGTTATTTACTGTAGTTACAGTTATATCATTCTAGCATGCTGGGAGGTTTGGATTTGGTTTAGTGGTTTTCTTTTCTGTTCCTCTCCCAAACAAAAAACTGTGACTGCAAAATGTTTTGATAATTATCCCTTTTTACTGTATGCAAAAGCTACAAATGTTTTAAGAAATTATGGGGGTTTTTTTAGGTCTTTAAAGTTCTGGTGTGTTCCATCCCATTTAACAAAACAAAACAGCATATGTGCAGGGTTGAGTTTTGCTTGATGTTAACAGACTGATTTCTTCAGTGCAAGCTTGAGTGTAAGCACGCCGATTGCTCTTAATTACTGTATTGGCAGTACTAGTTGGTGCTTTATTTCATGACTGAGACTGTTTGTAGGATCCCAGATAGTAAACAATCAGAGATTTTAATAGATTAAGAAGGGAAAAAAAATCAGGAGTGAGTGTTGGAGATTTTTTTTTTCCCAGAGAGTACATTTAAAATGTGTAACTGAAGTAGGCCTGATGTGAATTTATGTCATTAAGCCAGGCATCCTGTTGGTGAAGATTTGAAAGACTGATGCTTTCAGGAAAGCAGTAGAAATTCCAGAGATGAACTGGATCCTAGGTCAGCAAAACTGGATCTGGGCTAATTTATGTGGGAAACCAAGGGACAAACCAAGGGATCACTGGGTCCTAAACTGGCGCTCCTGACCACACATTTAGGGTGCTTGAAATTCAGAGCACTCTCTTCTCACCGCTCAGATCTGTTGACCTACCTTCGGGACTTAAAAACTAAGCTGGGCAGAGCACTAACGAGCAATATGCATAAATTAGCAAAGTGAGCAGAATCTTCCCTTGATTCTCAGTGTTCTAGGAGACAGACAGCTTCAGAGAGAGCACCTAGACAGATCCACTTCTTTACAAGGTTTCTTTTGTAATGTGAGTGTGCTTCCAAGTGTGAAAAGAAACTATAGTGACAGTAGTGTAAAAGATAAATGCATCAAGGAATCTCAAGGCCATAGAAATATTCTTTAGCACTGAACAGGACAAGGAGTGTCATGCAGATGAAGGAGGTCTGATAACACATTTCTAAGGCATCTGCAAGAAATCCTACTGGTGTCTGGGTGATGTTTCTGTCTGGATGGAAATTGAGTTCCCTCCTTCCTGAGACATTTTCAAATGAATGGAAAAAGCCTGCTAATCTGAAAATCTGCTATTTAACCCCCTCTGAAAAAAAAGTGTCCATTTAATTGCTATACTACTCTTTTGCTGGGCAACATTGTTTCTAAATATTTATCTAAATAATTCTTGTGGGGCTAAGTTGAATGAATTCATTCCACAAAGCCCACAAACACACTGTTTTTCCCATTGACAGCATTCAGGGAAGGGCTGGGTCAAAAATCTGTCAGTTGTAAAGCTTGTTCATACGATTTTACCCTCTTCTGAAAAAAAACATTCAGTGTCAGAATAATTGCCTTCAAATAATTGAATACTTGATGTCCCAAAGGGAGACATACATCCTTGAGGCAGCAGGAGAACACATTATTGTGTTACCTTCCAGAAAACCTGAAGAGGCAACTTGATTTTAATCGTACCCGACTTAAATCCTCGCATGAGAGCTTTCCTATAAACCCACATATAAAATGATACTTAACGTAACTAGCCAAGTCCTTGGTCTGATTTTGCCTTAGAGAGGCCGGAGCATGCATAGGGTGAAATTTTGGCCCTTCATTTTGATGGCAAAAAGTCATTAGGATTTTGTTCTTGCCTTTCTAAAGCAGAATATTGCCATCCTAAAGGCATTGGTAGTATTTCGTGGCTGGGGAATAGCCACAGTGAGGATCACCTAGTTGTTGAAGTGGAGGAGCATGAGAGCAAACCAACACAGCCACCTCATCCCTGTGTGGTCACCAGCCTGATCAATGCTCTTGAAAAGATGTTATAGGGTGTTTATCATGAAGAATAGAGACTTTCCAATAAGAGTGCAAATGGAGCAATTTCTGACATGACAAGCAGATTTGTTGGAGATGGATTTCCTTAGACTTGAACTTCTATAAGGCCTTTGACATCCAGCTTGCCAAGTTGGAGAGATTTGGTGGGTGGAGTGTTCAGTGGATAAGGAATTGGCTGCATGGTCACATCCAGAGGATGGTGCTTAATGGTTTGAAGTCCAGATGGAGAGCAGTGAGAAGTGGTGTCCCTCAGGGGTCTCTACTGAGACCTGTGCTGTTTAATGCTTTTATCAATGACATAGATTGAATGCGCCATCAGCAAGTTTGCAGATGACACCAAGCTGAGTGGTGCTGTCAATACACCAGAGTGATGGGATGTCATCCACAGGGACCTGGACAAACTGGAGAAGGGGCCCCAGGTGAACCTCATGAGGTTCAACAAGAGCAAGTGCAGGGTTCTGCACCTGGGCTGGAACAATCCTCACTATCAATACAGACTGGGGGATGAGGTGATAGAAAGCAGCAACCATGTGGAAAAGGACTTGGGGGTGATGATGAGTGAGAAGCTGGACATGAGCAGGCAACGTGCACTTGCAGCCCAGAACACAAATCACATCTTGGGCTGCATCAAAAGATGCATTGCCAGCGGATCCAGAGAGGTGATTCTGCCGCTTTGCTCTGGTGAGACCTCACCTGGAGTACTGTGTGCAGGTCTGGAAGGACATGGACCTTATAGCATGGGTCCAGAGGAAGGCCACAAAACTTATCAGGGTGTTGGAGCACCTCTGCTACAAGGACAGGCTGAGGGAGATGGGGTTGTTCAGCCTGGAGAAGAGGAGGCTCCAGGGAGACCTGATAGCAGCCTTCCAGTACGTGAAGGGGGCCTACAGGAAGGATGGAGAGAGACGTTTACAAAGGCCTGTGGTGACATGACAAGGGGCAATGGCTTCAAACTAGTGAAGGGCGGATTTAGATTGGATACAGGAAGAAGTTCTTCACTATGAAGGTGGTGGAAGACTGGAACAGGTTGCCCAGGGAGATGGTTGAGGCCCTTTACCTTCTTACTCAAGGTAAGACTCAACACGGGCAGCCTGGTCTAGTTGGGGTTGTCCCTGCTGATTGCAGGGAAGTCAGACTAGATGTCCTTTGGAGGTCCCTTCTGGCCTGGATCATTCTATGATTCTGTGATTTATTAGTACAAAACATGCCTTATGGCCATATGCAGTCTGCATGCAGAATTAGTTTTGCTCTTAATCAAAGCTTGCCCTGCCCATGAGCACTTAAGATGGTAAATGCAGTTCTGCCTTGGTTAGAAAGTGTTCAGAGAACCAATTCATTGCAACGCCAGTACTCTGGTTTCCTCTTTCTGTTGGGAGAGCATGTGTCTGACTCCACTGAAGACAATGGCAGCTTTGATAGAGTGTTCCTGGGGCCGCTTCCAAGCTGAATATGTAACTGCTGAACTGGTGTAATGAGAGATAAGGAATTGTTGAGATTTGGTTTTTTGGTATGTGTTTGAAGTGCATGAATGCTCTGTTGCCTAATTGATGGCTCAACTTCAGTGGAGAAAAGTGGAAAGAGAAGTGGAAAGACTCTACCTACCAGCAGTTATTCAGAGTGCAGATTGAGTACTTGTTGGATGGAAATTAGGTTAATTTCAGTGATAGAGGAAAGAAAAGAAGGGGTTGCCCACATGGGCCAACCAATCTGTGCAAGGTAAGTAAAAAGGTGCAATAACTCTTCCAGTTCATGGATGGTAGTCCTGGGTTCCATTGCCAGAAATTACATGGCTGAGAGATTCCCTACTACTTCTAGGGATGTTTTCTATCCAAGTGTGCAGATAAAGCCACTAAAAATGTTTCAGAGACTAGCAAGTATGGTGAAACTGCAACTATATAAATTCTAGCCAATGTAACTTTTTACTTTGTGACAAAACATGGCCCTGTGATTTTCTAGAGTGGCAGTTTTGAGCTGGAGAGGTGGCAACAAGCCTGAGGGAAGAAGGGAAGGAAATTAAAGGGAAAGGAGGCTGAGGAGCTGGACCTAGTGGAGTCCAGAATGTTGCTTGGTTTTCATCTGAGATGGAGATTGCAGATGCAGGGAGGAGTAGTGGGGCTTCTTCATATTGCAGTAGTGTGTTAGTACTCTATTCATGGCATTGGGCCTCGCTGTACTTTGTTTTGCAAACACAAAACAACAGAAAACACATAGCAAGGCTCTGGTAATCTAAATGAAGAAAGACTTCATCAGCATGCATGACTGTAAAGCCAGGTAAAAGTTAGCATATTGAGTAGAAAAGATAGCTTCTTGTATAACATAAATACATCAGGAATCCTTGCTGTTAAAAAAAATGCTTAGTAATGCAATCCATATGGCTTCTGGGGTATAGTAGCAATTTAGATCTATAGAACATTTCTTGTGGATTTTTAGTAAAAAAATTGTTAGGACAGGGTGCTCTGGAAGGAAAAAAAAAAAAAAGCCATAAATCTTTATAAGTCTTAAACTTTATTGGTAAATGGTTTTAGAAAAACAAACCTAGATCCTTGAAGTGTGATCCTGTGCTCAGTAATGATTTTAGAATACATAGAATAGAATACATAGAATAAACCAGGTTGGAAGAGACCTTCAAGATCATCGCGTCCAACCCATCAACCAGTCCAACCCACCTAAACAACTAACCCATGGCACCAAGCACCCCATCAAGTCTCCTTCTGAACACCTCCAATGATGGCAACTCCACCACCTCCCTGGGCAGCCCATTCCAATAGGCAATCACTCTCTCTGTATAGAACTTCTTCCTAACATCCAACCTAAACGTCCCCTGGCGCAGCCTGAGACTCAATTGAGTTAGATTTTTTAGTCCCTGCTTCCCTAGCCAGATTAAATAGGTATGATACTGTGGTGGTTTAGGCCGGGTGCTGGCCTGGATGCCACTGCACAGAACACACCTGGGAGGTCCCAAGGGGTGGGCCCAGCCCAGGGGGTGGTCACAGGCAGGTATTCCGTTTCTCATAATGCCCTGCTCCCCTATAAAATGCCCATGCGGGGTCTTCAATTCCTCTTTCGTCCCCAGCTGCAGCCTAGGTAAAATGGCATGAGCCGCCTCCCTTGGGCCTGCCCAGGCCTGAGGCTGGGTTGTGGGGGAGGAAAGAGCCCTGGGGGGGTTTGGGTGTACCCCCAGGTGGGGATGGGATGTTCTTGGGCATGTTCTGGGATCTCTCTCTTTGTCACGGTGCTTGTGGTTCTCTGTAAAGCTTTCACTGTTGTTTGGTTTTGAATTATTTTTTCTATTTAAACTTTCCATCACTTTTGCAATCCCTTTGTCTGAGTCGTTGTTCCTGCCCGTGGTGGGGAGGGGGTTTGCCCCAACCCATTACAGATACTTACTTTATCTCTGCAACAGATTCATTCCTTGTAATACTTATTCACAGACAGGAGTTTGTAGAGGCATGCAAACCTGGGCATTTTGAGATGACATTCTATTGGAAATGGCAGTTTATCTTTATATATATATTTTTATATATATATATATATATGTATGTACCAAGGTGTACACTTCAATGGAGCCAGCTATTTAGTAGCTACCAAATCTACTTGATGACACAGAGTATGACAGATGACCATCCATAAGTGTGTTATACATTGGTTTCCAGGATAATCAATAATTTCATTTATCAACAATAAGCCTTCTGAACCACTAAGGAAGAAAAGGTCATTCATATGTGCTTCAGTCCCAGTGGACACAAGGTCTTCGTTTAATGTTACTGACACAGCAAGATGTTACATGACAATTTTTTTCAGCGGAAGACACAAAAAGAGAATTTTTAGTCACCGCTGTGGTGACCAATTCTACATTTGTTAATGTAAGCAACAAGAGGAGGTGGTGAGAGTCATCATTGTCCAGAAGTTGGGACTGACCACAGTGCTGTAAAAATGTGAGAAATCATAGTTAGAGATATGAGAAGAGAGTGAAATAGGGAGAGCAAAGTAAAACACGCAGTGAGTCCTGCGCTAGAAAGTGGAGAGGCTGTGCTGTTTCTGCAAGTAACCAGAGCAAAAGTGAAAGACATGGATATGTACATACTCACCTAATTTCCATGCTGGAAATTACAGCTCAGCCCATGTCTCCAACAGAGTAGTCTTTATTTCCCTTTTTCAATTTCCTCTGCTGAGAATACCAGAATTGCCATAGCTTGTTTGCGTATATGTTGCCAGAAAAACAGGAAAGAAAAGCATGAATCAGAAAGGAACAGGAAAGGTAAGAAGCAGGGCTTCTTAGTTCTTAGGTGCTCAGTTACCCAGTTTTCTGCTCTGTTTAGAAGAGGACAAAACAACAAAAAGAACAAACTCAGTATTGATGCAGCCTCTGTCTGGAAGGAGTGTTAGAACAGTTGGTGCATTAGTGATCCTGTGAATGATCATTGCTGTTCTACCAGTTCTGAAAGCAGGGGATGAAATAAGATGTGTTTTCTCTGCTAGTCCAGGTTCAGCTCCCAGGCCTGAACTAGCATGCATCAAGCACATTTGGCATGCAGGATTTCATGAACTATTCCTGCTTTCAGGAAGACATACAGTATTTTATTTTCAGATCCAAAGAGCAGACCTTTGCTCATACTCTTTGTTTCACCTTCAAGTTCGTTGTGAAGTTATATTTTCCCCACTGCTTGAGGTTTCCTTATTTTCACACATTTCCACTTCAGCAGGAGAATATTGTGCTGAAGCAAAGTGAGGTGTTGTCGTAGGGTTGGGGGAAAGGCCGGGCCCTTTCCCCCCCCTGTGAGTAGAGGGAAGAAAATTGAAGGGAAAAAGAAAAAAATGCACAGCCGGATTAGCAAAGGAGTGGGTGCTGTATATTTACAAAGCAGTTTAGGAAATGCAGGTTTATGTACAGAATTTACAGTATTTACAATATATATAGAAATATACAACAAAGTAACACAGGAATGAGAGTTCCCTCCTCTACTGAGGGGGGTTCCCCACCCCTGCTCCCCCTTCTCTCCCCCTTTCCCCAAAAGAGGGTTAGAAAGAGAGAAAAAGAGAAACTGTTAGTTAAAAAGCAGTTATGTGTTAGAATGTTAGAAGAGGCCTCACGCTTTATCTGCTTCAAGGTCAAGCCTGGCCGAAAGCCCAGAAAGCTGCAAGCTTTCTGGCCAGCGAAGGAGGGGAAGAAAGACTGACCAGAAACCTGCTGTACTCCCAGTTCAAAAGGTGCTTCCTCCCAATCTACCAATGAAATTAGTTTAGATCTGTCTTTCGTTTACAAACATTCAACCGCAATATCCCCTTCCTTAAAGGGATAGCCTCAAACGGTCACAGGTGTTTTGGTTTGGTTGGTTTGTTGGGTTTTTTTCAAGAAAGAAATTCAAGCTTACCTTAGCTCATGATCTGCCAGTTATCTTTCATTGTAATGTGTAAAGTTGTATTTATAAATATTTATGTAGGAGCTATTTAGAAAACCAGGCATTCATTAGAAACTCCCTTTAGAACATGAATGTGGCTGAGCACTGAACATGTTACCTCAGAGATGCATTTTTTGTGCCTTTGAACATCTTCAGGCTTCAACAGCGCGAGGCCCTGAGCAGTCTGATCTAGCTCCAAAGTTAACCTTGCTGAGCAGAAAGCTGGTTTATTGTCAGCTGAGTTTTATCCATTACTTTTTATTCAATAGAAATGTGACATGTTACAAAAAGATGTAACATGAGCTCTAGCATCCAGAGCAGTCTCGGCACTGTGCTCAGCCATCCTGACAAGCTGGGATTGTCAGTGATGCAGCCATGAATATCCCATGTTTTGAATGTATCAGGAACATATTTAAACAACTGCCATCATTTCTTACCTCAAAATCTATGGCAAAATCTAAGGTCAAGTGTCTTGCCTACTGTGAGTCCATCTATGCAGACCAAGGGAAGTACAGGGGGCAGTGAAGAGGAATTACATTTTAAAGGACTGAAACTAGTTTCTCTATGGGTAAAACATTGCCAAAAGTTTCTGAAACTTTTACAGGTAGAAACAACCTCTGTACATCCTGCCTTGTGAGGAGAAATGTGACATTTGTCTTCTCTTAGTAGCAGCCCAATAATTCAGTTGGGGTGTCAGTGGTCCAGCAGCTGCTGTTGCCCGTGCCTGGCTATGGCTGGATGTAATTGTTCAGGAATAAACTTGTCTCTGATTAGAGACTAGCCCAGTTCTGGTTCCTACAGCAGGATCTGTATGTGGTGCAAGTTATTGTGTGGCCATGAACTTTCCCAAAACCAGGAATAAACATTTAACTATGTAGCCAATGCTTATGTGCAAGACAATTAACATGTAATTAATTTGTTTTTTTACACTACAACTCTCTAAAGTAAAATTTTCTTGTTTAATGATAATAGTGAAGTAGGTAGACAGTTCTGATGTGGTATTTTTTAGTGGCATTTCAGAGTTCATCCTAGGCTTGCTTTACAAGTTCTCTTTATCAGAAGAATGCTTTGCAGTTCCATCTCTCCAGTCATTAGATATGGGGTACATGCTGGAACATGTTGCAGGTACTTTTGGGTCCAGCTTTGTCTCCTTAGAAACTCAGAACAGGGCAACAGTGTGAAAGAGGAGAACATGAAATGTAATCAGGTCTCAGCCCAACATAGAGCTGGGATAGAGCTCCAAGGCACCCAGACTGCACTGCCCTAGGAGTTGGAAAGTGCTCCTGAATCCCACAGCACGAGCACAGATTAAGGAGGATCAAGCAACTGTCTCATTCCCATATCTCAGCCTAACAGAGTTGATAATGGAAGAGATGGATAATTTTGGTAAGGCATGCCATGGTTGACATTAGTACTTTTTCTGGTAGACCTCAAAGCTTCTTCCCTCTGCCAGAAGATTGTCATGTCTAGTTACGCTTTCAGTTCCACCACAACCAGAGTGGTGTTGTAATGCATTTGGATATTGCAAGGCAGGTCAACAGTTCAGATCACTTTAGCCGGTCTTGGTGGGAGTAAATGCTTCAGATAAAGTCATGGTTAGACATTTGCAGGGTATTTTGTTTGCTGACCACCCAAGACAGGGATGTATGAGCACAGGAATGGCCATACAGAGCTGGAGCAGCAGCCAGAAGCAGACACCTAGGACAGAGCATACCAGGGGAAATTTACCATGCTACTGATCCTGTCTGCCCCCAGTATAATTTCCTACCACTATCATGTCAGGCACTTTCTGAACCAGATGTATTCAAATCACCTTTTATCTGTGTCTCGTTTACCCATGTGATTTTCCTATTACATACACGCACTGCTTGTGTATGCTGACAAATTCCTCCTTTCTTTCTCGACAAAAAGTACAATTTTTAGTATAACATCACCTTAAAGTGCACTGATTGAAGTAACTACTGATAATAAAAGAGTAGTACATATTTTCCTTTTATGATTGCCTTGAGTGCTGCTTGATATGTTTTCATGTCTAACATTCCTTAGGCAGATGTTTGCCTTTCATGAAACATTAATTAGAATCTAAGAATCAAAGAGGAGGGAAAAAAATGTATATATGCATGTGCATCTGTTAGTGAATGAGAGACAGTAGAAACTTTGTATTAAAAAAAAAGGCAGTAAGTAAATATTTGAGAGGAAGACTTTACCAGGAGATTACACTGGTATTTAAGCATGTTAAAGCAAAACCCCCACACCTGCTATGTTGTTATAGAGTATGACTTGGGCATCTCACTATTAGGTTAAATTATATAAATTGTTAATAAAAAATAATCCATAACATATTTCTTCACATATTAACATATAGTGTTTATAAGGTTACTTCCAAGAGTATCCTGAGAGGAGAGGTAACATTATACAGGCTGTCAGAAAATGAAGTTATGTTATGTGAAAAGCTTCTACAAAAGAAGGTAGTTGAGAGCTGGAAACGAGGAAATGCAGTTCAATTTCCCTTTTCAAAAGAGCACAGAGAATAGAATCGCAGATTCACCAAGGTTGGAAGAGACCTCAAAGATCATCACCTGTCACCACGGACCTCATGACTAAACCATGGCACCACGTGCCATGTCCAGTCCCCTCTTGAACACCTGAGTATACCCACATCATGCCTTTTAACATCTGAATCTTGAAGGTCTTAACAGAAAAAGAATACTTCATCTCAAACAAGGTGAACTCCATGAATGACTGCTGTGCACCACTGAAATTATCAGTGAGACAGAGGGCCTAAGCAAAGGTGTTGGGGAACATGGTCATCCCTGCTTCTGACTGTTCTTGGCAAGGGAGATGCTCTGTGCGTTGCATGTGGTCGCCACTGCCTCTCTTCACTCAAAGAAGGACTGACAGCTGCTGTGGGTTTGACTGAGCGCACTGCTTGAAGTGCTGCCCCACCACTGGATTGAAAAGCCAAGGTTTTCAAAGATAGGGCAGAAAGCTTGACTTATGGGCAAAATTACTCATGTAAGAGTCCCCCTTTCTGTAAATGTTAAGTGGTCAAAACCCAAGATGTTTCTTTCTGCAACCCAGGTTCCCAAATACTGAGTGAATGCTAGAAGTCTAATAATTTTCTTCAACTATTCATTACCATCTGAATGTAGACATGTGATATTCTACTTTTCTGCTTTTATTTCCTTTACTTGCACTTTTAATTACTACAGTTGGCAGGTTGGCCCAGAAGGTTTGTGTGTTTCATAAAGTAAGGATTCACAATGCTAAAGGTATACTCTATTTTTATGTTTGAATAGTGCTTATTGGTATCTTTTTAACTCTTTAAAAATGAAGAAAAAAATGTTAATACCTGCATGTCCAAAACTGGCCTGAGGGTGAGATTTGACTCTTCACCTGCTGGTTATGTCCTGTATTCCCAAGGTGCATTGTCACCTCCTAAGTATTTAGCATGCTAATACCTCCTAATTTTGGCTTCAGCCTATCTATTAATCATAGAATTATAGAATGGTCTGGGTTGGAAGGGACCTCTGAAGGTATCACAGTATCACTCAGCCCATCTCACAGAATCACAGAATCACCAAGGTTGGAAGAGACCTCAAAGATCATCGAGTCCAACCTGTCACCACAGACCTCATGACTAGACCATGGCACCAAGTGCCACATCCAATCCCCTCTTGAACGCCTCCAGGGATGGTGACTCCACCACCTCCCTGGGCAGCCCATTCCAATGGCGAATGACTCTCTCAGTGAAGAACTTTCTCCTCACTTCAAGCCTAAACTTCCCCTGGTGCAGCTTGAGACTGTGTCCCCTTGTTCTGGTGCTGGTTGCTAGAGAGAAGAGACCAACCCCTTCCTGGACACAACCACCCTTCATGTATTGTAGAGAGCAATGAGGTCTCCCCTGAGCCTCCTTTTCTCCAGGCTAAACAATCCCAGCTCCCTCAGCCTCTCCTCATAGGCCTTGTGTTCAAGGCCTCTCACCAGCCTTGTTGCCCTTCTCTGGACACATTCAAGTGTCTCAATGTCCTTCTTAAACTGAGGGGCCCAGAACTGGACACAGTACTCAAGGTGTGGCCTAACGAAAGTGGAGTACAGGGGCACAATGACTTCCCTGCTCCTGCTGGCCACACTATTCCTAAGGCAGGCCAGGATGCCATTGGCCTTCTTAGCCACCTGGGCACACTGCTGGCTCATCTCTGCAGTAAGCAGGGGCTTCCTGAAGTAGATCAGCTTGTCTAGAGCCCTGTCAAGTCTCACTTTGAATATCTCCAGGGATGGGGCCCCAACCACCTCCCTGGGCAACTTGTTCTAGTGTTCCACTACCCTCATGGTAAAGAACTTGTTCCTAACATCCAATCTAAATCTGTTCTCTATTTTGAAGCCATTGCCCCTTGTCCTATCACTACAGGCTTTTGTAAACAGTGTCTCTTCATCCTCCTTGTAGACCCCTTCAGGTACTGGAAGGCTGCTATTAGGTCTTCCCCGAGCCTCCCCTTTTCCAGGCTGAGCAACCACCGCTTCCTCAGCATTTCCTTGTAGCAGAGGTGCTCCAACACACTCATGATTTTAGTGGCCCTCTTCTGGATCCGCTCCATCAGGTCCACGTCCTTCCTATATTGAGGGCTCCAGACCTGGGCACGGTACAGAATACAGAATGCAAAATTAATCATGTTGGAAAAGACCTTTGAGATCATCGAGTCCAACCTATCGCCCAACACCATCTAATCAACTAAACCATGGTGCTAAGTGCCTCATCCAATCTCTTTTTAAACACCTCCAGTGATGATGACTCCACCACCTCCCTGGGCAGCCCATTCCAATGGCAAATCACTCTTTCTGTGAAGAATTTCTTCCTAACCTCCAGCCTAAACCTCCCCTGGTGCAGCTTGAGACTGTGTCCTCTTGTTATGTCACAGGTTTTCTGTGAGAAGAGACCAACTCCCACCTGTCTACAACCTCCCTTCAGGTAGTTGTAGAGAGCAATAAGGTCACCCCTGAGTCTCCTCTTCTCCAGGCTAAGCAACCCCAGCTCCCTCAGCCTCTCTTCATAGGGCTTGTGCTCCAAACCCCTCACCAGCTTTGTTGCCCTTCTCTGGACACATTCCAGCAAGTCAACATCTTTCCTAAACTGAAGGGTCCATAACTGGACACAGGATTCAAGGTGTGGCCTAACCAGAGCAGTGTACAGGGGCAGAATGACCTCCCTGCTCCTGCTGGCCACACTATTCCTGATGCTGGCCAGGATGCCATTGGCTTTCTTGGCCACCTGGGCACACTGCTGGCTCATGTTCAGCCTATTGTCAACCAGTACCCCCAGGTCCCTTTTTGCCTGACCTCTTTCCAGCCACTCTGACCCCAGCCTGTAGCACTGCATGGGGTTGTTGTGGCTAATGTGTAGAACCCAGCACTTAGATGTCTTAAATCTCATGCTGCTGGACTCTGCCCATCTGTCCAGACTGTCAAGGTCCCTCTGCAGAGCTCTCCTACCCTCTAACAGATCAACACCTGCCCCCAGCTTGGTGTCATCTGCAAATCTACTGATGATGGACTCAATCCCCTCATCCAGATCATTGATAAAGATATTGAACAGGATTGGTACTCCAGGTGAGGTCTCACCAGAGCAGAGTAAAGTGGTAGAATCAACTCATTGGATCTACTGGCAACACTTCTTTTAATGCAGCCCAGGATGTGATTGACCTTCTGGGCTGCAAGCACACACTGCCTGCTCATGTCCAGCGTCTCATCCATCATCACCCCCAAGTCCTTTTCCGCAGGTCTGCTTTCTATGACCTCATCTCCCAATCTATATTGTTAGTGAGGATTGTTCTATCCCAGCTGCAGAATCCTGCACTTGGTCTTGTTGAACCTCATGAGGTTCACATGTGCCTACTTCTCCAGCTTGTCCAGGACATCCCATCACTCTGGTGTATCGACTACACCACTCAGCTTGGTGTCATCTGCAAACTTGTTATGTGCTGAATACTTTAAATTGTCTTACATACACTAATATTACAAGAAGAAGCTTTGTTGAGGATCGAAAAGTAGATTTTCCACTTGTTCCTTGTGTTGATTCCTCCCCCTCTACTCTGCCCAGGCGAGACTGTCCAGTTCTGAGCTCCCAAGTTCAAGAGAGACAGGGAAATACTGGAGAGAGCCCAGTGGAGTATTTTAAGGGTCTGGAACATGTGTCTTGCCGCCTTAAGTTGTGGCATTGTTGATAATCACAGCTAGTTGTCACTGAAATAGATGATGACAGTCCCATAACCCTTGGCCACAGATTCCCATCCTCTCCCATGTGTCAGTGCAGTTTTTTTGCAGACTCCACTGTTTAGAGTGGAGAAAAAAATCAGCAAAAAATCAGCAAAAGCAAGCACATTGCTCAGGGTGGCTTTTTTTAGAATTGATTTTTCATCATTGTGGGTCCCTAAGCTGGCTCACTGCAGAATCAGACAAGTGCCAGTGCCAACACAAGAGGAAGTAACTGGAGCAGGACTCTCCTGGTATGCCACCTTGGCCAAATCACATCCATCAACAGCCAATGGCCTGAGAAACACAGGAGGAACATGGCTTGCATTATGCCAATCTTGTGGGGCAGACTCTGGCTTGCCAAGCCCCTTATCTGGGCTGAGCAGTTGCTGCATGGTGCTGAGCTCAGTCTGGTTGTCCTTCTGTGGTAGCAAGGGTGGAGAGGACACAGCTGGTACGTGCCTGGGTCTCACTCCAAAATGAAGTTAGTGCCTGTTTTAGCAGCCATACATTGTTGTTTAAGGTGCAGACATAAGTCTTTTGTTTAACTACAGGGCCAGCTAGGGAGGAAATACAGCCTGACTGCTGCACAGGTTGATGTATGGTAAAATCAGGGGCACTTTGGACACAAGCTGGTGTATAGCTCTTAGCCCTGGGTCACTGTGTGTTGCATAGTCTTTTTCAAGGCAGATGGGACACATAGCCAAAGAGCCTGAGCTCCTAGTGGAGTGACCAAGGAAGAGTAAAAGTGGCAG
The DNA here is from genome assembly GCF_026170545.1 of Melanerpes formicivorus. Taxonomy (NCBI): domain Eukaryota; kingdom Metazoa; phylum Chordata; class Aves; order Piciformes; family Picidae; genus Melanerpes; species Melanerpes formicivorus. The sequence goes on along the minus strand of NW_027142353.1, from coordinate 3,562,330 downwards.
TCACAAGGACAAATGCACAGCACTGGGACACTGCTTGGGTTTGTGCAGCAGAGAGCAAAGCACAGCTCATTGCACATCACTGGCTCCATGCTGTCCGTGTCAGCTAGCTGTTGCCTGGCTTGCTGGGAGGCTGGCAGCACCAGGAAGCTTGCACTGTGGTGACCAGAGGTAACAGTGCATGTTTAGCACAGGGTGAGAGTACATGAGGAGGCTGTGGGTAGCAGCCAGTGTGCAATGACTTGTCACCACATGGCATGTTGTTGGTATGTCACAGCACTGAATGTAGCATTGAATGTAGCATGTCCCCAGGCAGCTCTGCTCTTCATGTATCACAGTATCACAGTATAACCTAGGTTGGAAAGGACCTCGAGGATCATCGAGTCCAACCTATCAACACAGACCCCATGACTAGACCATGGCACCAAGTGCCACGTCCAATCTCCTCCTGAATGCCTCCAAGGATGGCGACTCAACCACCTCCCTGGGCAGCACATTCCAATGACGAATGACTCGCTTGGTGAAGAACTTCCTCCTCACCTCGAGTCTAAACCTCCCCTGGCGCAGCTTGAGACTGTGTCCCCTTGTTCTGGTGCTGGTTGCCTGGGAGAAGAGACCAACCCCTTCCCGGCTACAACCACCTTTCAGGTAGTTGTAGAGGGCAATGAGGTCACCCCTGAGCCTCCTCTTCTCCAGGCTAAGAAAAATCACATCCATCAACAGCCCATGGCCTGAGAAACACAGGAGGAACAGAAAACACAGGATCAGTACAAAAAAACCTCCTACCTGTGCTTTTAACTGTATTGCTGCTTCTGCCAGGGGCCTTTCACGATCTGTATGTAGAATGGAGGTGAGACACCAAGGCAGTCATGGGCAGCATTTGCAGAAAGGAAAAATAACCCTGCATTATCAGGGTTGTTGTAATCCCTGTCGTGTGCAGCCCAGATCCCCTTCAGCAGAGCTTGATGGCCATCTACTGGCGAAGCCCCAGTCTTTGTTTTACTGTGCAGAGTTTTCTGCGTCATAACAGGCAAGCAGCTGGCTGTGTGGGAGTTGCATGTTTTCTCTTCTAGCTGTAAATAACACAGATGAAGTTTTGTAAATCATCCTAAATTCTCATATTGGTTTTATTCACCCTATGAGCAGCACTAACTACAGGTGATGCAGCTGCTTATGTAGGCAGCCAGCAGTCTCCCAGGCTTTCTGTTAGTCTAACAGTTTCTACACTAATATATAAATTGTACTGGTTTTAGAAATAATGAACTGCAAATAAATAAGCTTCAATCTGACTGGCCAGAACCCAGTTTTCTTCTTATTTTCTCTCTCTTTCAGACTTGATGTATCAGCAGTAATTTGATACATCCTGCAGTTTCACTGAGGTGTTAGGTGTGGCATCAGTCCTATTGCTAAATTCCACCTTGAGCCTTAACGGTTGCATGAGATCTTGGCCATTAACAGAACTGGCTTCTCTTCTGGATGCCTGGTACCTCTTGACTGCTGACCTGTTTCCAGGTCTTCACTCTGAGCAGTCTATGGCAGACACTTGAAGAGGGTTTATTTGCTTTTAATTTATTCATTTGATGTCATTTTAAAACATGCTGTAACCAAAAAGAAAACAAACTCACTTAAACCCCAAATCTGAGAGGTTCCTGCCATGTCATTTCTCAAAGTCATTGCCCACTGCAGTGCCATCAAACTGTAGTTTCTGAAGCCCTGTGATGAGAGCTACCTGGCAGAACCCCTGTGGCATTTAAAAGGCACAAAACAAGGTTTAGGACACTTTGTAAAATGTATCTGTGGCTGGTGAGGGTATTTTATAGAAATGCCCCAGAAAGAGGAGGGTGTGCCTTACTGCTGCATGGCCAAGGGAAAGAACATAAGCAAATCAGCTGAAAGTTACTGTGACTATCCTCAGAAATATCAAAAAGGCAGCTCATGCTCTTTTTAGCACTTCTTGTGGTATCCCCACTTTTAAAAAATCAGACAGCTTCTGTAAGGCTAAACCAAAGCTGCTGATACCAGGTAGGATCTGACTCCCTTTTCCACCAGTAAGTGTGTCTGCACTCTGGGTCTTTCTGTGCCGTGGGAGTTGGACTGTCAGATGAAGACCACCTTGAAGGTGTGCTCTCCTTGTCACTGGGACATCCTCCACTAGATCACGTTGCCCAGGGCCACATTCAGCCTGGCCTTAAAAACATCCAGGCATGGAGCTTCCACCACCTCCCTGGGCAACCTGTTCCAGTGTCTCACCATCCTTATGGTGAAGAACTTATTCCTAATGTCTAATCTGAATTTACCCTCCTCTATCTTGGATCCATTCCCCCTAGTCCTATCACCACCCAACACCCTAAAAAGTCCCTCACCAGCTTTCTTGTAGGCCCCCTTCAGATGTTGGAAGGCCATAATAATGTCTGCTCAGAACCTTCTCTTCTCCAAACTGAACAACCCCAACTCTCTCAGCCTGTCCTCATAGGAGAGGCGCTCCAGCCCTCTAATGGCCAGCCTGACCTAGTGTGGGGTGTCCCTGCCCATGGCAGGGGGGGTTGGAACTAGATGATCCTTGTGGTTCCTTCCAACCCTGACTGATATTATGATACTATGATACTATGATCATCCTCATGCCCCTTTCCTGCAACTAATTTTTATTTGACAGTCACTAAGTCATTCAGAAGAAGCAGGAGTGTTCATCTGAAGTGTTTAAAAGAGACATCTGACAAATCTTTAGGTCATTTACCTTGAATGTCAATAAACCCAAGAATGTGGGGGAAGCCCCAGAAACTTGATGAAGGACAATGTTGTTCCAGTACTGAAATTAGTTAAACAGGGGAGTATAACTGTAGGTGAATGTGACTGCTGTGTAGTATAACCATAATGAGATTGATAAGACAATCAATTAATGATGATTTATAGCTGGGTAATATAATTAATGGAAGTCACTGAGGGCTTGGATCTTGGCATACCAGCTTGATAATGGTTAATGACACAAGTTCATCTAACTGAGGCAACTGCAATATTGTAGCAAGGTTTAGTCAAGTGTTAGATTCAAAGCGCACTGTGTTTAGAAACTCGAGCAACACGACTTCAGTGTTACATTTTGTAAGTCCTTAAAATTGGGATAACTGATAGGCCTTAGATCATTGCTGTAAATTAATTGTCTTTCATGAGCATTCATGTTTCCTTTGTGATCGCTCACTGGCGCTGTGCTAATCTGTTTGTTTATCAGTGGTCTAAAAGGAAGGAAAATTCATTGACTTGCAGGAGATAGATTGGGAATTGTTAAAGGAGGAAATGGAAAACTCACTGCTGCAGGTGATATGGATCTGTTAGCAATCTGTGTGCAAGCAAACAACAGATGTTTGGCCAAGTGTGAGGATCCATAGTTCAGATCTGGGTATTGGAAACATTTTTTCATAAAAGATTTCAGGATTGCAGTCTATTTAAACTTGTCAAAGAGAGATTGTGGAGGCTATAATGAAGTTGTTTAGAAAGCAGCAGCAAAAAAAGCTTAGATCTAGACATGGGTAAAATAGAAATAAAGCTCAGATAAAGTCAGATTACCATTATTGGAGCAATATTTCAGGTATCATGGTGGTTTCTCTGGCAAAGAGCACTTGTAAGTCAAGACTTTAAAGTATTTTGTACTGCAAAGGTTGCTGTGGTTCAAGCACAAATAGTTTCAAATATGTGCTAGGGAGTACATTGTCAAAAAGAAAATGTTTAATTCATCATTAAGATCACTTCTAGCACAGTGTGATGTTACAACTGATCTTTTGAGGCCCAGGTTATACATTATGCTCTTTCTTAATTTTCTTGCTTCTGTTCTGCTTTTTAGTTCAATTTCACCGTTCAGTATTGAGAGCACAAGGCGTCAGAGAAGGTCTGAGTCTCCAGACTCCAGGAAGCGGCGCATCCATCGGTGTGACTTTGAGGGATGCAACAAAGTATACACAAAAAGTTCCCACCTGAAGGCTCACCGGAGAACACACACAGGTAAGACTTTGCTGGTACTGTGTGCTTAAGACAAACGGGTTCCTTTCTGCCTGATTTAGGTACCGTGGTATTGGACACATTGAACTTGTCATCCTAAACTAAGAGCGAAAGGCCTGCACCTAAATAACAGGAGATCTGAAGTGTATCAGCACTGGCATTCTGGTGCAAATCAAGGGCAAGCTTTTGAGCTGAGCTTTCCTGTTACTCCCACTTCACAGCACGACGGTGTCAACACAAACTAGACTCCTTTCAGATGAAACTAGACAGAAAAGTGATCTTCAGAGACATACCTACTGTGCTTCAATGAGCAAAGGGTGGTCATTGCTTGAGACCAACCAGAGCTATTCCAAAGAACACCCTCAACAATAGCATATAGTGTGGACATAAATCTTCAGCACCTTTTTTTTTCTCTTTCATTCTACAGACCTATTTGTATTGATCTACTGTTTACCTACAGATGTAGCCTTTGCATGCTAGGTGCCAGTATATGCCTTCAGTTCAATTCAAGTCTAGTCTCAAGACCTCAGTGTTTATTTCTGGAGGCTTTCAGAGGCACCTACCACATGCTGCTGGGGGAAGTCAGTCACTTTATAAGAATAGGCTGCACTAGTTCTCTATAACAGAGGTGCAAGAGTGGTGCCTAGCTGAGCTGCGTCACCTTCAGTGATGATAATACTTAACACTTAAGTCAATAGCTGGTGTCCTTATTAACATCACAGGCTGCTACTAGTCAATATGACAGGCATGCGAGGGTAGCTGAAGCAATGATGTGTAATTGTTTTGATTTTATTGTGGATAAACTCAGGAGCAGCAATTTGAAATCAAGAACAATTTAAAAGTGGATCATTGGGCTGATTAGAAAGGCTGTGGACAGAATGCTCAGCATCTCAGTGCTGTTCCTAACTGCTGCTGATTTGCTTAATTTGATTTCATTGATTTTTGTCCTCCTAATGTACTTCAACGTTCTTGTAACTCCTGGGAGAAAGGATGGTGTTTGTTCAGCATGTAGCACAATGTTCTTTGCCGAGAATCTACTGGCATTTTCTGTGGCGAGATGTACTCTAAAGAGTCTGAGATACTATTTAAATAAATTAAGTGATGGCTTCTCCATTTCAAACAAGGCCACGTCTCCATCACTTTTTCCAATATGTCTTTTGGTTGGTAGGACTTTTGTTGAGAGGAATACTGAACAAGGCTTCGTCCTAATACCCCCCTACTAAACCAATTTCTGTAAGGTAAGAGTCCCTTCCTTAAACAGCAGTCTGGGGGTTTCATTAAATTTCCCTCCAGGTCAATTACTGTAGTTTCTGTATATCTTTCCCTTAATGCTTGTGTCTTCTCCTTTCTCTTACCGTATTTCATCCTAATTCTTTTTTTCATCTCCCCTATTCTTTCTTGCCTTCAGTGTGGTCTGTCATCCCTGTCTTTCCAATATGTTTTATATACCCTTACCCTATCACCTTGTTCTCTGTCATTCTTGTTCTACTTTTTTTAATGTCAATCTAACCCTACTTGGTCCCTTTCTTTCTCCCTACCCTAATTTCTAAGTTGTGTCCCTATTCTTGCCTGTATCACCCTTTCAGCATTATATGCCTGTAGCACCTTAGAAGGCCGAGAGCTCAGCAGAAAACAGTAGACTATTTTATGTCCTTGTGCCACAGGGAGATCACTCTTTTCTAGCCTGCAAGACTGGCAGCCAGCCCAGGAGTATAAGCAAGCATCATGTAAGGAGCTCAGTTACAAAACTAGATGTGAACAAGCTCAGAAATGTCACACCCAAGTTAGCCCAGAAATACAGAAAGGTTTTCTCTGCTGTGACGTTTTAAGACACTTGAGAATCACATTTGTCCTGAGTCTGTAATTCATTAGTGATCTGATTAGCAGACCTGTGCTTGTGGGTGACACCCAAATCGGTGTTAGATAGTCTGCACTGCTGAATCTCAGGCTGTGCACTTAGTGTGCTCAAAGCTAGGTGATGAAGGCTCAAAGTGGTAATTACAGATTTTGCAGCTCTAACTCTCCAGCAGCATGAAGGGAGTTCCTCTACCAGCCGTAATCACAGGATCCATCTCCACAGCCTTGCTTCCCTGGCAGTTGGGTGTCTAGGTTATGCTATCTGTCTGGAATCTCTGGGCAGTCAGAGTAGAGGGATTGGCACCTCTGGGGCACATTATTCCCTTTTCAGGTAGACCCAGGGACTGGCTTGTGAAGGTGCTTCTCTTTTGCTACTGAATACAGAGCAAACCTGTTAGCTGGCTGAAAAAGGCAGCTGCCTGAAGTATTTTGCAGTCATGTTGGGTGCTGCTTTATTCCTTTAGGGAGAAAAGAAAAATTAACATCACATCAAAAATCTTCATTAAATGGTCAGCTGTTAACTTTATATTGTCATGTCTTCATGCCTGCTGCAATGTAAGAAGTTTTAGGTATAGAGAGGAGGTGAGCACTGAACATAGTCAGTGGCTCCACTGCGCAAATCTTGTCTCCCGCTGTTAAACTTGTTTGTCACAGAACATTTCTCAGACCATGGTAAGAAGTTGGTATATTCAGATGTGCATACAGCATCAGCCACAAGTGTACTCTCTGTACACTTGGCCTTTGCTTTTGCTTCAGGCAAAACAAGTTACTTATTTACGTATGACCCACAGTAATTAGTGCAGCTTTGGATAAGCATAAATGAAGTATGACAGCTATGCATGCAAAGGTGAGCAAGTTTCAGTAGGATACTTTCTGAGAAAAGATCACAGAAACTCAGCATTGCATAATCTGGACTGCTTGCTTTTTTTGTTTTTTAAGGCAGGCTGTTCTTGCTGACAGTTGTTTACCTGTGCAGGATGTGATTGAGAGCAAAAACATGATTATTATTTTTTTTAGCTACTGTATATTCATAGCCACTAAAAAGTTTGCATTTGATTGGATACAGGAGGAAAAACAATGTGGCATTTTGACAGGGTGAATAGTATCATAGTGTCATTCAGGGTTGGAAGGGACCACAAGGATCATCTAGTTCCAACCCCCCTGCCATGGGCAGGGACACCCCACACTAGATCAGGCTGGCCAGAGCCTCAGCCAGCCTGGGCTTAAACACCCTCAGGGACGGGGCCTCGACCACCTCCCTGGACAACCCATTCCAGGGTTTCACCACTCTCATGGGGAAGAACCTCCTCCTCACATCTAGCCTGAATCTCCCCACCTCCAGCTTCATTCCATTCCCCCTAGTCCTATCACTACCTGAGATCCTGAGAAGTCCTTCCCCAGCCTTCCTGTAGGCCCCCTTCAGATACTGGAAGGCCACAATTAGGTCACCTCGGAGCCTTCTCTTCTGGAGACTGAACAGCCCCAACTCCTTCAGTCTGTCCTCATAGGAGAGGTGCTCCAGCCCTCTGATCATCCTTGTGGCCCTTCTCTGGACACCTTCCAGCACCTCCACATCCCTCTTGTAATAGGGGCTCCAGACCTGGACACAGTACTCCAGGTGGGGTCTCACCAGGGCTCAGTAGAGGGGGAGGATCACCTCCCTCGACCTGCTAGCCACACTTCTCCTGATGCAGCCCAGGATCTGATTGGCTTTGCGGGCTGCAAGTGCACACTGAGAGCTCATGTTGAGCTTCTTGTCCACCAGCACCCCCAAGTCTCTCTCCTCAGGGCTACTTTCCAGCCAGTCACTGCCCAGCCTATATTTGTGCCTGGGATTGCCTCGACCCAGATGCAGGACCCTGCACTTGCTCTTATTGAATAGCATGGTTGGAAGGTGTACTTCTTTGATCTTAATTAAAAATGTAAACAAAATATTCTAAACTGTTAACAGTTGCATTTAATTCTCCTACCAGTAACTCCTAGGTTCTGTAAACTATGCTGTCATCTAGCTCCCCAGTACTTCTCACCAGTGTCTTCAAAGCTTAGTGTATACTGCTGTGGGCATGGAGTCCACTGGGGGGCGAGCTTGAATTACATATTGTCTCCAACTAGAAGAACTGCAAGTGAAACCTGTAGTAGTTAGAGCATTTCATAAATCACAAGCACTGGTATTACATTTCTCTTTCTAGTATCAGCTTCTTGTTGTTTTGCCAAATCATCAAACAAAGCTATCAGGAGGTATCGAGTGTGATGGGGAGCCTTCAGGGCTTGCAGGCGATCTCACAGCTCAGGTTTATCCACCCTTCCTGCAAGGAGAAACTGTGAGAAACAGGCTTGCTGGAGTTGTGTTGAGTTAGCTTCTGCTTCAGTGAACTTAAAGAAAATTACTAATGTGTGACTCTTCAAATGACTAATCTTTAAAAATGGGAAAACCAGCAGCCCTGGATTGCATTCCCAGTCTGCATGTGGCTGCACTGTGCTCACCATAGGTGCTGGTGTCAGCCCCAGGAATGGTGAGAGCCGTATCTGCAGTTCCCATTGAGGTCTGTGCCTGTGCAGCCCCAGTGGGACTTGCCTTCTTCACTTTACTGCTTTTACTTTGAAGATGGAGAGAGAAGCAGCTGTATCATTTTTAAATGATGTGTAATGGCTGTTTCAAGCCTTAGACAATACCAAAGTTGTCGTTGACACTTCCAGTAGTGTAGCTGAGCATTGTAGAGTAAACAATAATGGTTCTCTCTGTCCTGGATTTTTCACCCCAATGAAAACTTCATTCTAAATATATATATATTTTTTAAAACAGTAGGGGTATATATATATATATATATATATGTATATACTCTGTAGGTGTGACTCAGTTCCCTCTGAAGAGAGATGATGAAAATCTAGTATGTTTTATGTAAATCCAAGAGTTAAATCACACCACTGAGAGACTGGTATGGGTTATAAAAATGAGACTTTAGTAACTAATCAGTGAAGCTGGTGAAACTGGGAATCCCAGGTCTGTGAAACTGTAAAATGCATTAAGTACTTCAATTATTTTGGCAAAAAGCAGACAGAAATTTTCTTGCCATAAAATTGAGGACATGCATCTTAACCTCCTCTTTGGCTGCCTGGACATTTCTGAAATGTCAGTGGAAAGCTGCAAAAGAATCAAAAGTGTTTGAAAAACTCTCTGCAAAATTTCACTTGACTAGTCATTATTTTTCAGTCATTTGTCACTATAATGAGCTAAGGTTTGTAAGCTAGAAATGGCGAGCAGGGTAAAGCCCTATGGTCATGCCATTCATGAGGTCAAATGGAAGGCAGTAAAGTGAAATAATGCATTTCATTATAGTCTCAATCAATATATTAGTTGTGTATAAAGTGTGTGTATGGAAACATGAGAGGATGGGGGAGTCCGTGTTGGGGAAATTGTGGAGGGAAAACAGGAACAAACATCCAGTACCCTTTGGGCTCCTTGCCATAACAGTGCAAAGCAGGCATTAGAAAGTGAAAATACCTTTTGGATAGATGACAGTGATCATATGAAAAACACACAAACTCTTTGTCATTCATACTAATTTCAGTTGCCGCCTTAATTTGTTAAAGAATGGAAAGCATGATCATCAAAATATGACAGGTTCCAGCTGCCAGCAGAGACACTGCAGGGCAGTGGCTGCTGGCTGTGCATGATGTCCTGGGGCACACATGTGGTGATGCAAACTGATGGCTGACCAGGTGGCTAGAAGCTATTTTCACTTTTCATCCACAGGCTACATAGTCTGCAAATCCTAGCATTTAATATTCCGTGTTAACCTGAATCATGTTTGCATATCATGGTCCAGTTTCCATAGACATCATCTGTCTCCTCTTAAATAGGCAGAGCATGTAAATATGAGGCATATTATGTAAAACGAAGAGGCAAATTATGGTGTCTGTTAGGAGGCCACAAAGTCTAGAAACACATGTTGGGTAGTACATGTGAGGGAGGTTTAAACCTCTTCCCTTTTTTCTGAGTATGCAGAGTACATGCTGAGTGGTGTGAATGTGTCCCAAAGTGATGACTAACATGTAGAGTGACCTGAGAAATCTAACCAACTACACAGTTACTTAAAGGGAAATTTGATTTGTCTTGTATTTTAAACCTAAAGGTGCTGATGGCTAAATCCAGTTCTTGCTCATTGTGGCTATCCTCTTACCCTATAGAGAAGGCCATGGAGCTTAAAATGTGTGAGTTGTTCTGAAGAAGTAATAAAGAAAGAAGATGCCTGCTTTAAGGTTATGTGGGACATAATTTTCCAGCAATGATACAGAAGAGGTTGCTCCCTATCACTTCCATGGGATTTTCTTTTATTCTAGGAGCAATCAGCACTCCATATTTATGTGAAACTTTATTTCAGTTGCTAGTTACAAATTTCTGGAGGATTGTGGCAGAGCAGATTTCTGGGCTCAATGGAAGCAAAAGCTTGGCTTGAAGTGGTAATAGACTTAGTCCATGAGTGTAGGGCATCGTACAGCCACAGCCATAGCTTTCCTCCTGCCTCAAAAGGGAAAAGAAGGTAAAGGACTGTAACCAGAGCACCTTCTGTGTGCCTCAGGTTCTGGGCTGCAACTGCTGCTTTTTAATCTGTGAACCCCAGTTAGCACCAAGTCTGAATCACTTTTGTCAGTGCCACTGCTGCAGAAGCTGCAGCTACTTCACTAGGTGTTTAGAGAGCCAAGCTGAATACAGCCCCTGGGCCAAATGCATTTTTTAGCGTTTGGTGCTTTGTCCCTGATTATCATTCCTGAGAGATGAGATACCTTTGCCACATATGTGATAAAACCTCTTTGTCAGTGTCGGGGGTCTTCAGTGGTGTTACATATCAGGAATACAATTTTGTACCAGAGAAAATGACAGCATTTCCTCCCTAAGATGTTCCTTTATAGCTGGGTTCAGACACCACCCTAGAAGAGAGAAGGCTAGCAAGTACAGGGGTGTTTTATTTAGTCTGTGCTTTTTCAAACATTGCATTCCTCTCACTCACTGTTGCTCTATATATTATTTTAATATGAAAGGGCCCCTGTCATTAGTCTTTGTTCACATTTTCCTTTGAGCAGTTTCAGAGTGAACTCAAGAAGACGCAAGCACCAACAAAAAAAAGTTATTTTGCTCTGTGTTTGAAACCTCCATTCATTACCTGTTGTTTCCTTAAGGGTTGTTTAATGCATTTTGCTAGCTATAAGCTCCAGCGAAATATTTACAGATTTGTAATCCCTTCTTTAGGCAAACATTGGGAGGAAGCAACATTTTTCAAATAACTCTTCTGGCTTTGACTTGAACTCTGTAGATCTTTGGCCTACTTTAACATTAACACCTCTTTGTCACCTGCCCTCTAGACTTGCTCTCCAAAAGCCCAGCTTTTCTTTCTCATGTCTCATGTCCTCCTTAGGCCCTAGTCCCAGAGCTCTCCCTCCTCCACATAAATCTGTCTGGTGAAAAAAGCTGCAACAGCCGGTTCACATGCTGTTCCAGAATCTGAGAATTTAAATAAACAAAGGCAATTTAAGAATTAATTTGCTTTAGGTAAAAGAGGAGGTTCTATTTGTATTGGGTGCTGCTTTTATTTTTTAAGAAATACTTTCTTTCAGTGTTTAAAATATACTGCCAGTTTAAATAAACAGTAGAGCTTTCCAATGTGGAAAACAGTATATTTCATGGAAGTTTTCACTTCTAGCTTTTCTGCTCTTTCTTCATACAGTTTCTATTTAGAATATAAACAGATTATTTAATACATGGGGCTGTAGAAGCCTCGAGCTGAAGCCTCAGCCTATTCCCATTGATGTGACGGGGTTCACATTTTAGGACAAAACTATATTTACAAGTAGATGTCTGCTGGTGCAATATGTACCAGGGTGTAAAAGCAGGCTTACCAGTGTCACCACAGCCTTGTAAACTGATGTTCAGAAATGGGAACCTCTGGGTGTAATGAGATAGTTGTCTGTGTCCAGCTACTTACGGGCAGGTGTCCATACCACAAGAAGCTTGTACGTCCAGTTCTCTTCCAATAGCCGCTCTGTGGAAAGTTAAATTATTTCATTTCTGGCACGTTTTGTGAGCTCTGAATTCACCTTAGACACAGGGAGTCATTCCTCTGCATTGTAGGTCTGATGTTGTGCCGATATGGAAGAGTGCCCGTGTGGTTATTCCAAGGCACTTTGATGGGAAAGCAAGTCTAATTGCATCTGTGATTGCTTTCAGTCTCCAGGTTATGAAAAATATTTGCAACAGTGCCCCTTGACTTTGTAAATATGGGGTGCATATGTGTTTTGTCTGTGTGTGGCACAAGGGAATAATGATAATTTCATTATGCAGAGTAAAATTTTCTCTAAGGAAACCTTTTAGTACTTAACATTCTACCTCCAAAGAACTGTAGTTCATCTAAGGTCTCAGGCATGATTGTGGTCTACCATATGTAGCCCTGCAGTGGCATGAAGGCAAGAAAGACCTCTTTACTCTCATTCTCTCCAAAATACTTTCCCAGATGTTGCACCCAGACCTGAAGGAGTAAATACACAGTACAGGGCTTCCAAGGGTGTTAACTCTTGCCGCTCTCTCAGTTCTCTACAGAGAGAACAGGAATAGCAACTTGCTACCGAAATACCTGTTGCTGGTTGATACCCTGTGTCTTTTGGGAGGTGTGTCTGGAGGTGCTCGTGCCCATCCTGCCATTTTCAGGGCAGCCTTCCATTAGAAACTTGGTCTTTGAGTGTGGAACATACTCAAAACTGCAAGTAAACTTCACAAAGCTTCTTTTTTTAGTGCTTTATTGAGGTTTTCTTTTGTCTCTGCTTTATTTTTTTCCATGGCTAAAAGGAAACAAGAGGTAGTAGCTGAAAGGTAGTGTTTTCAGTCTTCACTGTGTGCAAGTGTGTAGGTAGAAAGTTGGGGAGGTTTTGCAAAAGCTTTTTGTTTCTTGGGAAAGGAGAAAAATTAGATGACAACTCTGTAGGACAAGGGGTTATTTGCTCCACTTCAGTGTTTTCTCCACATAGGATATGAAATGTAGCACTATCTTGGTCACATTAATGGTATTTTCTCTTGTTGTGTGTTTTTGTCGGTTAATATTGTTCTTTAGTAACATACCTTCTGCTTTTTATGGCAATAAAAATCAGCGTCTCTTCATTTGGGAAGTTGAATTCCATTTGTAACTCATTTACTTTAATGATAAGAAGAGGAGGTTTTAGTGCTCTGTTTCTGCAGACAGCCCAGCACACCAGGGTTGCAGTCTCTACTTCAGCCTGCCTTCTACCACAGCGCAAACAACAAATGGTCAGTTGTGCAAAACTGTGTGGGACAAAGCTTATCCCTTAGAGCTTTTTTTGCTTTCTTTCTTTGGGAGGTTATTTTAGAGTAGAGATTGTCACTGAAGAAATTGTTTTGTTCCTCATTTTCACATGAAGAAAACGTGTTCCTGTGCTTTGCCTAAGTCAGACTGAGAACAAGGAATAAAAAAACCTGAATTTCAAGACGTGTCACAAGCAGCACAGTATGTTCCTGTTTTACTCATAGAAATTGTTTTCCCAGGCTTGCTCAATTGATACGAAACTTTAATCTCTTCCCAGACAGATACTTTATTTGCATATTTTGCCAATTCTGAAACACGAAAGTCAGACTCACCACGTTCACCAAAGAGATGCCGTGCATTGGTAACTTGGAAGCAGAGATCTAAATCATAGAATTGGATTTTTTTGCATCAAACTGATTGGAAATATTTCAGATTTTTAAAGGGATGAAACCGAGATCCAGCAGTTTCATTACAGAAAGTAAGGTGTTCCTAGGATGTGAGTCATAGCATCGCTCTGTGACTTTTTCCATGGGACTGTTTCTCCGCAGTTTTGGGAAAGTTGCTGATCCTCGCTGTGTTGGTTTTGCTACCTGCAGGATGGACACGATAATTGTTACACAGTGCTGTTACAAAGACAGACTTTTATGAAGGATTACTCTTTTCTTTTTTTTTTTTTCTAAAGCGCTTTATAAGGCACTTTGAAGTTGGAAAGTGCTTCATAAGTGCTCTGATGTATTTGCATTAAAAAATTATACTAGTAAAAATATCACACAAAAAGTAAGAGTTGTGTTCTTTTTCCTTTCCCCTGCATCTAAAAGCTAAGCTGCCCTCTTCCTCTGGGAGTGCCTGAGGATGCCCATTATCAGATAGTGTTTTTGCTGTAGAAAGATTTTTTCTGCCTGAACTTGCTTATTTTTAGTAGAAAAGCAAAGCCTAGTTTACCATCATCGGTGCTTTTCAGTTTATGATTTCCCCTTGCTGAGTCCCATTAGTATGGATGCAGAGGGACTGTTCTATATGTTTCAGAACAATTGTGGTGTTTACATGGGAGCCAACACCAGCTGGCTTAGATAGTACTCCATATATATATACATATATATATATATATGGATATACATACATATATATATGGATTCACCAGATGCCTTCAGCCCTGGAAAGCTGAAGATCTGTTGACCTCGACTAGAAAAATTAACATCATAGAATCATAGTAGAATCATAGTATCAATAAGGTTGGAAAAGACCTCAGAGATCAAGTCCAGCCTATCACCCAACACCTCATGACTAACTAAACCATGGCTTCAAGTGCCACGTCCAATCCTTTTTTGAACACCTCCATCAAACATTAGGCAGGACCATGCTTGCTGGATTGTTTATTTTCTTTCTACTTGTTATGGGCTAAATCTCTAGGTCCTCATTCTGGTTTTACATGGGGAATACTCCACCAAGAGTACTGGCAGTAGGGGCAGAGTGTATAAAGATGTGGCTGTAGACAGCAGGGCTGGGCAGGTGCCACTTATTAAATTGTGCAGGTTTGGCTCAGACCTGTTGTATTTTGTGAACAGAGTGAGGGACAGCATCTGCTTCACATTCCCTCCCTCACATTCTGGAAACACTACACAAACCTCTAAACCAAGTTTCATCTCCAAGTGCTTTTATAGGCTTGTCCTTCTCAAAAGTGGAATTCCAGCATGTGCCACTTTCACAAAATGATGAAAGATTAAATACAGAAAATTCTGAGTAGGTGGCTGAGCCTGTGCCCCTGAACAGTCCCTAGCTGACTATTACTTGGAATGAAAATGTTACCAGTGTTTCAAAATGCTAAATATCATTGCAGCAAGGGGCTACAGAGAAGTGGTGGTGACTTAAAGTCACAGTGAGAATTCCATATGCATAAAAATTAGGTAGATGGGAATGTCTGAAGAGGACACAGATAAGAAGGGAGAGGGAACTCTCCTGTAATACCAGAGGGAGAGGTGAGTTTAGGCCAGAGAACAAAATCAGTTTAGAACTTGATCACAGAGCTGTATTTTGTCCTGGTAGTAGACGGCGTTACCTCATCATTACTTAATGGCATGGTTGCTAAGAGCCTGCTAAACTGATGAATAGATGAAGCTTAAATAATACACAAATAAAAGGAACTGCGAGTACACAGGGAGTACACAGGGTATCTGCAATTGCAGTAAATAAAGTTCCTTGCCCAGGGAACATAAGCCCAGCTCTGTTGCCTGGAGCTCCAGAGCAGTTTCCCCACTGGCAGAATAAGCCATAACTATTTGCGTGGTGGTTTTGTGGTACTCATCTTTGAAGTATTTGGCATCAAATACCATGATACTAGCTAGCTGATGGGTAAAGAGTAACTGCCTAGGAACGTACTGCATGGGAAATTCTGAGACTGTGGACCCTTCATCTGTTACATGGCATGGTCTCCTGCTGGTACCTGCACAGGTTTGGGGTTTTTTAAGAAATATGTAAATGTCTTTGGGTTGTAAAGCAGAAGTTTGAGAAATATTTATTTCCTTAGGTGAATGATCTTCCAGATGTTAAAGTACATTAATAAGAACATGGGGGGACAGATGTTGGGCAGTGAGGAAGGTGGAAAATTTTGGAAGAACTAGTTGAACAGTGGTCATTATTCAGCATTATTGATTCATTATTTGCTTGACTTCAGGGAGATTTAATGAGTAACTGTTGAGCTGTGTTCTTAAGTGCTTACGTGAGAGGAGTCATGGTAAGGTAGGAAAAATAATATGGTAAAAGTAATTAAACTAATTTGGATTGTGGCATCTGGACTACAAAAGGCAAAGTTTTGGAGGGCTCTTAGAAATAGATGTTTTGTTAACAGAAGATTAAAAAAATGACTAGTTTCATTTGGGCCATTGAGTCATACCTTTAAAACTTCGTAATTAACTTCCCCAGACAATAGAAAATACTTTTTCGCTCTACAGGGAACTGTCTAGAACTTCTTCATGCTCCAGAGTCTCACTTCATCATGCTTCTTGTGGCATACCATTTGCTACCCATGTATTGCAAGACAAAGCAACAGAATAGCATCAGAACACAATTTATCTGTGCTTTGGGAGTTTTTTTGGTCGGGTTCAGGGTCAAAACAACAGAGATTTCAAAGGCGAGTTCAAAAGTAGAGGATCAGCTCCTGTGAAAACGTTCACAGCTTCAGGCATTTATTTTTAATTGTGTAGCTTCTTTAAGTCTAAAACTTTAGAGATTCTGAAGACTGAACTAACTAACAGGGTTTTCCAGTTTTCTTTTTCTCCTTGTGTTAATTACTGCAGGTTTTTTGTCTCTTTCTGCAGCTCTCTTTACTACTATTTTCCAAAAACTCTGTGCTGTTTTGTTTGCTCTTTCACACCGATATTTCCACTACTCTGAGCAAGACTCACCACCTGCTTTCTCTCCTTAGAGATGAAAGAGAATTTGAGTATCTGGGTGCGTGACAGTAACTCTGCACCCTTGCTCCAGTGGCTGCCAAGCCATTGAAGGAGCAGAAATGTGCCCACACTTTGAACCCAAGAATTTATTAAACACTTAAGCTCAAGAGATCACACAGAGGCAGAAGTGACTGAGCCAAAATGGTTGAGTATTTGACTTCAACTTCACTACAATCCAGTCTTGAAATGGAGAAAGAGAGAGAGAGAGAGAGAGAGAGAGATAGATAGACAGACAGACAGACAGACAGACAGACAGATAGATAGATAGATAGATAGATAGATGTATGTGAGTGCTTGGGCTGGTTTCTTCCAGATAACAAACACGTTTTGTCCCCCTCCTCACTCACTACTTTTTAGGCTACACTGCTGAGGTTCTGCTTCTCTCTGTTGATTGTACTGGAAAATTTTACTATTGAGTGCTCAAACTCATCAGCCAAAGCTGGGGTGTGATACCCAACACCAGCTTCCTAGCCCCTAGGAATTCTGCTCCTGCTGGTTGTTTCTCCATCCTTTCAACTTCTGGGTCATCTGTTTTTAACAAATTCAGTAGTTAGTCTGTGTGCCTTGGATGTTACCAAACAAAAGGTTAGGAGTTAGTATAGTATTGCTTATGAATAACAGCTATTTTTTAAGCACCTGTCCATCCACAGATAATGGAGGTGTTAAATAGAAAAATACTAGTATTTTTCTTTCACTAAAATGAGGTTTGTATAAAATGTTTTTGTTTAATCCTAATGAAAAATCATATCACAGTTTTCCTTTTTTTAAGGTGCATGTGAGTCAACATCTTCAGAGCAATGCTGCTTAGCCTGTATTTTTGCCTCCTTTTGCTGTACGTGTGTGTTCAATTGAAAATAATGAAAGGTCTTCTTAGGTTGAGCTCCTAAGAGTGATATTCCTTCAGTGGTGTAAATGGCTTGAGAGGAATGTGGTTAGTCCTGTCTCTTTCACATAACTCGGTAGGGGCTGGGTTATCAGGGCTCCTTGAAGAGCAAGGAAGCAACACCTGAGAATTCCAGCCAAGTGATCTACACTTATGTCCTTCCATCAGCTGGCTTTCATTTCTTACTCAAAGGGAAGGTGTTTTAAGGGATCAGCACACTATTTTTGGTATTCGTCATTCACCAGCTCTCCCTTCCTGCATCAGGTTCACCATTTGTGTTCTACCAAAGGAAAGATCTGACATGTTCTGTGCTGAAGAGGCTATGGCAAGGGAAGGATCTCATGGTTGGAGAGACTTAGATTTCAGATGCTTTTAAATAAGAATCCAAAGCTTAAGAAATAGCCCCACACTTTGTCCTGAAAGTCTCTGTGATCGAAGAAATCAGCTGTGGCAGTATCCAGAGTCTAAACAAAATGAGAGTTTAGAAGTATGTTGCGGATGGACGAGGCAAGCTCTCCATTTAGAAACTGTTGATGTAGTGTGATGAGACCATTAGGGTAGGCCTAAGAAGTTGGACTGGCGTACTGCTATATTTGATTGGTACTCCACATCAACTGTTTGTGGCAAGGATATGTATCTAAGACAAATCAGTGGTGAGTCTGAGCACATTTTGCAGCACAGTGTCACTGGCAAGAGTGTGCAACCCTCTATCTGCCATGTAGCTTGTGCCCATCCAGACTCTAGCAGCTACCAGATTCCAGGTGCCTAATGCTGCATCCATGCAGGGGACTCAGGGCAACGAGCACTATTTGGTGCTTTGGTGAGGACTGTAAAATTATCTAGGCTAAGATGCTGATGGTGCAGCTATAGGCTGTGGTCAGTTGAGAGTCTGGATTGTTGGGTTCTCCTCACAGCAACTGTTTCTCACCCGCATCTGACATCAAAACTGCAGCACAGCCCAGGTGGTTCACAGAAGGTACCAACCCCAAGGGGCTCAAATGTTGCTGACGGCCCTGCCGGCATGTGGGTATAGCTTCCAGCTTCCTTACAGGGTACCTGTGGCCATTTCAGATGGACTTTTCTGGGCTGTTTGAACTTTGTGATGATACTCTTACTCAGGAATTTTCTTTTGAAACCAAGGGCTCTCAGCAACGCATTTAATGACTTTTGAAGAGACACATGGAGGGAGGTGCTGCCTACGACAAAGCAAGTGTTGCATCACTGGTTCATGTAATTGAAATAGTTTCTTGCAAACTGCTCATGATTCACAAGAGATAATAAATAACTGAGGAACGATTGTGTCTGATGAAGGAAATGGTTGTTGCAGCTCTTTGGCTGTCCTGGTTGTTATTAGCTGGTTGCAGAAGGGGAGGTGAAAAATCACCTCACAGAGTTTCCTGTCCTGAGTTCTGGTGCATGCTTGACTCTGGAATCAAGGTAACTGCCAAGACCATATAACATGTAGACATTGAGGGATGGTGATAGAAATGTGATAGCCTACAAACATGGCAAATATCTCACATAGCCCAAGACTGATCTCATTGAAGTAAATGTGTATTTATCAACCATGTAGCACAAGTCCCAAAGCTGAATTTGTTTAAAAATTGAACACCACTCCTGGTAATGTCTTACATGCAAAATTAATTTTTACTGAAAGTAAGTGCAATAAATAAAGAGGACGCTCCACAGATTGAATGTTTATGTTTAACTGGGAAATCGTAGTTCATTTTTTACCCACTTGCCAAGAAGTGTCCTGCAGTGCTGTTTATGCAAATAATTAGAAACCTTCATAAACTTCATTAAATAATTGGAAAGCTATGGCAGCCTGTGATAAGTTGCTGAAATATCAGGTAATCCATCCATTTCTGAAGAAAGCATAGCCTGGTAAGACAAGAGTAGCAAACTTGTATGGTAATAGTGAGAATAATTACACAGCCCTTTGTCCTGATTTTAATCCTCGCATCACCCCTGCGAGGTAGGATCTATATTGTTGCCTTAATCCTGCTGATTCTCTTAGTTGTGTGAGTGCTGCAGGAATGGTAAATCTCAAGGCCCTTTCCTTATATTCATCAGATTCAGTACCTGGTAATTGTGTAATTTGGCCTAAAACAACCCCTAGGCAGTGGGTGTTCACAGGAAGCGTGCAGAAGGGGTTGCAGGGATTAAGAGCAACAAGGGGAAAATCACCACCTGTTTTTTTTTTTTTGCCCCCTTTCCTCTTTCTTTTGTCTCTCTCAGGAGAAAAACCCTACAAATGTACCTGGGAAGGCTGCACCTGGAAGTTTGCTCGCTCCGACGAACTGACGAGGCATTACCGCAAGCACACGGGAGTGAAGCCATTCAAGTGTGCAGACTGTGACCGCAGCTTTTCCCGCTCAGATCACTTGGCGCTCCACCGCCGCAGGCACATGCTGGTTTGAGAAACGCTACCTGTTCCAGCTGAGTTTAAGAGCTGGGTCTCTTAACTATCTGGAGTGAATTCAGCAGGGCTGAATCCCCCTCTACAGTGTTAACAGGCAGGGCTTTCCTTGATGTCCGTAATGAAACAAACAAACAGAAATGACAGAAATTTGAAAAAAGAAATGGAAAAGTTAAAAAAGCAGGAAAAGAAGTGCCACTCTTCTCCTCACCATCTGAAGTTAACCCCGTCTGCCCCTTAGCATGGCTACCCCCTGAAAGTGTCATCGCAATCACCTGGGAAATAGCAGCCGAAATGCTACAGGACATGGGCATTATTTTACATGCTGCATCCTTTGACAAAAAAATGTTTATAGCTTGTATGTTTTCTCAGCTGTCGGACATTTTGTTCCTGAAAAATCACTGCTGATTGGAGGATTAGATACCACAAACCAACAATGATGATGAAAGCAAGACCTCTAGACCTTTATTGTCCCACCTTTTCCCCTTTTTTGAATACCATCTGGCCGGTGTCAGCATCATGACCAAGCTGTGCTGCAGACAAGCTGCATGTGAGTAGGCAAGAAGATTCTGCTGGAGGGGTCCCACTGAGGAGTTGAAGGGTCACTTGAGCAGACTTTTGCATTAACAATGGTGGCATTTTAATATTGTACCACAATTTGTCATTATGCCCTAGAGGACACCAGCCATTTAACCTTGTATCTTTTCTTTTTCTTTTCCTTTTTTTTTTTGTTTCCTTTCTTTTATTGTTGAAGTCTGTAAAATAAACAAGGGTTAGCAGCATCTCTGCTGAAAGTACAGTATTAAGTATCTGTATTTTACCATGGGCTTATTCAGAACTGTTTCCTGATTCATATAGAAAGAGCTCATCTAAAATCTACTACCCCATTCTCAACATGCAGTTTTCTTTCATGCAGCTAATCCACTTCCCCTTGACCATTATTTGAACATGAAGAAATAGATCTTACACTCACTGGTACCAAGATTAGTGGTGTAGCCATTCATGAAATAGAATTGAATGTACCAACAAAAGAAAACAGAAAAGAAACAGCTGCATCTCTTGCAGAGGAAAAAGCAATAATGAATAAAATGGCTCTCAAGACAATAATTTACTCCACGCCAACAGAGCGGGTGGAGGTGGGGGGAGGTATGCAGAAATAGCACATAAGATCATTTGAGTTAATCTTTCTGATGGTTTCACTGACCTGCTAGGTACCACAATTAAATAGTTTCATTTCCTTTAACATAATACTTGTGTCTGGAAAGCAAGAATGATAAAGGAAAGAGCTGATTGTTGAGGAGTCAGTGGATGAACCGTAAGTAGAAAGGAGAAATGTTTCTGTAGTGGTGCTCTGCAAGACATTAGGTTTCTCCCAGGGAATTAGGGAATAACAAGATTTTGCCAGCTGTCTAGTATGATATAAATGGCCCTTTATATGGGTACCAGTGGCTGCCTCTGCTGGGATTTTCAATCCAAGCCTTTTCAGATTAAATAAAAGGAAATTCTTGATCATTCCCATACAGCCC
The DNA here is from genome assembly GCF_026170545.1 of Melanerpes formicivorus. NCBI lineage: Eukaryota > Metazoa > Chordata > Aves > Piciformes > Picidae > Melanerpes > Melanerpes formicivorus. The sequence continues at coordinate 3,540,902 of NW_027142353.1, read as the reverse complement.
TATAATTGTGAACCAATTTGTATTAATTGAATTATGTAGGAAAGAGAGAAACTCTTAGTCATCAGTTGTTCATGCAAAGGAATAGTGTATTTCTGTTCTCTTTCCTCACAAGGATCTGTCCATTCAGCTAGATTTGACAAATAGGAGGCTTGGCAAGATTTTTTTAAGTGTTGAGATTTTTATTAGCTTAGAGGTGAAAGATGTATACATGAAAGTCTTTTGCAATGTATTTAATTATGAATATTTGGTTCCAGGAATTGCACAGATTAAACTTGTGATGTCACTTGTCGATTTTTGAATGTTTGAGCAGTCTGAATTAATTTCTGATCCTGAAGTAACTGTGGTAATGTTGGGAGAATTCTGAAATGAAGTAATCTTTTAAGAAATACCAGTACACCCATACAGATACTGAAAACAATTACAGTTAATTGAGGATTAATATGACTGGGGTGATATTTTATGACTGCTTTCACAGGCCCTAGAGTTTGTCTTTAAATACATTCAGTGTGCCCCAGTACCAGTTAGATTATCAACTCTCCGAGAGAACTTCAGTACTGTCAGAGCTCAGGTTCCCCTCTGCCAGGTGGTCAGGAAAAAAACCAGAACAAATTATTTGCAGGTATTGTGATAAAAATGCCTCTATCAGTTCCCATTGACTGCATTGCTAATCGACTTCCACTAAAGTTGGCAATATTTTGGTATCTGGCACCAAATCAGGAATGAAGCAGAGGTGTTGAGCGTCCATGCAGTACGTGAGAAGGCTGCTGTGGATCCGGCTCCTGGATAGGCCATGAGGCATTGAGGGGCAGCAGACCTGGCTATTCGTCCACAGTGTTAACTGCTGTTAGTTTAAAAATTGGTTGTCAATGTGGTGCATGAGATGGCTCATGGATTACCTCTGAGGTCTGTTTTTTATGTACTTCAATATCATCCTCTTAAATGGATCTGTCATACTCAGCATTTAGGGAAAGAAGTCTGGTCAATTGATAAAATTATTTTCCTGCCCAAAAACTTTCTACTGACTGATTACTGAGTTACAGTAATTCAGTTCAAGAATCAGCTGCATACAGAATTCCTTTCAGACTGTGTGATTTTTTTCACCCCCTCCCCCCCATAGAAAATTAAGTTGGTTTGACCAGAAATTCTTAGGGCCACCCTGTTAGCATACAAGAGGAACAGTGAGAGAGGTCATTTCTGATGTTATTCACAAAGGCACAGTATAACTGGGAGAACCCAATGTCTTCTTTAGGCTCCCCCTGCAGTCAGTAAAGAGAGAAAGACTCCTCTGAGAGAAATTGAGAGGCCTTAAGTTTCAGTATTCAGCTCTCATCTGCCTCAAGAAGGAGTATATGTCTGGGGACTCATCTCCCAAGGCAAAGGTTGGTCTGTGTGAGTCCCTTGTGTCCAGCTGGTTGCCCATTATTTATGCCTAGGAAATACTGCAACAGAAAGAGGGTTTGCTTTCATTCAAGGAACCCCAAAGCAGTACAGAGTTAAAGCAGCACTCACACCGAGGTATGTAGGCACAGAGCATGTCAGCGGTAAAGGAGTGAAGCCAAAGGTGAAGGAGCGTACACTAATTTTTCTTATTTCACAAGCAGGAAGTATATCCTCAACTTTTCCAGGACACATATAAGGGCTTTTTTGTGCTGCTATTACTCCTAGAGCACTTGCACAACCAGCAGTAGTCCACCGCTGGGTTTCAAATACCCAGTTCTTGGCAAGTTTCTTATTTATACCAGCACACACAGGCTTTGACTCCACATACTCTACAAGGTTGTTTTCTCTTGGATTTCTTTTTTTTCCTTCAGAAGAATTTTAAGATGTTACACTGTGAGAGAGGGGTGTCTGGATGTGGAGCATATGTGCCCCAGGTTTTAAGGGTGTCCTTCCCTCAGTGGATGCAGTTCAGACCCAGCAAACTTCCGTGTTTGTGCAAAGACCAAGGGTGATTGCTCCAGGATAGTTTCACTGAAAATCCCAGTAACCCACCACAGATCTATGGCATTTCATAATCACAGCAAAGGCTTACATCATATGTAGCATGCAGAAATACCAGGTCTCATCTTGCCACAGCACAGCAAGTCTGTCTCGATTAAGCAGTTGGGAGAGACAAATACACAGTGTCCCATTCTTTCAGAAAGACAGAGATTTATGCTTTTAAATGTGAGTAAAGGATGGGTAATTCCACTGTGCCTGTTATAGCTTACAAGGGAAACTGTGCCACAGAGTGTCAGATTTCATATGTTTTCAAAAGGATCCAATAGATTTGTCAGGAAATCCCAGTAGCCAGCATTATAGGAAAATGCAATGAGCAAGCAGCTTTGATACAGAACTTTTTAAATTTCAAATGGTCATTATTTTTTGAGCACCTGTTTTATTCAGCACTGTAAAACTGGCTCATTGCAACAGCAGTTTATACCTGGAGATGAAGATGCAGTATTCCTTATTCTCTATCATGCTTACACAATTAATTAAATAGATTTAGGCTGACTTGTATATATGATTATTTGGTGGAGTAATGTATAACAGCATTAACAGTGTTGAAAATTACATCAGTGATGTTGATATCTGGGGTAAAAATCACAGTGCAGAGCATGGACAAATTGCCGGGCAACCTTTCTCCCCTTTAATAGTGGGAATAACAGTGGTCATGAGTCTCATTTTCCATTAGCCACATTGAAAATGTATTCTAGCTGCCATTTATAAAATTATCTTCTGATAATAAATGCTGTTTAATGGAAAAAATCTCTTTCTCCTTTATTGAAGGTGGGGACATCAAAATTGGAGTAAATGTCACTATTAATATCCCGCTCATTTTTTTTTTCAGTTAGAACTTTGGTTAGGAAAGGTCAGTGTGCAAAACTGCATCTTCCACAGCAGAAAAGTCTTAAGATCATTCAGTAAATCCACCCTGCTCCCTCCTGCTCATCCACACACTCATCCATATATATCCCAACACTCCCATGTGCCTCCATCCATGTGCAGGTAACAAAAAAGGTTCATTTAAAAAAAAACTAAGAAAAATCTGAAAAGGAAGAATTGGAAAGAAACTCTGTAAAAGAAATTGCTACCTTCTTAAACCAGCTGATGTTACTGTATTATGCTTTTGCCTGTGATTTATATCTGGAGAAGCGCACCAAGAAATGTGAAGATTGTTATATTTTCACAGTTCTGCTATAGCATAACAGTTGCTGTGTAATGTATGCTTATGAAGTCACGCTCTTTGGTACCTTGAAAAGGCTTCCATTCTGATGAATTTTCACAGTAAATCAGGTTTTAGTACAAAAATGTAGCTATAAGGATACTGCATCTTTAGAAATCAAAATACTTTGAAAGTATTTTACTACACTTGTAACAGTTTAAATATTCTGTAATATATGTGATAGTGGAGAAGTATTTTCAAACTCAACAGTTTTACATGGGGTGTAAATAGGTTAAATGAAGTACATTTTTAAAAATCCTTTAGCTTTCATCAGAAAAAAAATGGTAAGATAATGCCTTGCAAAGCTTAAACACAAAACATAAGCAAATTGTTCTCTCTTGTCAGAGCATGTTTTCTCTGCAAAATGGAGCGGCCACTTCTTTGCTGTTTTGCAGATGGCGTGCGATATAGCAAAGTCGACTAAGTCAACCCTCAGAATGTCTTTGTATAAAGGGGAAAAAAAACCCAAAGCAACAAAAAAACAATCACAATGAGAACCATATGAAAGGTTTTGTGGGGGTTGTGCGGGTTTTTTTCCCTCCTGGCATTTTAGAGTGAACTGCAGATACAGTGACGGCAAACTCTCATTTGATTTTATTTCTTGTATTTCCCTGAATGCAATGCATCTTGAATAAAGGTTGCAGGGCTGAAAGGCAGCTGCTCTGTGCTGATTCCAGGGGAGTTTAGTCTTCTAGGTGCAGTTACATGTGAACAAAATTGTAGCAGGACAGTTGTGACGTTAAAATGCACATAACACTTCAGCAAGATAGCCTGAAATCTATTTTAAGAGATGAAACAGAAACTGAAAGTGCCTGTAATTAGAACTGATGGGATGTTCCTATACTTTTACACAGCAATAACTTAACGGGATTCTGTTAACAATAAGGCAAAAATGAAATTTTACTCCGAGGTCAATAATGCAGCACAGAAACAAAACACAAAGTGCCATTTGTATTTTCACATGTTGAGACACTGTGTTAAGAGGTTTTAGTTATTTTTCTCAGATAACATCTGTTGTGTACTTGTAAGAAGAAAATTAATCTTAGTTTACGACTTATATCCATATCGATTCTCGGTAGGTGTGTATGGAGGTCATTGTCAAGCTGTGTTTTAGGGAATTTCTTCCTAATTTGTGTCTGTTGTGCCCATGTGTCCAGGGTATTCTCTAGTGAAATAATCCAAAAACCAGCAATAAGCCCAGTGGAGGTATTTTTGGGATGTATGGTAGAATAGGGATTCTGTTGAAAAATCCTCTGCAAGTGAACTCTGGAAACACAGAATACACCTTATGTCTCCTTTATATTCGTCATGTAATGCTTATAGTATTTAATATCATCTTAGAACTGGTGGACTTCAGGAATGGACAAAATGTATCACTTTTTTTTTTCATTTGGGGACAAATGAGTGAAAAATTGGGGACTGTCAGTCTGGAGATTATTTGAACAGCAAACAAGAAGTCAATACTCTTCAAATGGAGTGAAGAGATTTTCATCAGTAGACTTATTGGTCTTACAAGAAAACGGCCACCTGTGACTTGCAATCTTCTTATTTTTTTTCTCTTGCAATTATTATTATTTTAATCTGGTAGGTTTCTGTAAAAGAGGAAATATTAACTGCTGCTAATGGATTCTTAAAATAGCAGTGTAATGCCACCCCTCCTGCTTCTTCTGCTTCTAAATATGAATTTATTCGAGACCAAAATGTAACTGGTTGCCCTAATACCTTTGCCAAGGAAGATTGCTTTCTGTTCTCTAAATTGAGCCAAGCTGCGTTTTGGACTTGAAAAATTCCACATTTTACCTAGACTTTCACTGCCATTGGTGAGTTGCTGCTGGAGTGGGAAGGTGGGTGCTTGGGCTTTATTCACTGAGGCAGGATTGTGTGTGGCACAGAGAGGCTGAATACAGTGCAGGTGCAAATGAAAAAGGCACATGGACTTGCATGTAAAAGCTGGACATTTATGCCATGTCAGGTAGTTGTGACAAGAGCACTAGTGCAGTAACAACTTAAGCATTAGCCACCAGTGGGAATAATCCCATCAGAATACGCATATATTTATTCTGTCATCCTGAGCTTCATCTCCGGATACTAAGCAGATCACACAATTCATGGTGTGGCTTTTAGGAGGGCACCAGGGAATGTGTCATCAGAAGGACAAGGAAACATTAGTTTCTTACCATGTGCCTGAGCCGTTTCTGGAGAGGAGGGTTTGGTTCTTTGTTCTGGAGCAGCAACACTACAAGGAGGAGCCCTTAGAAACTTGCAGTGTTAGGAAGTTTGGTTGACTCCAGCCCTGTGTTTTAGTTCTTGCATCGGAAAAGATAGCTTGTCTTCACCATCCCAAAATAAGTCAGGCTTTTTTTCCCCATTTTTTCTGAAAAACTAACATAGAATTTGAGGTTTTTTCTTGATTTTATTGATTTGCCAGCATACTTCTATAGCAGCTCAGGCTTACTGATTTTAAATTATGTGATAAACTAAGCTGCTCATTCATTAAACAGTTGTTCAGTCCTCCAGAGAAGCAAAAACTGGGCATGTGAATTAAGACAAAAAAATCGTTTGAGGTCCTGTTGTCCATATGTATGACCTGCAGCAGCATCTTCTGCTGTTCCCCATTAGTTTCAGCAAGCCAAGATGCTGATGGTTATAAAAGGTGAATGGTGGTTCACATATTGATTTGCTAAACCTTGCTCCATGGTGTGACCTCTGCATCTAAAAAAACAATAGTTCAGCATCTGGTAGGGGACCACAGTTAATGGCTTTGATGGATTGTCATAAGCATGAGCTGTGAAATACAGAAACAGCTTCAGAAACTGCTTTTATTCCTGCTCCTACCTTTCTACATGCAAAGATCTTTTTTGGAAAGACAATTTGAGCCACAATCTTCATAGCTGAACTAATCTTATTCACAACTCAGAGTTCATCTTGAGCATTCTGGTTTAAAACTATTTTTCACTGATACATTTGCATTTTATTTTTAATTTTTAAAAAGCCCCACAGTTTATTTCTTCCATTAGCATCCTCTACATTGCTTCTTTGGTAATGTAAGTTCCCCACTGAACACCTACACAGAATGCTCTCTTGACCTGCTGTCTGTTCCTAAAAAATAATCATCTCCCATTTGCACTTGCAATAGAACATACAGAGAGCTAGCTATGAATTACTTAAGTTCCATGGACCATCAGCCTTAAGACCTTCATCCCACACAGGCTGACACACACATTTGTACCAGACACACATTCATACACTTTAAACGAAGGAGAATTGGACAATGCTATCAACATGTGGGGTCAGAAATACCATTAAATTGGGAAGTTCTTTCAGCTGTGTTTGGGAAGAAACAACAATAATGAAAAATATTCTTGGCCAAGTGACTTATGGAAGAAGCAAATTCCCCTATGGCAGTAGTTGAGTGAAATCTAAGGATGGGTTTGCCTTTGGCCAGTAATCGTTCCTTCTAATCAGGCCATTCTCGTATGTACTGATGAGTGTTCATTTGATCCTCCTGTGTAAAAATACAAAAACATCCCTTAGTTTACAAAGTGATTAATTTGGAACTGAAGCTTCACAGCAATGGAATTAGCGTGTATGGCACCTCAATCTGGTTCTTAGATAAGATGCAAAAGGGAGGGTCGTTATCGGTAACCCCATAGAGATAATAATGTCAATAGAGGTCCTACACATAGAAGGAATAAAAATACCAGTGCTAGCGAGCAAGCATATTAGTTTGTTAAGTCTTTCCTTTGCCTTCTTTTCAAAAGCTTTTAAATGCAAAAATTACTTTCTTCCAAATTAAAAGTAAACACCTGAAGATCTAATTTCCCAATAGTTTCCTCTGCATTTATATACTATGTAGTGTTTAGGCAACACCTATGTTATAAGTTTATTAATATTATGTAAGTGTTGTTCTTGTATTTATGTATAGTGTATGTATTGTAAATATACTCAGAGCTTTTTTTCCTTACTGTAAAATGGTGATTTTTGCCCTATGATAATGTAAAGGGAGTCCCCTAATGAAATTCTGTCAGAGGGTGATTATTCCACTCTATTCTCAAAGATTTAAATGAACAAGTGTTATCGTTTTTAATGGTGTCTCAGACATATTTTGTTGGTGCATTGCTTTTCTGTATTCAACTTTCCTATGAATTGAGCTGTGAATTGAAATAGAGTTTAAACCTTTAAATGTATGCATTTGTATAATTATCTGAATGGAGGCATGAAGGTTAAATAAAGCATTTTGTATGGAACAAACCCCCTAATTATTACTGTGGATGACTCAAAGCTCCTGGAATACACAGTTATTAACTTTTTAAAATTAAACCTTTGTTAAAAAAAAAATCTTTTCTATAAACATATAGTGATTTTTTTGAATGGAATGTTTACTTAAGAAATGGATTTTACTTGCTTTTCTGAGGTTTTTTTGAAAGCCAGCATATAGAGTAGACAGTCTTTCTCCTTTCACAGTGTTTGTACATCTGTGGCAAAGCTGGAACAAATAAAATAGCACTCAGCAGTATAACAACAACAACAACAAAAAGATGTCCTAGGATGATATAAAATTATTTTGCATTACTATATAATCTGACTTCCCTAAGTGCTTCAAAATGGAGTTTTATGTCTGTCTGTCTCTGCTTCTTTTCCTAGTGTGTAGGGGAGCTGGCACAGTTAATGTGCTTGAGGTGCCAGCACAGCCAAGAGGAGGTTTGTTCGCTGTGTGCACATGAAGAAAGGGAACAGCTACTCAGGGAGGGCAATGGCACACTGGAAACCCTGGCTTCAAACTTACTGAAAAGGGTTGGTGTTTGTGATTGCTCCTAGGGATGTCGGGGCCTGTGGGCTTCTCCCCTGTGACCATTCTGCAAAGAAGCTTCCTTTGTGTTTGAGCCAGTCTGGGACAGCTGGGGATATCAAGTCAGGCTTGTAGCTGTTTTTTTGCCTGTATTGTAAAAATTTGTTTTTAAATGTGATTTTTCCCTTTCCTTTGTATTTCCACCCATCGTTTGCTGTTAACCAGTATGAGTATTTATCTAAAAAGCATAGTGCTACATGGTTGCAGGCAGAGAAGCAGCAAGTAAAGTTATTTGCTTTAGAGATCTGTGAGCCTTGTCAAGAGGTGTGTCTAGACCAAAGCCATGCTAGAACAGATCTTTAAGCTCTCAAACCGCTGATGAATTTAAAACTCAGATACTCCTACTGTCCCTTCCAAAGCACTTTTGCTTTCCACACAATAACTTGTTTGTTCTTCCTCAGTGTCCTGTGTGTGTTTAATAGCATTTTTGCTCCCAACAGTGCAATAAGCATAACATGCATCATTGCCTGTTTAGTCTGACTTCTTCAGTGAACGCCCACACTGTCCACTGCCCTGACCTGTGGTCTGTTCCTGAAAAGTTATTTCTTCCACTTGCACAAACAACAGCTCGATTGTCATATAATCGATCCCTCCCTTTTATTTCCTTTGTCACTGAATGGTGTGTTTGGAGTGTAAAGTTGATGCATGGTATTTTGTACACCATGCAGGGCACATCTGGCTCTCTGCAAGTGTGACAAGAAGCAGCTCTGGTAACGACCTTTGGTTTTGCACACTGATTTGCTGGTTCAGATAAGCATGGTCGTCTCTCTGCATGCAGTAAACAATTGCACTGGCATCATCCTTGAACCTGAGGAAACTGCCAGCCTCCCTGACAGAGCTCTGCCCGTGCAGACTTTTGCCTGTCTGCTGTTCCTCCTTGCCAACTTGCAATAGGCTGAACTTGCTATATTCCATCCTGGTGTACTCTGACCTGTTGGCATGAGGATTGGATTGGATTGAGTTGAAAGGGTGAGGCTAAAGAAGCTAAAGGACAAAAACACAATGCCTGTGGTGCACACTGTGGAAACGTCCCTTATCATCCCTTTCATCTTTGTAAATTAGGCAAAGTTATACCCCTTTAATAGACAACCAAAGGCAATCAGCTGGAGGGATTTGGTAGGTAAGCACTACATGACAGAATCACAGAATGGTTGAGGTTGAAAGGGACTTCTAGAGGTCAGCTGGTCCAATCCCCCTGCTCCAGCAGGGTCAAAGAGGGCCAGTTGCCAGGACTGTGTCCACATGGCTTGAGTATCTCCACAGATGTAGGCTCTGCAGCCTCTCTGGTCAACCATAGCCAGGGCTCCAGTCACTCTCAATGTACAAAGTATTGCCTGGTGTTCAGAATAGTACCTAACCATTTCAGATCCCTATTTTCTGGCTTCATCCATAGGCAGAACAATTGCCCTGGTTAAGGGTTTGACCCAGGCCATAACTGGCCATGGTTTTTTTTAAACCCATGGGTATTTTCCCTGAAGGGCCCTGAATAGCAGCAGTAGCCACAGCCCTTCCTGTTTGAAGCATACTAACGAAGGCATTTACTGCCTCACGTATTTGACTTACCAAAAATATATAGCCCATAATAACTAGGACTGCCACTTACAGAGGAATGAATAACCAGATTTAGCCAGTAAGCTCAAACATGCCAATATATTTTATCCTTCATGTTTTTTGTTTACATCTTTGCACAGCCTTGCTCACAGGTGTACTGTGCCCTTTCCTGGTTATCTTTCTCATTTACTAGAGATATTGATCTATAAAAGCTTCTTGTAAAATATTTCACATCATTTTTTTTCTTTTCTTTTTTTTTTAAGGTGACTTCTCTATAGCTGTATTTTTGAGCTTGTGCAGAATATTAACAGACAGAAACTGACAATAAAGTCCAGAAAGCACTACAAAAGCAAACAGCGAAACCAAGACGCTTGCAAAGCTCTATAAATCTCTGCTGAGCTCAGGTTGCTGTTTAATCTTTATATGCAGGTACGTCTCAAGGTTATCTGTTCCTGAGGGGTTCACTGGAGGTTTTTGTGATTTGTCATCTGCTCAGCTTCTTATCAGTCAAAGGTATTTCCCCTTGTAACATTTATTATGGGCTCCCCTCTGCGTTTCTTACTAACGCAATGCTCTGAAGAGGCCCTGGTATGCAGTCTGTGAGGAGTTATTAAATTGCCTTTTCCTGTGATCAACAGGTTCGTAAATGGGACGCTTCTGGTGTAGTGTTCATGGCTCTGCTGATAACTGAGTGCTGTCATTGGGTACTGAATGAAAACAAGGAAGCTTGCTGCCCTGGAAAGGTGTTTTCTGCCTCCATCCAGTAGCCTCTGGCAAAAAAAGTGTGGTTAAATACATTCAATAAATATGTCATATGTGTGGAAAAGAAATTACTGCAAATAACACATATAAAATAACCATTGTAGTACCTTAGATAACACGCTGGGGCTGATTTTGAGGCAGAAAAATCTCAGCCCTTTCCACTCTGCCGAAACTTGCAGCCATCATGGCTGATGCAATCACATGTCGCATTGTCCGAAGAGCTGGGGGAGGGAGCAGACCAAAACTGCTTCATTGCCAGCGTGGCACAGAGCCCATCTGCGTGTGGCTGAGGCTGGGGCAGCAGAGTATTTCCTGCAAAATGGCTTCCTCTCCTGCCCCTGCAGCCTGGTGGGAATGTGTCAGAACTACAAAAAGAGAGGGCCAGCAGCTGCAGCACCAGGGCACAGCTGTTCCCAAGCTATCACTTTATCCAACAGATAAAACTACTTTAATGTCTCATTTGTTCTTAAATACCAGCTATGTCTACACTGATGTCAGAAGCCTAACTAGTAGCACGTATAGGCATGCAAGGAGAAATATGTACCTGCTTAGTGCATGTATATTTGTACACACACACACACACGCCTGCACTGTATGCCTATATGCACGTATGTACTGACCAGCACCTTCTAAAGATAGTTGGGATGTCTCTATGAATTTGTGCCTGCAGGCACTAGAAGCATTACTGGGATAACCCTTAGGAGCCAGGTGTCCTCAAGGTTTTATGCAAAAACTGCATAGCGGTTTTGAAGCCCTTTATTTTAAGATGCTAAAGGCCAAGGCCAAGGGGAGGAAATGAACGTGATACTCCTTTTATGCTTGTACCACACATGAACTGCTGCTTCAAGAGGTGCCCCAAAGCCCATGGTGGCCCCTGGACCTGATGTGTTCTCACCTCCCACCACAGGTAGCATGGGTTCAACCTGAGCCCTGACTGCAAAGTGCATCTGGTAGGGGACAGTATGGGCCCCCTTTAGAGAGGCCAAAGGTCACTCAAACAGGCCTGATTCATGCACAGAGCACTACCACCACCACAGCACCTAGGCATGGACCGAGGTAGGTGATGAAGACGCAGAGCCCCAAGGTAGAGCAGGGACAAGGCAGAGGTTTTAGCATCATCCATACAGGAGGCTTGTCTTACATTCAGGGCAATGGACAGTTTCACAAGTAGATTTATTTGAGGGGAAACCTGGGGCTGCTAATTTGATGCCTTCTCTCTCCTCTGGGAAGCAGAGATCTTGTACAGCTCTGATTCCAGCAGGACTAACAAGACGGTGTAAGGAGCCCTATGGAAATAAAAACCTGAAATGAAATTGATCACAGCATGCATAAATTGGTAGCATGGCTGTTTCAGTTGGCTGGTGAAGTACACAATCTGTTTCTGAGGCGTTCTGTGAAAAATTAGAAAAGGCCAGTAGAGAGTTTCTGCAGAGCTTTTTGATTCTGATTATTCATTTATTTACAAATGATCATTTATACCATCTGGAGCTTTTCAGTGTAACTGAGAGTAAACTCTGAGCTTCCCAAGACTCTCTGAATGTGCCAAGGAAGGAAGGCTGCAAAGGCTTTTAGAATAAATGAAGCCAAGGCAGAAGAGTAGCTTGTTGTGATGAGGTGGGGGGAGAACACAGGGACAAGGCCCTTTTCCTTCTTCAGCCTTGCTTTGTTTCCCATTTTGTTTGACATTTGTAATCAAAGCCTCAGCACCTTTGCTTTAGTTATAATAACTTTGCTGTAGTAATTACATGAGCCTCCGCAGATGTACACATAACCCAAGTTTCTAGCCTCCGGCACTGACCACTCCCCAGACAAGATGCTTGTTCCTGTACCACAGTACGTGTGATTCTGCAAGTTTCATTTATCACAAAGCAGCAGTACAGACACAAGAAAAGTACAGCGAGAGCCAGGGGCTCAAGATGAGGTTTGGCACACACTACATCAACAGCAGAAAAGGCTTATTCCTTGAGCTTTCATCACTAACAGCATCTGGGAAGATGAATGTAACTCAGTCACGGTTACTGCAAATTAAAATAAATGAATAACCTGCCAAGTGTGGGACAGAAGTGTTACATTCATGGTGTTTGGTGTTTTGTTTTGTTTTTTGTTTCTGGGGTTTTATTTTCGTGGGAAGACTAACGTGGCCCTTCGGGACTGTCAGCTTTAGTTTGATTCACATTGATGGCCACACACCCATAAACCTTAAGGAGGTTTCAGGGCTCAAAATATTTAGCTTGACTATCCTAGCAGGAAGGTTACTGGTAGGAAGTAGGGTTGGCATTGGCAGCAGTTTCGAGCTTGAATTCAATTCAGAGTGGTAGTGACCAAATGTTAGTTCACAGGCCATAACTTGCAGGAGTGGTGGTGGTACCCAGCAGAGACAGTCATGAAAGATGCAGGGGGAAAGGCCACCATGCTGTAGGAGGTTGGAAATTCTTAACAAAGATATGAAACCAAGTATGTTTTTTTCTCTTTGTTATTCATTTTCTGTTTCTGGTTTGGGCTGCTGCAGATAGATTGAAGGACCATGTCTCTGCAACTCAATGCAGCAGGGCTGTGGTGCAGTCCCTTGTCCTGAAGGCATGGAATGAAATCTGCCCCATGTCCACACTGCTTGGTGCCAGCCCCTATTAAAGACTGGCTGTTTTTGCTGCATAACACATGGAGCTCTTTTGGACCCCATGTGGGCATACCCCTGTGCCACAGATTATATGCCACATATTTTCCCAAGTTTAGAGGGTCTAGGGCAGAGCCCAAGCTATGCTGCAGTCCAGGCCAGTCTTGGGCAAGAGGAGGAAGGCAGTGCATGCGCCAAACCTTGACAGCAGGACACAGAGCCTGTGAGAATGGTGTGGGAGCGTTGCGTAGTCAGCCAGGCTCTGGCCTCTGTGGTGCCTGCCCCTCCGTGTGAATCCTGAGTCCTCCAGGCACTCTCACTGGTGAGGGTAGAAAGGTTACTTACCAGTTCAGGGCTGAAGAGTAGATCATTCAAAGTGTTTAGCAGAAATAATGAGCAAGAGTGGCAGGAGGCAGCACAAACAGAAACTGTAAATTTGTGATGTGCTCTCCAGATAAATCTCTTCTAAAACATCAGTCACTGCTTCATGTTCCTAGATGTTTCCAGGGAGTTCCCTGTCACTCCTGAAGGAAATCCTTGTCCCCAGTCCTTGTCCCAAATCTGATATGGTTTGCCATCAGAGCCAATTTTTTATGAAATAGCTGATTTGGAGCCATTTCATTCAGTTCATGCCAAAGGTCACAAAACATATCTTGTTCACTGTGCCTAATGTCTAACACATCTCTTACCTTACACATGCTATGCCGACTGCAGTGGTATCTCCACAAGACACTGTAAGATTAATTAAAATTGACAAAGGACTAGGATGGGAAGTATTTAATAATTCTCATGTAATATATTTAGTTATGATGATAATAATACAGTAGCTAGAACATGAGACGGTGTTTTTTATTTGAGGGAGGAGCACAGGGTGCAGAACTCAGGGTTTCTCTGCACCCTTTTGCAGCAGCTGCATTACTCACAACCACAAAAATACCACCAGATGATACAAGTCATGGGTTGCCACTTGGGAAGGCAAGTCTCACACCACACTTGTTAGCCCAAGCCCGCAAGTTTTCTGGCCTTCATGCAGACCTAGTATTACAGAGATTCATCTGGTTGCTGTCTTTAATTCCTACCTAGCAGAGTGTGGTGGGGCTGAAGGGAGAAGAAAGAGTTAACAACAATATGAAAGAAGCTGTAAGACACTTTTATCATGAACCAAGGACTAAGACAGAAGTAGAATATGAAGTGAGGAAAAATGATGAAAGGACATAGGACAGTATCAATAGCCCTGGAGCTAAGATGAGGGTGGAGTGTGATTATACAGTAATCCTAGGGGGCACAATTAAAAGGAAAGAGGATTTAAAAGATTTAAAAATTGTTAGGCAGCAAAACACTCAGTTGGTGCCAAACATAACCATCTGTACCCTCATTACACTTCTAGCTGTACATCACGCTTAAAGGTTTTTAGCAATTGCAAACTTTCTGAGCATTATTGATGCTGATGTAGTACTACTCTTTTGAAATATGCTTCCCCACACCTCCCCCACCCTCCAGATTCAAACTGAACAAATACAGAAATGACATATTTAAAAAATGTGTACAAACCTGTCTGAGTTGTATTAGATTTATTGCCAGCTTTATATGAGAAAGACCAAAACTTATGTATCTCATGAGGGAACCTTGGTTTTCCCATTCTTTTGTAGTATAAAACTAGTATTTCTAATCCTAGCGGGCAAAACCATGATCCACAGGCTTAAAGGTTGAAATCAACACTAAGTGAAACAAATATTGTGAGAGTGATGTTTATATCTTTATGACAAGTGTTTTAAGTTTATTAAGATGTTGGAAGTTGGGCTAAGCCTGTATGAAAAGACTTTTAAGTCCACAATGAATGTTTTCGTATTTGAAATTATGTTGCAGTCCAGTTTTAATTCAAACCATGTATTTCTAGTGAAAAGAAGCTTCCTCTGCATCTGCCTAGAGATACTAAGCTTTTCTCATTTTCACTGCTCACAGAAAATGATGAAAGTTGACAAGGGTGCATATTCACTAAGAAGCTGCCACAGATTCGTAGGGTCCAAAAAATAGATCGTAGTATCATAGTATCATAGTATCGTAGTATCATAGTATCATAGTATCATTCAGGGTTGGAAGGGACCACAAGGATCATCTAGTTCCAACCCTGCTGCCATGGGCAGGGACACCCCACACTAGATCAGGCTGGCCAGAGCCTCATCCAGCCTGGTCTTAAACACCTCCAGGGACAGGGCCTCAACCACCTCCCTGGACAACCCATTCCAGGGCTTCACCACTCTCCTCCTCCTCACATCCAGCCTGAATCTCCCCACCTCCAGCTTCATTCCATTCCCCCTAGTCCTATCACTACCTGAATACCCTACATAGATTCATAGAATGGTTTGGGATGGAAGATATCTTAAAGACCATCTAGTTCCAAACTCCCCACCATTAACAGGGACACCTCCATAACCTTCTTGGACAACCTGTTTCAGAGTCTCACCACCCTCACTGTAAAGACTTCCTTCCTAATATCTAGTCTAAATCTACTCTTCTCAAGCTTAACACCATTCCCTCTCATCCTGTCACTACAAGCCCTTATAAAAAGCTTTCAGGTACTGGAAGGTCACTATAAGGTCTCCCCAGAGCCTTCTTTTCTCCAGGCTGAACAGCTCCAGCTCTTGCAGCCTGACCCCACTGGGGACGTACTCCAGCCCTCTGATCATCTTCATGGCCCTCCCTCTGGGCTCATTAAAGTAGACAATCTTTCACCACACTTTTCACCACAAGAAACTCTTGTGGTGAAAAACTGTTGACCAGTGCTTATCTTAATGTCAACAAGTAGATCAGACAGTGAAAAACTGGCAAAACTACTGGAATTACATTCCATCTAATTGTTTGAATTTCTGCACCTACCTCTGGGGCATCCTGTCTGCAGAAAGGGCAAAGATGCCACAGACTGAACCCACAAGACCGAGAAGAGTGTGCATCCTATGTTCATTCTGTGTTTCCATGTCGAGGTCCAATATCATACTTAAAATGTGCAATAATGGTAAATCTTGCAACAAAAATAAAAGTGATGGCCGTGGGTGCTTGACTGTATCACAAGCTGGAACTCTGGTGGACTTACCCTGTATGTTTAACCACCACATGAGTGACATGTCAGCAGTTTATGGACTGCAAAACAAAGCCATTAAGCTCTTTTGGCATTGTGTTTTTCACAACAAACGTTACAACAATGTGGTTTACACTGGAGGCCTATTAGCTCGGTTGGTCGGAGAAACTGCTTTGCAGCCTCCACCTGCAGTGTTGTGTGTGAGGGATTTATTTAATGTTCTGTTCATCACAACAAACAGACCTCCCGAGTAGCAATGTGTGTTCTTATATAAAAGATAATTTGGAGGGTCTGAAGACTTGAAACTCAAACTTGGTCATAATTATTAGAAGGTCACCTAGGAATTCTGGAGCAGTTTGTTTATCCTGGTTCCAGCCTGCTAGGTCCAAGAAAACACGCTTAATTCAATCCAGGTGACTCTCCATTAAATATAATCTTGTCTTAATTGGTGCCACCTTGACCTCTACTTGTGAAGTCTGTCTTGTGGTCTACAAGTCTAGCTCTAAGTGCTCAAACACACATTTTTCCATCTGATTCCTCATGATTTCATTATGACAACACCGCACTTCATAACACGCACGCCATGTGTGTGTGAAATGAAGGGAAAGTTTTGTTTCAAGACAATGTCTGAGAGAGATAGTAGATAATTTCTTAGGCTACCGGGTGTGATGGGCTCTGTTACTTGCACCTAGGTTAGTTGTCACAGCCTTTAAGATGTCCAAGATCAGGAGATCGGTGAGTGACTCAAAGACACTGCTCTCTGGGGCTGCCAGATCCTAGCTGCTTTTATAGCCCATGCTACTTACTCTCCCCAGCAGTAAAGTCACAATATCCAATTCATGTGACCACTAAGTGTTCTGCATGCATCCTGTGAGCTTAAGTCTCCACTGGTATGCTTTCCTCCTGGAGGCAGGTAACCTTCTTAGCCTGGCAGCCCAATATCAGGATTGCATTCGCCCTAGTGAGGCTATTTCCAGAAGACCTCAGCCTCTGTTAATGATTAACACTTTAGTGCAGCTCTGATGAGTGGAGTAACAGGAAGGTTGGGGTGCTCCTACAAAGTGGTGGACCAAAGAGCATTAAGAATTGCAGTTCAAAGCAGTGCATCAGATGCCCTCCTCTTGGCGTAAGGGCTTTTAATCTGATCTGGCATTTCAAGCTGATGAAAAGATTGCACTGAATTTCCATTTCTGACAGTGGCAGAGAAACAGAAGCTTCTTTATTTCCCCAAAAGCCACAGTTTCCATTCTGGGAAGGAGTACAGGAGTTAAGTAGCCCATATCACGGGCTATAGCCAAGAGGGAGCTTGTCATGTTTGATCAATGGCTGGTGGTAGGAGATATTCTGTGAAATGCGGTTTTAAAAAAAGAACTCAACCACTGACATAAATTAATACACTAATGATATTAAACCTTGGCTCCAGCGCTGGCTGCTGCTTCAGAGGGCTTGCAAAACTGAAGTTCTGAATTATGTACCAAACCCAGGCCACTGATCCATCTGGCAACATTTACAAATGTCATATCAATGCTTTGCCAGCAAAGAACAAAGTGGAAACACTGACAGGTCCCAGCAAGCTTGGAGTAGATAGAAACTGGATAGAAATTCACGTGGAGCATTTAAAGCAGGTACGATCTGCGCTGAGCTATAGGTCAGTGTCTCAGGTAGTTTACACAAGCAGAAGGTTTGAAAGCTTTCAGGTAAATTAGATGAAAATCAGTGCTATTAATAAAACTGCACCACATGGCATAAGGAAGTCGAGCACCGTTTGATACAACGCACAAACATGCTCATTGTCAGGATAACATAAAGTCTATTTTATATGCAGCATTTACATTTTGCATGGCAGAAGGCAGACATTTTGGCTTTCTTTCAAAGCCACAGCTTCTGGCATCTTTTGGTGGTGTGAATCTCACCTACCATTGAGCTGGGGGCAAGAAATGATCTTCCTTGGGGCCACAGAGAGAATGTAAAAATTTAAATTGTTTAGGAACAGAGAAGGCAAATAAAAGGAACTGATTTCTGCAGCCATAGTCTTTTTAAGCCAAGGTCAAATTCTGAACCCTAACGTGAAGATTTTTATAATGATATTGCTAATGCTGCCTAATGCCTTGGATTAAGCTGAGTAATTAATATTCTAATGCACTTTAGTACAGAAAAGATTTTCATATTAGTGCCCAAGAGCCACATGCAGTTCCTGAAGCAAAATCTGGGATCTTTGGCTTCCTGGTGGTGTGTTGGGATTCAGTACGTTCCACCTTAAGACAGCCACGTGGGAGAAAAGGAAGACCTGAGCATCAGAGACGGTTGGGGATAAATGTGAGATCTTTTAAATCTACCTGAGAGGAGATCAAGTGAGGTTTTGAGGTCTTGGGAAAAAAGGGTGTGCCGAGCAACTGTGGTGCAGGGAGGCAGTTGCAGAGTGTGCTTAAAGAAAGCAGTTTAGAGGTCAACCATTTTATTATGAATGTGTGCTGTGACTTACCTTTCTTTTTGGAAAACTTAAGCAGTGTTAAGGAGTGATGGGCAGCATGAAGGGGTGCCATAGATCATGTTGACGAGACACAGCCAGTGCTCCCCTGCATCCTCCAGATTATGCCAGTCTGGTGTTTTTGCGTCTTACAGAAATAGATACTCATTGTCTGTGCTGATGGATCTCACTACAATCCCCTCTCCAGTCCTGCCATGACTGTCTCTGTATTGCAAGGAATGGGTCCCTATTTCACCTTGGAGTGCCCCCCAATGCCTATGTGGTCATGCTAACCTCACTGGGTTGCAGCTGTGGTGTGTGGCAGCAGTGCTAAATGAGGATGTGGGACCCGAGGGGGACCATCATGACTCCCCACTGGAGAAAAGGCAGGAAGGAAGCTCACACAGACAACTAGCTTGAGTTCTGTTTTGTGATAGCCACATATTTATATGATGGTGACCCCCAAGCAACTCCAGAACTGCTTTAGCTAAGCTGTAATAATTAACAAACTATGGCTGTATTCCCCTGTATTCCACTGACTGGTTTTAAGAGCCCGTTTTGAATACAGAAAAGCATCGTTCATTATGTAGGTGTATTGTTCCCCATTTAACAGATGTATTTCCAAAGGAGTTGAAAGTCACCTGGATGGTGTTTTCTTTCGCAGTAGCTTTGGCTTCCATGGTACTATGCCAAGAAAGACATCTTTATTTCTGCCCTTAACTATCAGTGGTGTCAGCAAATTACTGGCAACAGTGCCTATTATTGTCTTCATCAGAGTAAGGATTTATGATGTCACAACTAAATTCATGAGGGACATTACATCCTTATAATTCATAGCTGACTCTTGAATACATGAAAGGAATGGCAATGTGCCAGCTAACAGAATAATTGTGTTACTTACCTCAGCCATGATAATTTGCTTAAATAAAAAAAAACCTAAATGCTGGTGCAACAAGGGAAAATTAATGCACTGATAAACTTAAAGGAGAAAAACAGGGAAGTACTGAGCAGTGTATTAAATACTCATCTCTTTGGCAGCACCATTTTCAATTTCTAATATTATTTTTGCTGGTGGAAGCTTTGATTATTATTGACACTTGATTCAGTCAAGAGGTTCATGGCAGCATTATTTAAATTTCATTTTCTAAACAAAAGGGTGGCAGGACTGTATGGCAGGGGTGGTGGTGGGGAAATGACAGGCAACAAATTGCAGTCATTCCATATTTTTGAAGAAAAATTGATTGACTATGCCTGAGAAGGTATATTAAGTGGGTATTCCAGAAGTCTGATTCATCTCACTGGTGGAAGAATTGCTAAAAACAGGCCCCCAGTGTAGACTCCTGGATTCTTCACCACTCATGTCAGTCTCATTGCCATGGTTTGGTTGTTTAGGTGGGTTGGACGCAATGATCTTGAAGGTCTCTTCCAACCTGGTTTATTCTATGTATTCTCATTTTTCCTTTGAACTTTTTCTCAGTGAGAAAAGATTCACAAAGGTGAGAAGAGTAGAGCTAACCAGAAAAAGGGATTTCTTTTCCCATGAACACATTATTGTCCCCATTAGTGATAAGAGGCCCCATGTGAATCTCATGAGGAAACAATCCCATCCCCTGTCCACCTGAGGTCCTTCACATGCAACCTACAAAAAGTATGTCCCGGTCCACCTAGCCTGACTGCCTCAGGAGCACTGTGACTTTCTCATAGCATGTAATGATAGGACAAAGTGTAATGATTTTGAACTAAAAGAGGGTAGATTTAGACTAGATATAAGGCAGAATTATTTTTTTTTCCACAATGACTGTGGTGAAACACTAGAACAGGTTGCCCAGAAATTGGTAGATGCTCCATTCCCAGAAACATTCAAGATCAGGTTGGATGGGGCTCTGAGCAACCTGCTCTAGTGTGGGGTGTCCCTGCTCACTGCAGGGGGGTTGGACTGAGTGACCTTTGAAGGTCCCTTCCAACCCAACCCATTCTATGATTCTGTGACTATTACCATCATCATCATCATTGGTTTAAGGAGCACTGCAAAAGCAGAGTTTTGTTTCAAAACTGTAAAATGTTGACTCAAAAGTACCATAATCTATATGGAAAAGGTGTCAAGCTGCCTTATGGAAGCCGTAACCAGAGTGTTCCTATGAGCTGAACACCCTGGAGCACATCACCCATGCAGTGCTGTTCCTTTCTTGCTGAAGTGCCTCACAGACCTCCTGGTTATTATGAGCGATGGGAAGTATAGTCCAAGCAACACACGTGGCTCACAGAGGAGAATTAGAGCAGAAACACATTTTTGTGGGATACTGAAGCAATCCTCTTGGGATCTAGACACTGGGGATTTGTAATTTGGCAAGTGTGCATTGTTGAATCAAAATATCTAGTGCCTTTTAGCAATTGAAAAAAAAAGGGGGGGGGGGGGGGGGAAGATAATTCTTTGCCTCATTTTCTCTGCTCTCCACCTTGAAAATTCTCTTTTAAAAATCATTTCATTAAAAGTCATCCTCAGTGAAACACTGTCAGTCAATTCAAATGAATGTGTTGTTTGCTGCAACAGCCTTAAGTAAAGCAGATGAAAAGGAGCAGCACATACCAAAGACATTTGCCTTATGAACCCATACCTAATTTATTAAATGCTAGAAAGGATTCTGGAGCTAAACAGCTTTTCAAAACATCACAGTTAAACTCAGAGGGATAGAGCAGAGAGGGAGAAAGGAAGGGGAAGCTTGGTGTAAGAAATCATCTATACAAGCTACAAAGGCTGCCAGACAAAATATTAGTCTTCTGTTAAATTATACAGTGTGATACGGAAACACTTGCATTCCTCTAGGTTTCTGAAAGGCTATGAAAGAGAAAAAACACCAACAAAGAAACTGAGCCTCAAAAGCCAAAGTCATGGATGGTATTCTCCACTCCATGGTAATCCCCAGCTAACACCAGCTCTCAGTTTGGTGCCCAGTGCCAAGGGACAGTAAGTGCCAATGATTTCACCACCACTATCCTGCAGCCTATGAATCAGAGACATTGTATGACCGCCAGGAAAAAGGAACCTGTTGAAAGAGATGTGCTCTGTATCCATGGCAGTCACCAGGAGAGTTACAAATTTTAGCCACATTAGTGATTGAAGTAAAGCAAAGGAAACTGTCAGCATACACATGTAAAAGGAAAAAATCCAGAGGGAGCAAACTACTGCAGTGATGTTTCTGTGAACATGTGAGACTGGAGAACAGTGAATACCTTGTTACATGACTTGTGAAAGCAGTTATAATTTGTGCTCCTTACATTTTGAAGCTGTTTACTAGCATAGATCATGTCATTAATGGTAAAACAAATTGTCTGTACTTAACTGCAGTAACTTAACTACTTAACACACCCAGCCCAGACATTTCTAGTTTTGTATCCAAAACCTATGAAGTGCAATTTCTCCTGCAACTTCTGTTAGCCAGACAGCAATATGAGTGTAATTACTCTGCAATGTGTCATGGGTTACCTAGAATACCTGAGTCACTTTGTATTCCACGTACTTCTAGTTCTTTGTGTTCAGTCTGAATGTTATCATGTTAAGATGGGATTTATTGCTATAAATATTTTTCTTATGACTCCCAGTTCTTGTCTGACGGTGATAAAAACCAAACTGACATATGTCCATTGTGTGGTAATGAACTTAATCCATGCCTTGTCTCTTGACTTTTATAATCTGTAGGCTGCATTGCATAAAGGAATGGCTTTCATAGTACTTCAGTCTTTATAAAGCAAACATTTATGGATTAAGGGTGCATTTCCCTACTGATACATGTTGGCACGCCTACGTCTAATTTCCACTGTAAAAGCCAAGAGAGACTTGTGGTTGGTAAGAACATGTAGATGTATTGATGCAGGTGTCCCACGTCCTGAGGCCGTCCAAAAGTCAAATCTACTCAGAACCAACTGGAAGATCACAAGGTTGGAGCAGTGAGAGGTTTTCTTCTTAGTGCTTCAGGTGCTCACACACATATCCTGCGTGCTTGTAAGCTGTCATCCTGCTATGAGAAGGTCAGAGTGCATATGAGGTCAGGCCAAGTGGACCTGGACATACATTTTGCATGCCGCATATGAGGACCTCGGGCATTTCTTGGTCAAACAATGCTGAGTACAGGTACCTATGGCTAACTCAGGGTGGAGAAGCAAAATCTGTGACAGGTTTATTTCAACAAAAATGACCTGTGGAATTGGAACTAAACAACATATTGCTCCACAAGCATGAAGAGAACACATTCACTCTAGCAGCTGAAGAAAATGCCATATGAAGAAATTGTTTCCATTGCTGGTCAGTGCTTTGGGGTGCTGGGGTGTGACAAATTACTCACTTGACCTGCTGTGTCAAAATGTACGTCTTCATGAATAACCCTCCACAAAAAATGTGGACTGTGTGAATCAGTCTGTCCTTAAGATGGTATCGGATTCAAAACTGTCACGATCCTGGGTTTTGGATTTGATTCAGATGTGGTCAGAAATACAAATGAATGATTTCTATAATTGGAAGTGACATTTCCATTTGTGTACACACTTTGAATCCTGAAACAAACACAGCCTACACCCTCTCTCGTGTCTCAAAGGTGACATGCTCATACCTAAAGGACTCTTTTGTTGTGAGGCTTGCTAGAAGCCCTACAATTTATGTACGGCATAAAATGTGTTTATAGCATTTAACAGGTCAGCTTAAGCAACAGATGACATGGGCAGCAACTTCCTCATAACCCACCATGAGTAAAGAGGGTGGAGTCTGTTTGAAAGGTGGAGATGCTTTTGAGAGCCTTTCAGCAACCTATTCAGGAATCATCCAAAGGCAAGATCAAACCTGTTGATTTACAGGCCAAATGGTTCATGCCTGTGACACATGCTGCAAAGTGGGAGATTATTGCAGCAGAACAGCTGTGATCTCATGATCACCAGCTATATGTAGATCTCATTGCTATCATCCTAGTCCTGCTTGGATTAAACAGGCTGCACACTCTGTGTGAGGCCATGAGTCAAAGGGACTGCAAGACTATTGAATAAAGTGGGATTGTGAGAGAATATTGTGCTCCATCTTTAGAGGAGGTATCATGTTGCAATCCACCACATGAGCCAGAGACCAAATGATGAGGATTTTCTTTTCTTTGCCACTGATGCTCCTTCAGTGAGCTGCAGTGACAAGGTAAAAGGAACCTTGGGTGTGGTAATGCAGAGGGCAGATAATTGCTACCTTAGCAGTTCTTCCTTTTGCTCAGAACACATCTAAACCTGAGCTTCCCCATGTTCAGCAAGGGACTGAAGACCCACCTCTTTGTTCAGGCTTTTAGCCAGCTTCCCTCTCTGATAAAAATACCTGCTAGTGAATGCAGAATTATTGGCAGTTTCATAGCAAACTGGCAAGAAGTTCCTACTTGGTTTTGTTTCAATGCTGAAGCATTTTGTAAGATGTTTATTTCCCAAATCAGGGAATGGTACCTCTTTGTAACTGAAGATTTGTGAGTACCTCAGATGTTTGGAGTACCTAAATAAAAATAAATGAAATAAAAGAAGTGAGGGTAATGCTTCCCTTTATGTTGAGGAATACCATGGATGCCCTAGACTGCTTTCACCAATGATGCCTGCCTGTGGCAGCATAGCTGTGCCCTGATCCTAGAACAAGTCTATGTCACTCTGAGGAATTCTCAGAGAAGCTGAAGAGCCTCCATATCAACCTGGTACAAGTCTTTGCCCTTAAACAGGTAAATTAACTGTGCTATTTTCTCACAAGAACCTGATTATCAGTCAAAATGGTGGCATCCCTGTCTGTCCAGGACTAACACTTTGCTCAGCAAGAATTGTTATGTGGAGGGAGGGGAGAGGAAGGAACACATTTCTGAGTTTTATTCACTTTAATGAAACAACAACCTCTGGAGAAAGGTTTATATGCATGTTCCCACACCTCCACACATTTGCTTTATATAGACAGCTTGTTGTAATCAGCATCTCTTCTACTCCTACTCCTTTCTCTGCAAAGTGACCAGAGGAGTATCTGCATTTTTAATTCTTCAGTATCTGGTTTCATGCACAAAAGCATCTCTTCTTTCACACAGGGGAACTGGTTTGAGGATACTTATGCAGCCTGTTTGCACTGAGCTGGATGCTCAAGACACTGTTACTTTTAAGTTTGGCAATAAAAAACTACTTTGGATAAAAAAGCTGCAGCTTACAATGACCAGAACTGCGGTTGCACCTCAGTATTAAAAGGTTCTTCTTTCTCGGTGACCTTCCATGTAACTGGATATGAGGTATATCTTTCTTTATGAAGGGCACTCTGTGTTGTATGAATGTAACTTTGAGATCTTTTCCAATATATACTTTGTTATAATGTTCTTCTTAAACAAACTAGCAAGTCTGTCAGAAATGGTACTTACTGCAGGGCAAGAGGCTTTTGACCTTCTGTGTAATTATTCCCAGCTCACCCTTGGAAGTCTGCAACACTCTGAACTGAATTTGTGCCATTGTGTGGTGCAAAAAGGAACTGAATTGCATCCATTAGTAAATTTGAACTGGAACACACAGTAAATGTCAAGAATCTTAATTGTGCTTTCTGTAATGGCTTCTAAGTCTACTAAGGAACAATCAAAAGCTATTAGTTATGACTAGGTAAACATTTTAAGGTTTTGTTTTGTTTTGTTTTTTCTTCTTTTCTTTTTTTCCCAGAAGACTCTTTACTTCTGTTTGATGAGTCTTTGTACATGACTTAATGTAAAATTATGAAAGAGTAGATGTGTTTATGATAAAACTAGTGCAGAGACATTTGTGAAAGCATTCAGGCCTAAATACTCTTGGTTTCAAAGTTCTAACTATAAATCTTTCTGCGTTAGTCCACATTATAGAATTATTTATTTATTATGCTAAAATACCTGAGATGTGTTCTTCCTGTCAGTCTGTCTTCTGTGATGGACTTTCTCCTACTAGATTTATCTTTCCCCTGCTCATCAGTATGGAGTTGGCCATGGAAGTCATCTTTCACTTTATGTGAAATCACAGTATCACAGTATCACCAAGGCTGGAAGAGACCTCAAAGATCATCAAGTCCAAACTGTCACCACAGACCTCATGACTAGACCATGGCACCAAGTGCCACGTCCAGTCCCTTCTTGGACACCTCCAGGGATGGTGACTCTACCACCTCCCTGGGCAGCCCATTCCAATGGCAAACAACTCTCTCAGTGAAGAACTTTCTCCTCACCTCGAGCCTAAACTTGCCCTGGTGCAGCTTGAGACTGTGTCCTCTTGTTCTGAATAATAATTAATAAAGATTCTTAACATTGATAAAGAGTCTGCTTTTGTTTTCTAGAGTAAGTTTTTCCACAGCAGTCTTGTGGAAGATCTGGTCACAAGCAACATAAAGAAAATTTCTTCTTTCAGAAATCTCTTACCCAGCATTTGTCTGAAAGCTGGGCAGAAGGTAAAGACTGTTGCTGCTTGGGACAGCTCCTCAAAAGCCAGTGTTACCTGACCGACAGTAGCACATTGTTATCCAAGGCTAAGAATCTGTTTAAAGATGAAGATAAAGTAGTTGGCTGCTGCAGCAAGATTGGTTGAGATACAGTGTTTCTGTAGCCAGCAGCACAATGTGTTTAGCATCAGATCTAGGTCAGATCTCAGCTCACATAACCACATATGCGTTCAAGTCACAGAGTGGAAGCAGCTTTCATCAGGAGAATTGAAGGAAGACCAGAGCAAGACTTGAAATCTTATCAGTGAAGCCTTAGTTCTGTGGCCATTGCCCACAATGTCTCTTAGATACCCAGAAAAAGTTCATATGGGCCTATGTGCCATGGTACTTCAGGTAACTTCTTATCTCTGATATATAGCAATATGCAGCAGTTTAAAACCAACCAACCAACCAACCAAGCCCCAAAACAACAACAATCAAACAAACCCCAAGACAACAGCAAAAAATCCACACACCCCCCAAAAAAACCAAACAAAACCAAACCAAACTAAACCAAAACCGAAAACTGAAAAACAACAACAAAATCCCCAACCTTGAAGTAAGTCATGAGACCAGTAAACACATTTGTAAGTCATTTGGTGGTGAGTAACTAGATAATTTGAGAGGTGTTGCTCACTATTACATCTGTACACCAATGTACAGTAAAAACTGGATCTATAGTCCCCGTGCTTAATGTGCTTTGTGTTGCTGAAGATGTAGGGACAACCAAAAGGAGACACAAGGTAGAAAGAAGGAGAAGGACAGCCTCAGTCTAGGTTCAAGTGCTTTGAAGTAATCCATCCTTACAATTTCTCCCTTCACTATTCTTCATAGCAGTTGCCTCTTCCTAATTGTGAAATTAATTTTATGCTGATTAAACTTTAGTAAAATTATGTGGATTTTAATAGCAGATAATTGTGAATTCATTAAGAGATATTTGCTTGCAAGTGTCTCCTTTTTCCCCCAAATGGAAGCATTTGTTAAATCTGTATGGTTCACCTACAAAGGGACTGCAAAATTAGAGACATTGTTGCCTACAGTGATTATGTAAGAGAATAAGGATGCTCTTAAGAATGTAATGAAAGAAAAATTTGAACCTTTCTGGGAAGAAATCCATAAGGCAAATTTGTCACAAGCTGTTTTAAAAAAGGTTGTGCAAGATGAAATGCCAAAAGCGGTTGACAGCCGGCTTATTTTTTTACATCTTGATTTTTCTATAGTCTCAAGTAATAGTGACACAGGAAACTGGAATGTGTACTCAAGAGGAAATAATTATAACAAATGCAAGTTAAAAACATGCTACCACTGCTCATCGTCACATACTATCTTCACAAAATTCATTCAGGTTGAGGGTTTATTGATGTGAAGAGGTAGACTTTGAGTAGAGCAAGAATGATGAAAGATAACCACAGTAAAGGAAAAGGGATAACTACCTTTATACCACTAGAAAAGTCAGAAAACAGAGATAAGTGAAGCAGTGTGAGATGGTGGCAGTGATGACCTATTTCTTCTTCCAAAGAGCAACACTGGCCCATTAACTCTTCTGCCAGTGCCTTATCTACGTGCAATCAAACTGTCCCAGTGCTGTGCACACAGTTTGCTCATCTCTTATGATGATATGCTGCATTTGAGTGGTATTCACCTGCCTGTATCTCAGATAGCTGGGCTGCTTCAAGTACCCAAATATTTGCATTGGGTCATCTTATCCCAATACTACCACTGCCCTCCTTGCTTTGTATCTAGTAAGTGACTAAATTCAGGTGCTCAAAAATCCTCACTCATCTGTTGGAACATTTGCAGCACATGCATTCATGACAACATATGTCCCTAAGCCATAGTAAACTTGTTGCTAACTAGAAGCCATTATATTATTGAGAGACAAATGAGGTCAAACAGGCAGCCTGGAAACAAAGCTGCAGAACCGTGTGAAAAGTACCAAGGTTACACAGGGACTCCCTGACCTTTAAGCAGGTGTGGAGTGAGACAGCAGATCTGCTAGGAGCAGAGTACATTTTGTGGGTCCCTAAGTCCCTGAGTCATCTTGAGCAGGAGGCACTACTGGAAGATGAGGGTGGTTTTAGCTTTAGGAGAGTGTCTGGTCTAACACAGATCTAAAAGCCATATTCAGAATGAATGAAATGAGGAACTGGGGCTTTTTGGTAAGTGAATAATACTGGGACTCTACTGCTCTTTTGTATCTGCCTCACCTGATGCTTGACTTGATCTCAGATATTACTATGTGTGTTGAGCAATAGCTCAAAGCTATTAATTGTTTCGGAGTTTTATACTTTCTCAATAGAAGCCAATGGCTGTCTTCCTTGTCTCTGATGCCAGAGCTGCTTGAACCATACCAAAACCAATTCTGAAGAGCAATATGATTGTTCCCATGGTAATAGACCTGGCCTTTGGTAAACACCTGATGGTGAGATGACACCATGGCCTCTTCATAAAACCCTGGAGAGAAGTAAAATGCTGCACAGCCTGCTCCTCTACATCTAGGAAGCCACTGCAAAGAGAATGTGGGGTGGGGTGATGGATATGGAAAGGCTTTTTGGAGTCATACATACTGATGAATGCCTGAAGGGAGATCCTGGATATTCTGACTGTGACAAACAGCCACATCTTTAACCAAACATGGTTGATCCTAAAAGGAACAACAAGTGCCCACACTCCATGGTTTTCTGAAAAAACCTAGAGGATTTATTAAGATTAAAGAATGTAAGAAATGCAACAGAAGTATGGAGTGAGTATATATCAAAACACTGAAATTATGTTGCACAGACTGTGCCCCCTAATATATACTGAGCAAGATGCAGCTTTGAATACATCTACCCCTCTGCTGCTGAGGACCCTCACTTGTTTTGGGATACTTGTTTTGCTTCCTTTGGGCAGCAGCCAAGGAGAACCAGCACTGATCACCTCTCATGAGATACTATAGATACCTGCCTGCCTAGAGTATGCTTGGTATTTCATAAGACTGCTGAAACCCATTGAGTATCACATCTATGCCTCGATTTTGCCTAATCACTTGACAGTTAGAAACCTGAGCCTCAATGTTATGGCCAGGCATTGCAGCAGTTCATCTCTTTTACCTAGGCAGACACTAATTTCCATGGGACCTGCAGAGCAGGTAGCTATCATCCATTACACCTGCAGCCTTGCTTGTGACTTCTGAGTAGGTTGGACACACTGCTTATACACAAGTGCCAGCTGCTGAGTGGCCTCCCTCACCTGTGCATGTTCTGTAAGGAGCTCACTCCATTAGGTGACCTGAGGTTGAAAGGAACCCAGGGAATCACATACCCTGCAGCGTTAGTGTTTAGGAGACGTGAGCATGGACTGCAAAGCCAGAAAAACCAGGAGGCTGGAAATCAAGAATGGGAGGAATCATCTTTTATTTACTGAATTCATCCTCCCTGCAAAGGAAAGAATCATCCTCATGAATCCAAGCCCTGAGCAGGACTGGCCACTCTGACCACAATTATAGCTGTAAATTAAGCAGTGGTGGGAAGTATTCATGAGCAATGCAACACAATTGCCTGTCTCATTGGAGTGCATTCATCCAAACACCTAAGTATCATTTAGAAGTTAGCATGGCCCAGACACCCTTCCCAACAGGCAGATTCTAAGAGAGTGGAACAGTGTAGACAAGAAGTATCCTATACCAGCTGGCACCAGAGTCAGAAAATAGTTTCAGGGTGTTTTGATTTTTTTTTCCAATGTGCTAATGTACACATTAGGGAGTAGGGCAGTTCCTCTTGTCTTGCAACTTGGTGGCCCAGGCCTTCAGCACCGGGTTCATCCACATGTCTTTTAACAACCCGAAGCAGTTTCAATTTTGTCCCACTTAATTGAAAGCTAGAGCCATGCTAAGGGTTTAAGGTCAGTGATTTAGGATCTATTAAGACATGCATGAAAGGTCTTATACAGCTGTGAGGGGAAACCACAAAGCTGAGAGGCTTGGTTTTCTTTTCCTGTGCAATTCAGTATTAATCTCATTGCCTGCTTGTGGTGGACAGAGAGCTGTTTGCAGCTGTCCATAGTCTGGGTGAGACACAACTTGTCAGTAAGCAATTGTGGCCAGGAGAATTGGTAAGATGTTTAAGTCTCACTTTATCTAAACATGTATATCTAGTGTAATCAGAGATGTCCTACCATATCATACAAAATACAGAATTAACCAGGTTAGAAAAGACCTTCAGGATCATCAAGTCCAACCTATCACCCAACACCATCTAATCAACTAAACCATGGCACTAAGTGCCTCATCCAGTCTCTTTTTAAACACTTCCAGGGATGGTGACTCCACCATCTCCCCAGGCAGCACATTCCAATGGCCAATCACTCTTCCTATGAAGAACTTCTTCCTAACTTCCAGCCTAAACCTCCCCTGGTGCAGCTTGAGACTGTCTCTTGTTCTGATGCTGGTTGCCTGGGAGAAGAGACCGACGTCCGCCTGTCTACAACCTCCCTTCAGGTAGCTGTAGAGAGCAAGAAGGTCACCCCTGAGCCTCCTCTTCTCCAGGCTAAGCAATGCCAGCTCCCTCAGCCTCTCCTCAGAGGGTTTGTGTTCCAGATCCCTCACCAGCTTTGTTGCCCTTCTCTGGACACATTCCAGCAAGTCAACATCTTTCCTAAACTGAGGGGCCCAGAACTGGATACAGCACTCAAGGTGTGGCCTAACCAGTGCTGAGTAGAGGGGCAGAATGACCTCCC
Source organism: Melanerpes formicivorus (assembly GCF_026170545.1). Classification (NCBI taxonomy): domain Eukaryota; kingdom Metazoa; phylum Chordata; class Aves; order Piciformes; family Picidae; genus Melanerpes; species Melanerpes formicivorus. Next base: position 3,510,194 of record NW_027142353.1, on the reverse strand, counting down.
TGCTCCTGCTGGCCACACTATTCCTGATGCAGGCCAGGATGCCATTGGCCTTCTTGGCTGCCTGGGCACACTGCTGGCTCATGTTCTGCCTACTATCAACCAGTACTCCCAGGTCCCTCTCTACCTGGTCACTCTCCAGCCACTCTGACCCCATCCTGTAGCTCTGCATGGGGTTGTTGTGGCTAATGTGTAGAACCCGGCACTTAGATGTGTTAAATCTCATGCTGTTGGATTCTGCCTATCTGTCCAGCCTGTCAAGGTCCCTCTGCAGAGCTCTCCTACCCTCTAAGAGATCGACATCTGCCTCAGCTTGGTGTCATCTGCAAACTTACTGATGATGGACTCAATCCCCTCATCTGGATCATTGATAAAGATGTTAAAGAGCATGGGGCCCAGCACTGATCCCTGGGGGACACCACTAGTGACTGGCCGCCAGCTGGATGTGGCACCATTCACCACCACTCTTTGGGCTCAGCCCTCCAGCCCGTTCCTAACCCAGTGCAGAGTGCTGCTGTCCAAGCCATGGGGTGACAGCTAGACTTCCTCTAGAGTTTAAAAGCCTGAACTAAGGCTTCTGTTTTCCCTACACTAGTATCTAAAATTAATTCAGGAGACTCTCGAAAAGTCCATATTTAACTATAAGCACATGTAGGGTTCAGCACAGCAGCAGGTTGGTGACAAGGAACTGCAGTGGTCCTTGAGGCAAGGATTTCCTGGGGCAGTGTGCTTGAGCATCCAGAGTAACTGAAATGTCATTGGAAAATTGCTGTGGCAGACTTCTACTAGCTGCTGTGGAGGCTGTGAGTGATTCAGGAGCAGAAACAGTCCTCACATAAAACCTGCCACTTTGACAATTAAAAGTGGCATTTCCAGAAGTCCTCACCAGAGCTCAAACTGCTTTCATTAGAGCCAGCTGGAGTTTCACCGTTGACATCTGCAGGATCGATGTCAGCCTACTTCTCCCTAAGCCAAATTAGAGTTAACTGTGTGGTATTATGTTACAAACATAGGAGATCTTCAAATATGTCATTTTCCCCCTGTAATAGAGTAGAAAGTGACTGACAATGAGTTGAGGACTGTGTTACTGGTTTTGAATTCACTCCATGTGACTGTTTGAGGCTGTCCCCTTAAGAAAGGGAATATTGTAGGCGGATGTTTGTAAATGAAAAGACGGATCTAAACTAATTTCATTGGTAGAGTGGGAGGAAGCACCTTCTGAACTGGGAGTGCAGCAGAGTATCTTGGGCTTTCCTGCACTTTTCTGGTCAGTCTGTCTTCCCTCCTTTGGTGGCAGCAGCTCGCTGTTTCTGGGCTTTCAGCCAGACTGGGCCTTGGGAAGAGATACGAACTTTCTAACACGTAACGTCCTAACTGCTTCTAATTAATCACTGCTCTTTTTTTTCTCTTTTCTCTCTTTCTAACCCTCTCTGGGGAAAGGGGGAGAGAAGGGGGAGCAGAGGTGGGGAACCCCGTCAGCAGAGGGGGGAACTCTCATTTCTGTGCTACTTTGTTGTATATTTCTGTATATATTGTAAATACTGTAAATTCTGTATAAATATTCCCCTGCATATCCTATATTGCTTTGTAAATATACAGCACCCACTGCTTTGCTAATTCAGCTGTGAGGTTTTTTTTCCCTTTTCAACTTTCTTTCCCTTTACTTTACAGGGGGGAGGGAGGAGGCTTTCTGGCCTTACCCTTCCAACCCTCGACACTCCACTACCTGAGAGAACTAAGAAAAGAAGCTGTAGAAGCAAATAGGTCCTGTTCACATACACAAGGCAATCACAGAGGATACTGCTAAATGAACAGAGAGCTAAACATTTCTAAAAGCTGACTTTTGTTTATTCAGGCATAGCAGGATAAACAATGTGGAGAATGCATTATGCTGATTCTCAAAGTTGCATCACAGAAGTAGTAATCAGCCTTTTAATTACTTTCCTCTGTAGTCAGCTTAGATCAATATCAACTTCTCTGTTTTATTTGAATCTTTTCTTTTTTTCCTTTTTGAGGGAGGGCACCACGTGCCAGTGCAGGTACAGGAGCAGAGAAAAGATCTTATGAGTTTGGCAGGTGAAAGCTAAATTCCTGGTGGAAGTGGCACGTATGTGTCTCCTTCCCAGTACTTCTGAAATAAAGAAGAGATTTGCAGTGTATATATTTTTGACAGGACAACATAAAATAAGACCTGAATAAATGAATCTGTGGCTTGTTTCCACTTGCAAAGGGGGCCTCCCCAGAGTGAGCAAACTGGAAGTGACTCACAATCACAACCAAGGAATAATAAGGTTCTTATAAGAATTGCCTATCAAATCATCAGGGATCTGGACTTGACAACCCAGGCCTGCATTCCTGGAATAGATTTTATATTCCAATGTCAAAAGAGTAAAAACAGGGAAAAGGCAACTACCTAAAAGATATTTTTGCTTAAGCCTGCTCTTTGCATTAGCTAATTCCACTTTCTAATCTGGTGGCAGCATGCACCAGACCAGAAATTTCTGCTGTGTGCCTCATTTTCCTGAGTACTGACAGTGCTTAACTGGAAGACCAGGTCCTCCTCCCAGGGACACACTTCACATCCCATTCATGTGCATGATTTTCATTAAGCTCCACAAATTAGAAACAAAAGGACGGAGAAGTCTAAGACAGGAAAAGAATGAACTTTAGGTGCAGCTGTCCCAAAAGCCATACAAAATCCTCACACTTGCTCAGCCTAACCTTACTGAGTTCACTAGACCTTCTGAACTGATTTGCTGTTTGACCCGAGAGTAGCTGTGATGCCTGCATGCCCAAGCATGGTTTAAGTAGTTTCGGGGCTTAGCTCCAGTCTATAACATTCTGAGATTCAGAGTTTGACAGAGCAGAATGGTCTGATTCACAGGTTCAAAGAGCAATGCCATGTACAAATCTGTGTGTTGCAGACAGGTAGTGCTCATTTCACATCCCCTACATGAGCATTTTCAAATCTCATGGAATAAATTCCACACCCTAGTGTCTACAGCTGAAGCAGTCTAGAGCTACACTTAGAAGTATCATTTAAAATCTCAGTTGGATCCGTTCCATTGTTCCACTGTAAATTAATTCATAGTATCATAGTATCATTCAGGGTTGGAAGGGACCACAAGGATCATCTAGTTCCAACCCCCCTGCCATGGGCAGGGACACTTCACACTGGATCAGGCTGGCCAGAGCCTCATCCAGCCTGGTCTTAAACACCTCCAGGGATGGGGCCTCAATCACCTCCCTGGACAACCCATTCCAGGGCTTCACCACTTTCATGGTGAAGAACTTCCTCCTCACCTCCAGCCTGAATCTCCCCACCTCCAGCTTCATTCCATTCCCCATAGTCCTATCACTACCTGATAACCTAAGAAGTCCCTCCCCAGCCTTCTTGTAGGCCTCCTTCAGATACTGGAAGGCCACAATGAGGTCACCTCAGAGCCTTCTCTTCTGCAGACTGAACAGCCCCAACTCCTTCAGTCTGTCCTCTTAGGAGAGGTGCTCCAGCCCTCTGCTCATCCTCGTGGCCCTAATTATTTTCTTTACCATACGAATACATGTCTAGAAAATCTAAATTTTAAGCAACAGGGGCATACTGATGATTTTTTAAGATATCTTCAAGCAAGTGAAAAAACCTCAAGATTTACTTTCTGCTGTATTAAAGTAAGTTAGCTGTACTATATGGAGATGTCCCATTTTGCAACACTGTATGCAAAAGGCTCTTTCTTATATAGGACTTCTGGGTGGAGAACAAGTGCAACAGGAAAAACAGCAATGTAAACAATTCTATTCAACCAGTTTTATCTGGGTAAACAGACAGAAAAGTCTGGACAAGCTTTTGCTCTTGGAGAGATTCTCAAGCTGAGGGCCAAGATTTCATTATGCTGAAAGACTTCTCTCTACACTGTAAAAAAAAGAAGTTAAAAACCTGGATCCAGATATTGAAGATGAATTTGAACTTACTACTAATATTCCATTGGCAAAGAGAGAATGAACTAGGTGATGTAATAAATATTTTTCCACCTCAAAGTTCTACTAGACTGCATATTTTCATTGATAATTATTGTGATTTCTTTTAATGGCTTGATGATTGCCTCAAGCTTTGGCAAAGAAGTGCCTTTTGTTAATAGCAGCATTATTAATTATAATAATTGCATATGGGTTCTGCTATGGTATATTTTGCTATTACTCCATGAAATCTCCAGCAATCCCTATTTAAAACTCGGGGAGAAATTGCTGGAGACATTTTCTTTATCCAAACATTCTGTGAAGACCTTAATAGGCAGTAGCACAAAAAAATAGAAGAAAAATTCTGTTTTAGTTTGGCATCTTCTCAAAATTCAGGCTGTCTGGTACTCAGGACGTTCATTTTTGGTGTGTTTTCAAAACAGACTTCTAAATCAGATCTAACTTCAATTTCAGACTTTTTTGAAATTTCTTGCAAGGTGGAAATTCCAGGAGAATAATTAAATAAATACATAATAGGTAATTATATATAAAAAAAAAGCTGACTAGAAGTTTAGGGCTTTGCTTACTGTACTTTTTCATCCTCAAGGGAGTGAGTATGGACAAATGAAGAAGTGTTGTTATAGCCTCCTCAATTATGTCATATGCAGCTTTAGTGACTGAGTCTTGCTCTACTCAAAGGATGAAAAAACCACCAGTTTGGAAACAGCCAAGTGATCTTAAGTATCTGCAATGACAATGAGGTGAGAGAGCAGGAAAGACTGTTGTAAATACTGCAGCAGATAGAGGATGTCTCACTCAAACATCTAAAATCTAGTGGCAGTGCAACTTCCTTTGTTTGACTCAGGTAGTGTCATTTAGGGCTATTGATTGTGTATAGATACTTGCAGTAAGTGCAAACTGAATAACTTGTTTCTTCTGTTTTATCATGTGAAATAGAAGGAAGCAGAAACTTTGTCATGAATCTGCATTTTCCTTATGGTATGATGTTACTTTATTGCTAAGCCCCTCTCCATCATCTTTGAATGCTCGTGGAGAACAGAAGAAGTTCTTGAGATCTGGAGGAAAGCCATTGTCACCCTAGTCTTCAGAAAAGCCAAGAAGGAGGACACAAGATCCTACAGGCCAGTCAGCTTCACTTCCATCCCTGTAAAGGTGATGGAACAGCTCATTCTGGATGCTATCTCAAAGCATGCAGAAGAAAAAGTTATCAGGTGTGGTTAGCATAGATTTACCAAGGGGAAATCATGCTTGACCAAACTGATAGCCTTCTATGATGACATCCCTGGCTGAGTAGATGGGGGGAGAGCATGGCTGTTGTCTACCACAACTTCAGCAAGGCTATGTTGCCATTCAGTGAGACCTGGACAAGCTAGAGAGCTGGATGGAAAGAAACCTAACAAATTTTAACAACGGCAAGCACAGAGTCCTGAACCTTGAGGGGAAATAATCCCATACATCAGTACATCATAGGACTTGACCTGGAAAGCAGCTCTGTGAAGAAGGATATGGGAGACTAGTGGACAAAAAGTTCACTGTGAGCCAGCAGCCTACACTTGTGACCAAGAAAGCCAGTGCTATCCTGGGATGAGTTAGGTGTGGCCAGAAAGTTGAGAGAGATTTTCCTCTCCCTCTACTATGCCCTAGTGAGGCCACTAGGCCTGAAGCATTTTGTTCAGTTCTGGGCTCCCCAGTCCAGCAGCTCATGGATGAAATAGGTTGGATGTGCTGCTTTTCTTCTGTATTTGAAAGGTGGGTGGAAGTTGTCTCCATTGCATACCATGTTTTGGATTGAGTTTAGAAGTTTCCATTTGTAACTGCAGAGAAAGAGAAGTTCTCTGCTGGAGAACTTGCATCTAAAATTCTTAAGTAAATTAGTCAAAACCTTTGAAGGTAAATTTTTAGCAAAATTTGGAAAAATGAAGGTGTTTCTGAGGACTTTAAAGCTCTTGATACTAGTCTGGTGTTTGAAAATGATGAAAGAAAAGAAATAGGTAACTATCAGATAATTATCTTGATGGTGTTAGTTAGAAAGTACAGGGCCTGGGTTTTGGACTGCAGAACAAAGAGTTAGAAGATGTAAGTATTTTGGTTGGAAGGTAGATTTTGTTTGTTGTCTTTTGCTCTGAAGCTGGCAGACAATGGTAACTATACTGATGTCACATACTTGGATTTCTCCAAGGCATTTGACTTTCTATCAATTACATTTTGACTAAGAAACATGAATTATATAAAATTAACGCAGCATAACACATAACAAGTATGTCATAAAGTGGCTCCTGGAGAGATCTCAAGCAGTTACTACAAAGGAAGTGCAGATCTGTTTCCAGCACTGACTAAGCTGGCACTCTTCAGTATTTTCATTAACAACACTGATGACCATACAAAATGTTTTCAGGCAGGGTTCTTAGGCAACACAAAGTTTGTTGGGTTAAAAAATAGAGAAGGGAACATAATTTCTGCTTAAACTGTCACAATCCCATAAAATGTGTTTCAGTACAGACATGCACAAGACCTCTAGAAACAAAGATGAAAAGAAACAATTCCTTCCACAGTCTTGTACTACTGACTTAGACACAATCAGGAGCTGTAGTTGGTGAGTGTACAGTTACATGAGATGTGTTCAGTTCTGGGACCCATGTTTGAAGAAGGATGTTAAGGTACTCAAATGTGTCCAAGAGAAGGGCAACAAGGCTGGTGAAAAGGCTAGAGGAGTGGCTAAGGACTTTGATGTTTTTCTGGTTTGGAGAAAGGAAGGCTGAGGGGTGACTGTGATCTCTACAGCTTCCCAAGTGGGGTGGGGGTGGGGGAGGGGTGGAATGGAGAAGGAGAATAAATAGAATAGAGCAGAGCAGAGCAGAGCAGAGCAGAGCAGAGCAGAATAGAATAGAATAGAATAGAATAGAATAGAATAGAATAGAATAGAATAGAATAGAATAGAATAGAATAGAACAGAACAGAACAGAACTGAATTTCAGTTGGAAGGGGCCTACAATGATCATCTAGTCCAACTGCTAGACCACTTAAAGGCTGAACAGAAGTTAAATTATGTTATTAATGGCATTGTCCAAATGCTTCTCAAACACTGAGGTGTCACCCTTGTAGGAAGCCTATTCCAATGTTCGATTCATAGATTCACAGAATAGTTTGGGTTGGAAGCAACCTTAAAGATCATCTAGTTCCAATCCCCCTCCCATGGGCAGGAACACCTTCCACTAGACCAGGTTGCTCAAGGCCTCATTCAGCCTGGCCTTGAACACCTCCAGGGAGGGGGCATCCATGACCTCCCTGGACAACCTGTTCCAGTGTCTCACCACTCACACTCCTAATATCCAGTCTAAATGTACCCTCCTCAAGCTTCAAGCCATTCTCTCTTATCCTATCACTACAAGCCCTTCTAAAAACTCTCTTCCTGGCTTTCTTACAGACCTCTTTCAGGTACTGGAAGGCCACTATAAGACCTACACAGAGTATTCTTTTCTCCAGGCTGAACAGCCCAAACTCTCATAGCCTGCTCCCATAGGGGAGGTGCTCCAGCCCTCTGACCATCTTTGTGGCCCTTCTCTGAACCCACTCCAGCAGTTCAATGTTCTTTTTGTGCAGGAGGCACCAGAACTGTAAATAGAACTCCAGGTGTGGTCTCATGAGAACAGATAAATTCTTCACAATGTCCAGCCTGAACCTTCCCTGACCCAGTTTTGAACCATATCCACACATCCTATCACTGGATGTCAGGAATAAGAGCTCAGTATCTCCCTTTCCACAGTATTCAAGGTAAAGCTGCAACAACACTAAATACATCAGGATAACCAACTCTTTTGACCAGCTGGTTATATTGTGTTTGATGTACCTCAGAACCCTCTTGTCTGCCAGAGCACACTGCTGACTCAAACTGAGCCTGCTGTCAACCAGCATCTCCAAATCCCTTTCTGCATAGCTGCTTTCCAGCTGCTCCTCTCCCAGTTTATATTTGTGCCTGTAGTTACTCTGTCTTAGGTGCAGAGCCCAGAAGTTGGACTTGTTAAATTTAATCTCATTAATCATAGCCCAATGCTCCAATCTATCCAGATCCATCTGCAGGGCCTCTAGTTCCTCAGGAGAATCAACAAGACCTCCTATGTTATGGGATTTTGCATGCTTAACCTTCACATTTTGACCAAGATGTGTAGTGTATCTCGTATGTCACATCTTCAGTTAGTTGCTGGGGAGGATTTCCCAGTTTTTCTTTCTGATCTATGTCCAGATACATTTATATGCTCATGTACATTTTCCTCCCGCTGAATCATCGTGGGTCTGTCCCAGCTGGAGAAAGGGCTGCTCAGCAATGTTTTCAGGGGAAGCAGATGCAAGCTTGGTCTCTTCTGCTGGCCTACTCAGGAGTCAACCAGTGACTCTGATTTTATCACCTGATTTGAGTCATTGCAGGCATTAGTAGGGTTTTCCTGTCCTGTATCTGTGGCACTTAGAATGCTGCTTGATTCAACCCCAGCACATTTAAACTAATTTTTTATAATTATTTTTGTCCCTCATTTGGGACAGGACATGAGGACTAGGGTCTGTAATAAAAACAACTTGAACAAAGTCATCAACAAATTATTACCATCATTCTGTAATCATCTGCCATATCATCTGCCAGCCTTGTCCAATTAAAAATCTTTCATGGTCAACAAATTATTATGAACTACAGTGCACAGCTGCACTCTGGCTTTACTACAGGCCTGCTCTGCTGGGCCGCTTTAGCCATGCAAAACCGAATAACAAACAGAGACACAGGTGGTGGTGAAAATAAATTATTTAACTCATGCTGCAATTTAGAGGAACAAATCTGCAATGTGCTAGCAATGGAGTCCTCTGAAAGTCACTCTGCCATTTCAGTAAACATATACTGTCATTATGAGTGATTTTTGGCTCACTAGTGTTTCGTGAGGTAATGGTCTGTGTAAGCGTTACACATGAGCAATCACGATATAGGAAAACGCTTAATACATCATCTTACATTACCCACAGTCTGTAGCTGTGCATTAGTTCATCTTAACCAATCTGATGCACCTGGGATTCTGAATTACTACTGAAATGAGCTTGAGTCAGTATTTTGGAAGCCCCAAAAGATCTGCTCTCTGAACTCATACTGTACTGTGAATTCTCTCCTCCTGGACATCCATTGCATTGTCCAAACTGGATACACTTTAGCTGCTATTAGTAAGTGGACCAGATGTTAAACTGAGCAGAGCGTTTGTGCAAGGTGAAGATCAAGAAGTTTAATGCAGGTCTCTCCTGGCTCTTGCAAAGTATTTACTGCAATTTAAGTAATACTGGGCAGGAAGTTGGCAGCAATGAAAAGGCCAGCAAGGCCAGATCTACTGGTCTGAGTTTTTCTGAAGTTTCTGAATGTATTTGTTTGTTTGTTTGCTTATAACTCCGGCTTGGGGTATGAAAGAGCACAGCTCTACTGAAGTCACCTGAGCTCCTGTAGCAGCAGAGGAACTGGTCAAAGGACAATACAGATCACCCTTCTGAGAGCCACCAGCTGCTGCTTAGGCAACAGGTTCCTCTGCTGTGAGATGCTTTGAGTGTGACAGTAAAGCATGGACAGGCTTTGTGTTAAAGCTGGCATGTTCCATACAACTGTGGAACATCCTTCTGTAACAGTGGCATGTTAAGCTTTATTCTTTTATAAACTACATAAACTCACTTCAATGGCATCATTTTTCCTTAATTATTTATTAATTGAGTCATGTCCACCTGCTGGACTATTTTGCCTGGTATTGACATCAGTATGACATGTCTATAATTACCCAAGTCATTCCAATTACCCTTCTAAAGTGTTGGCAGCATGCTTGAGTGGGTAGGGGAGGGTGTTATTAATTCTGTTACTGTTAGAAATGTAGCAGATGTTTCAGATTGCCCCCCAGATTTTAATTTTGCTATTTTATTGTTCAAGAGATCTACATCTGTAAACTAAGAAATGCCTTTTGCTAGATTTCTTGATTACTGATACGGTAGAAAGCCTTTTGTCCTCAGAGGGTGGTATGATGATATAACAGAAGATGAGGATTTAATGTCATACTCCATTTTTTCGTACATTATGAGTAAGAAAAAAGTCAGACACTACTATAAGGTATAGTTGTCCCAGATCTTCTGGAAAGCTAGAGAGATTAAAAATTAACCTCCCCTCTATGTTTATTCTGTATTCTCAGTGGCTATCCAAGATGTGAGGATATCAGCAACCCAAAAAATAACATGTGAGCATTAGATGTTGAGTGGGGATGCACAAAAACTACTCTAGAGTGATGGTAGATCATCTCAGGGTGTTTTTAGAAAGTGTTAACGTTAATTTATATTTCAGCTTCAGTGTTCCAAAATGTCTGGGTTATAGCTACAATACTTAACATCTCTTGTGTATCATTACCAATCATTAGCAAATGTCACCTGTCATGTTTTCCAGTTCCCGCATTACAACATGCATTTCTTCTTCTTGATGACTGTAAATTGCCCCTGTTCGATCCTGAACTGTCGAGACAGCTGGCGGGAACATCCAAGCTGTCAATTATCTTGTACGTTTGGCAGATGGACAAGACTTTTTCCAGAAGACCTTTCTGACAGACTCTTACTGAAGCTGTCATATTCCCCACCTGACCCTCATCCTTAATACATTTGCTTCTGTCAGAGGACTTTTCTATGTGTTTTCATAATTACTTTCTACAACTTAGCATATAACTCATATTCTTAGTGATGAACTGTGAAATGTAACAGATGGGACTGCAAGCCCCCAAAATACCAGGAAGCAGACATTTTCTGTGGTTGCTATATAATCATGCAGGGATGTTAGTGACATGTGAAATTGCTTGAGATTTGCAAATCTTTCAAGAACACCTGCAAAAGGAGTGCTGCCTTTTTGTTTGAAGAGCAATATAAATCTCTACAACTGTTACCCATACTAGGTTGTAAATTCAACCCTTTGAATTAAACAAAAAAAAAAAGGTCCTTAGGGAGAACTGACCATCAGAAAATCTCTGAGCCATGTGAAGCACAAACTCAATGCCAAAAAAAACCCCTGAACAAACAAACAAGCAAACAAAACTAAAATAAAAGCCACTGATGATTCTACATTGGTTTTCACACCCAGTGAGAGGAAACAGTCAAGACCTCTTGATTATTATGCTTGTTCATAGTATCATAGCATCAGTCAGGGTTGGAAGGGACCACAAGGATCATGCAGTTCCAACCCTGCTGCCATGGACAGGGACACCCCACACTAGATCAGGCTGGCCAGAGCCTCATCCAGCCTGGGCTTAAACACCTCCAGGGACAGGGCCTCAACCACCTCCCTGGACAACACATTCCAGGGCTTCACCACTCTCATGGTGAAGAAATTCCTCCTCACGTCCAGTCTGAATCTCCCCACCTCCAGCTTCATTCCATTCCCCCTAGTCCTATCACTACCTGGTATCCTGAGAAGTCCCCTCCCCAGCCTTCTTGTAGGTCCCCTTCAGATACTGGAAGGCCACAATAAGGTCATCTCACAGCCTTCTCTTCTGCAAACTGAACAGCCCCAACTCTTTCACTCTGTCCTCATAGGAGAGGTGCTCCAGCCCTCTGTTCTTACAAAAGTGCCAGTCTTATACCCTTCTTTTGGTCATGTCCAAGCAATGATGAGCATGCCCTAATGGCACAGAAATTGCACTTTTTTTAAAAAGCCTCGAGGTCAGCTCAAGCCGTGTTTTGCACCAGATATTATTGGTGTTCACTGCACCTATCCTGCACTTAATTGTATGTGGAATATTCTAGGCATCTAGAGAGAGTACCTACATTTGAGACCAGATTAAAAAAACCCAACCAACAACACTCCATTAGGAGAATATCCAATTCTTATTTTTAAAAGGAATGTTTACCTGAGGTTCCTGGCCACATTCCAATCCCACTAATTATGTTTTACTGAAATAAATTATCACCTGCAGTTTTACTTGGACAGAGTATAGTTTTTTAGGTTCTTGCTCCATTTGGGTAAGTAGTGTTGCTTTGAAGTGTTAGCTCTTGCTGTAGTTTGCTGATAGGTGTAAATACAGACCAGGATGCTTCAGACTGCTAGTCACATCTGGGTGGGATATTCAGGCTGGTCCCCAGAGGACTGACAGGTCCCCAGAGGACTGACAGGTCCCCAGAGGACTGTCTGTGCCATAGCAATTGATGCACACAGCAGGTTAAGGCCCCAGTCCCAAATCAAGTTCTTTTCTGCAGTTTATAAAACATATATCCCTTTTGCTTAGGACCTGGTCCTGATGCTAGTTGTGTGTGGAATCAACATTCTCTATGTGCTTTCTCCTGTTAACTGAATGGAATTGATCATATGAATGAAATTAAGTATTTGAAGTGTGGGGTTCTATGTTTCTAAGGTGACTTGGGAGGTACTTTACATGCTTCTGTTTTTTTAACATAAGTAGTGTAAAAATAGTGCTTCCACTGCAATACCTCTTAGAAGTAGTCAGTTCCCTTGCAGAAAACAGTTTTTAATGTGATTTCTGAAGAGCAGACCTAAACATATATTTAATTTCACTTTCAAGTTCCCAAACACTGTAAAACTGCAGGAAATTCACTAAGAAAATATTTATATTCACATATTGGTTGTATAACACAAATATTTTGTCACCATTAACATTCCATGGCAGCTAAAAAATTGAAAATGCATACAATATATTTATTTCCAAAGTGCTGAATATATTCCTTTTCAAAATATTTTCAAAGACATTATAATTATTGGGATGAATCACAGAATTTCTTTGCCTTTTGGGTTAGCCAAAACCACTACATTTATTCTCTCTTGTTTACACTGGTAATCAAATTTTTGGCTGTTCTCCAGAAATGCTCACTAGCCTGATGAGAGAACAGTGAACAGGGCAGCAGAAAACCGGCATCCTGGAGTCTGAGAGGTTATTAAACACCATCACTCGGCTTATGGCCACAGATGATTGTGAGCCAGTCCAGAAGCTCTGCAGGTCTCTCAGCATAGCTTTGGGTATCATCTAATACAGCCTATACTAATCACAAACCAGTGTTGTGCTAATATAGCTCCTATAATGTGTGAACTCAGAGGCAATTTCTCACTGGTGTAGATTGGAGTACAGCCATTCTTTCTGCACACACCTAGCAAGAAACCATGCCAGACCTCCTGTTGCCAAAATGGAGCTTGTACTCAGTTCTCCCAGAACGTCTCTATTGCCATAACTTTCAAATGCAGTGATAATACATGAATGCAATGATAATACACGAATGCAATGAAAATACTTGAATGCCTGCCCCTAAAGCAGTCATAAACTAGAGCCTGGCACATAGACTAGGTGTCAAGACACATAGGTTTTGCCACTACCCTCCTAATGGCCCCAAGAGAGCTGTGCGTCATTTTGTGTCTCATTTTCTTTGACTTTGCATTAAGGCTAATTACATTTCATGTTTGCTCTCATTTGCAAGACCTACAACCTTCTGCCAGCAAGTCATATGATGCAGTGATCAGTGTGAGGAAGTTCTCAGACAGCCAACTATGGAAGGCTTTCCTTTCCCGCCTTTGTGGCTATGAAGGAACTCCTTTTTATGTCATGTCAGTATTTTCACCCCTTCCAATGAGCTGTGTCGCCCACAACAAATCTGAAGATGGGTTATTTTCCATAATCTTCAACCCAATAGTCACAATCTAGTTATCGTTTGGAATAGGATAAAGGTGTCCAAAACTCTGTTTAGCTTAGGTGATTATTGCCCAAACCTTGGTTTGATCCAAGATGAAAGTTTAGCTTGTCTGGTTTCCACAACTGCCTAGTACTGTGTGTGCTTAAGTTTGCTAGATTCCTCCATAATTAACCTGAAAGGTCCCCAGGCATTTAGGTTTAGCCACCCACATGTGGTCAGGAGCATCTGTTCTTGGTGAATTACTTCTACCTGTAGGTAAACAGAGACCTGAAAACTGTTGATATTCCCTTGAAAGATCTCCAGGCTCATTTATGGTAAAGCCTGCAGTGTCATTAGTAAGGGTCATTCTTGCAGTTCTGTAGTTTCACCTCTTCTCAGGAATTCTTTCTCCTCTTTACAAGGAGGTAGAGACTTCAGATTTAAGCATAAAAGAGAGTTTTGGCTTATCAGGTAAGTCCTGGAGGCTTGCAGACAATGAAATATTCTTGCTGAGCCCAATATCTGGTTTTCCACCGCTGCACTGAAGCCAAGATATTTCAAAATGAGGCATCCAAGAGCTGTGGAGCTGTGAAAGCAGTTATGACAGAGCTTACTTCTGGTCTAGAGACACAATGGCTCAGCTGAAGCTGATAGTTTTAGGAATCACTGTTCCTTTCCAAGCAAGACTTTGTTCTTCATCCAGTATCTTATGTGACACGCACACACATCCAAGGGACTTGGAGCAGAGCTCTAGCTCTGCAGAGCACATGTTGTTTGTCGGAGCTGTTCTTAACAAAAGCATCTGCACAAACACTCTGAGCAGGGGTATCAGGGTTCTCCACAGGTGTTGCCATCACTGTGCTGCTGCTAATCTTGTCCTCTTTCCTCCTGGTTTTCAGGAAAATATCAGAGCAGCAAGAAGCTGGCACAATCAATAAAGATGACAGAGAAGCTCTGAAGGATACAAGACTAATAAATTTCAGGCAACTTTCATCTTCACATGTTGTATTCAAACTGAGGATTATGTATGTCAGGACTACAGGGTCATATAAGCTGATTCAAGGTTGAGTCTGATTGAGTAGCTTAGTATTGGCAATCACTGAATATGAATGTGCTAGTTCTTAGAGACAGCTCATATTCAGAAGCATTATGGCCACTTCAATGTCCAAACTAACAAAACTTGCTTAACATGTAATAATTTAGGGTAGAACTAACCCAGCTGCCCCTGGTTTGTATCCTTGGGATTCAAACAAGTACAAAATATGACACATGCTGCACAACCAATTCAGACATAGCATGGTTTATTAGCCTTACCTGACCCAAGTTACCGTTGTATACTCATGCTATGCTGTAGCCAGTTTAAGAATGTCTCTTTGTCCTCATACACAGATACAGAGGCACCAGAGAGGTTCTCCAGCGTTTCCCTTGGGTTAGACAAGTGCTTCAGCTAATGTTCATACATCCTGATGAACTCAAGCCAGACGAGTTTGGCTGAACATTAGTACCATGTTTTCAATAACTCAGGCAATGAGCTATCCACGTTCATGTTCTTATTTCATCCTCAGTAGCACAGATAATGAGGAGCTGCTGGTTCAATTCTTACAAAATCATGTCTGAGATAATCTTCAGCTTGTGATATTCCTAGGGCTGTTATATATCATGTTAAAAATACAAACGGTAACTTAAAGAGCAACTGTTCTCAGGACAGGCTGTGACTTGCAGCTTCACACCAGAGGGAGCCATTTGTGGAGGGTCTTTGCTGGGAGCATGCCCCAACTCTGGATTTCTGACAGTAAGAAAGATTGCCATTTAAAAGCAGACTGGGGGGGAATCTTAATTTACACAGTCTCACAGTTGGAAAGCCCTCAGCTGACTTCTTCAGGGTAATTTTGTTTCTTTCTTTCCTATTTTTTTTTCATGTACATTTCTTTGAAGTGTTTTGTGTGAGTGTTATTGCATATTTTGGGAAGTGTTATTGTCCCTGTGTGTTTTCTTCCAATGTAACTATAAATTTCTACCCAAATATGCTCAGAAGCTCTTTGCTGTCAGAACATGAAATCGGCTAGTAGATAAGCATACATAAAGGTGGTTATTTCCCCAGAGAAATCAAAGGCACAAAACAAATTAACAACATTCTTTGAGTTTTAAACACAGGCAGCTCTATGGGTGGCAGGATAGGTGTTTTTGCTTTTTAAAGTGTACAAGCTTGTGTTTAAATGTCCTCAATGTGAATTTGCATCTGATTATGGATGTTTTTATCTTCCTTTTTTTTTTCCAGTACAGTTCTCTCATGAAACTCCATCTCACATATCACACTGTGGTAGATCATTCATTTTAGCTGCCTGAAAGTTAGACAGGTAGTGTAAATTAAGTAATTTACCTGTCTTGGTAGCCCATGGAGAAAGAGAAGCAGCTCCCAAAGGCTATCATCCCATACTTTAAATGTGTGATCTCACCATCCCTGGAGGTGTTCAAGAGGAGATTAGACGTGGCACTTGGTGCCATGGTCTAGTCATGAGGTCTGTGGTGACAGGTTGGGCTCGATGATCTTTGAAGTCTCTTCCAACCTTGGTGATACTGTGACACTGTGATATCCCATATGCCATATCAGTCTTCAAATGGAATGAACAGAATGACCTGACCTGGTGACTACAATGAGGGTAGAGACCATCTAGCTTGGAAGAAGCGTATGACTTTCAGAGAGCTAAAATTAATTACATTAAATTGTGCCCCAAAATCATAAAAGTCGTCTGAGACTAGATTACACTAACAAGTGAGCCACTGCAACAGGAGCAGATTAGTGCATTGCAGGAAAGGCCTGATAACCATGCATGCTTGAAAGCTTCAGACTAGGATAAGCCTGGTGCTCTGGAACAAACATCCCCACAAATCCTGTGGATGAAAGCTGTGTGAAGAGCCACTAGTCATTGGTTTTAACCTTTGTGCCAACCTCAGTGTTAGAAAGCATTGGTTTGCAGCTGATTTAGTTCCCTTTGGAAAGAATCTCAATTACCTTCCCCCACATCTGCATTACAATTGAACCAACACATGGGAACACTTGGGAGACTGGTCTACCTCTCCTATCCAACAGTGGTTTTTATTAATATCTCCTAAGAGAGGCTTCTGGTGGTCATTAAATCTCTGTTAAATCAGTGAGACTCAGCAGAGACTGAAAAGCTTCCATGGGCAGACCCCTTCCCAGTTACAAACTCCTATGAACAGTTTTATACCAAACCTTATGCAAGACTGTATTCTAAAGGAGAACTTAGAAGCAAATCACAGGGCAAGAAATAATCCAAACAAGTTAAGCAGACAAGGTAACTGTAGGTAACTTCTTCTGTCTATTTTAATATTTTTTCACTATTAGTTTTCTATGTGCTAATTTATATTTAAAAAGCAATTTCCCAATCATTTGTTAAATCCAGATATTGATAAGCCATTGCCTTGATAGTGTTTCTGTGCAGCAATTCAAACTAATTTTTCTCTTCTTATGCCTTAGACTGTCATCACTTTAATTCCTCCACCTCAACATTTTTGAGAGATGCTTTCTTAGAACCATAGCAAGAAAGAGGACTGAAAGACAGAGTTAATATCATATAAAATCAAAAGGTGAGAAATGTTCAGGCTGACTCATCTGCCTGAGCTCTGGATTTCCTTTTGAGCATGACACAATTCAATTTAAATATCGGACTTTTAATGAGTGGTGGTTGTAGTTACTAACTGTTATCATGTTTTCTTGTACACACCTGGTCCATGTGATAAGTGATGTGCTTTCTAGTCAATGGCTATATGACATGAATAGGGCCCTGCAGTTACGCTGACTTAGTATACCAGTAATTAGCAGACCAAATAAAAAGGGTAAGTGCTACATGAATCAAATACTGAGAAGGTAGCAGAGAAATATTTGCCTTCTGCCAACAGCAAAAGGATCTACATGGAAGAAGTTTGGAGTGCACAGTGGAGGTAAGGCCAATATGTAAAGGAAAGTCAATAAAAATTTTTATTATGGCAGATTTGCTAGTGGTTTGGAATCAAATATGTTGGTAGAATAATTGAGGAATGCACACTGAGTAATATTCAATGAGCTTTTGGCTCATGCTGTGTTTTTCAAACCACCCCATAGTTATTAGGAAATGTAAAGATACACAATTTAATCAAAAGTATTTCACACATAGTGGAGAAGATGATGGGGGAGGTGTGGGGAAACACTGACCCAAGATATCTCCAGGCAAAGTGGAAGAGATCTCTGAAAGTTTTCCAAACAAGGAGTGTGTACCTCATTACAGAGTGTATGTATCAAAAAACATTTCCTCGTTTCCCTTAGTGATACAGGCAAAACAGATTTCTAGCTGTTTGATTTCCACAATTAATTTTGGATTTCAAAACACATTTTTTATTGACTTTCTAAAAATGCAGTTGCAATGACCTTCCTGTACTGGAATAATTTACTGCTCTTTTGTCACAGGCAAGTGGAAGGCTTACAGAATTTACACTTTGTTTTGCATGCCAGTGGGCTATTTTTGCAAAATATCCTCAGGGATAATAATTAAATTATTAAACAAACAATATGTAAAGTCAGACAGAACATATCAGTGTGTAACCAGACTGTGGGCTATGACTTGGACCACGTTCTCAGCTGCTGTAAGGCATGTGGGATATGCAAGTGTGGCTCTGTTTACATCACTGAGCCTGGGACCTTTGTATTCTTTAGCAGTTCTGAGTCACCAGGCACAAAACCTCTTCTTCTCCCTGCAGAACTGTGCTCCAAACATCCCTGGCATGGAAACATGTGAAACAAGTGAAAGTTTTGTTGAGTGATTGGTCTGATAACAGCAAGGAATGTTTTAAGAAGGAAAAGCTCATAGCTGGAATTGCAGTCATTTCAATTACTGTGAGCTGGCCTTAAAGCAGATAGATTGAACTTTTATCAATCAATATGTTTTTACAGATGGCCATAAGCATGTGGTTTATAATCTGCATTTTAAGGAATGTTTGGTTTTTAACTCCTGAGGTAAGAGTAAATTAAGACAGAACCCTGAAATCAGTTAGTAGAGTTCCACAAAAGTGTGTCTTCCTTTCCAATACCGAAGTAAGATATGGCTGAGACAGTGATAGTCTGCTTTTCTCTGTTTCTGTTCTGTTCTCTCTGTTTTCTGTTTCACAGGGACATGTATGGGTGCCTGTGAATGCCATGCTGCCAGCACCTTCATTACTTATTCACAAGCACAAAAACTACCAGGCTTTCAAGTCTAAAGTTAATCAGCATTGCTCTAAACTTTTGCCTCTGTATGCTGGATATTAGAAAACCAACACCTGTCAGCACTGTTGAACTAACAGAGGCCTTGAACTCCGAGGATTTCTGCTGGTCCTTGCTCTGTCACTAACCCAGCTTTTGGTAAATCCTCTCTGTGCCATAAATGATTTTCTCTGATCTACGTTTCCCAGTTGGTCAACCTAGAGTCCCTTGAGATCCCATGAAACCTCTCCCATTGGGAGTAAACTCAGCTAGAGGCCAACTGAGCACCTAGTTTCATTTTCCACCAGGGCATATGAACCCATAGTTAATTCTCTAACCTTTGGAGATGCTGGGTTGGCCACAGTACATCTCTGGTAGCCCAGTCTGCCTTCCCAATGTCCATGCCAGTGTCCATGTAGCAGATTGCTCCAGAAACAGATCTTGTCTGTGAACATCAGGATCAGGCCCTGGCAGCTGCAGGTGGTGGGCAGCAGCCCAGACCTTACCAAATGCAGATACCTCTGAGCAATTTCTATTACCCGCCCTTAGGATAAAGCAGATCTGGAGGGGGCCTCAGTTGTATAATGCCAGCATTAGCAGCAGGATCAGAAATGCCCTAATTCCTAGAGTAATTTTGGGGTTGTGTAACATGGCGAATGAGCTTTGCTTTAGCACGTGCTCTGAAGTGGGAAGGAGGCACTTGAGGGAACAGAATGAAATACATTGCGACTGAAATGGATGTGGTGGATTAAGTGGGATTTTAAACCAACACAAGCATTAGCTGTAGTAGCAGCAGAGTGTACCAGAAGGTACTGGCTTTCCCCTCTACAGGAAAAATAAACAGAGCAGGACAGCAGAAAACTTCAGAGCACTGAAAACATGGTGTGTGAGGATTACAAACTCCCTTTTTAAAAGGTTGGGGCTTTCAATATTTGTACCACGAAGTGCCTCATGCTCAGTAGCTCCCCCACAAAATTAGTGTACTGCTTAACATTTTATTATTCACTATCTCATTAAGTGGAGCTATTTTCTTTATGCCCTACTTGGGGTGGGAATCAATAGACACAAGAGGAGGGGGGCAAGGAAAATAATACAAAGGAAAGCTTAAAAATAAGTTTTTTTCTCACCATGAATGTAGAACATCTAGCAGAGTGCCTTTCAAAAACCTTTTAAGTCAAGCAGATTTGCAGTAGAAATAAACTAGCTTATCCTCACCCTGCTAGGAGCTATTCTAGGGACATTTCAGGTGAGAGACATATGCTCCTGTTTCACAAGATTCAGACCTTGGTTTGAGTCATCTTCTGGAAATTCCTTCCTCTCCACTGGCTGTACAGAGTGGGTAAGCTAGGTCTGCTTCTGGCACCGGCTTTGGTTTAAGGACCTGGAGCAAGGTGGGATGAATCTGCAGCTGGATGATTATGTGTTTTACACCAGTGAACCCCTGTAATTTGCCTCTGAGGACTGTAAACCAGAAAGCCATGTAGCAGGTCAAGACGTAGCTGCAACTGTAGCTGCATCTCTCCAGGGAGTGTGTATGTTTCTCCTACTTAGCAATAAATGTGTGGGAACAACTTGCTTCCCTTCGCACGTTTCAGTTCCACCTTTTGATTTTGTTTTCTTCAAAGCACAGTTAGAAGATGTTCCTTCAGGACAGATCTGTGGAGCAAGCACCACTGAGGGGGTTGGAAATGAGATCTACATGAAATTTAAAATCTGATTTCAAAACAGCCTGCCAGACATATTTCAACTCAACTCACTGGACTCTCGCAAACTACATTGCTGGTAGTTATATATATATATACGCGCTAAAAGGCTCAGTGTTGTGCTGAGACTTTTAAGATCCCTAAGAAATGTATAAAACATTAACTGACGTACTGGGCTGCCAATACATAAAACCTGCCTATACATTACTTAAAATGGAAACACCCATGCAATGCTCAGGCCGTGTGACTGGTATTGTTTCCTTTCTCTAAGATGCTATAGAAAATCTTCGGGAGCGAGCAAATTCTTGCTCAGCCCACCACATTCTGAAACCCAATATTAGAGAAATTCAAAGGACGTGAATGGAAACAAGACTTGTTTGCTGTACTCGGTGTCCTGCATCATGCGGCCACTTGCGTGCATTTGTGGAAGAATATTTGCATGCACAGAAATAGCATCACAAGGAATCTTGGCAGTGCTCTTGAAGGTTTTTAAAACATATAAATACACATACGTATATTTGTTTCTTGCTTCTTTAAATTGCCACTGACTCAAAGTAGGAATTACTTTTGTCCACTTCTCAACAATTTCTGGATGTATTATTACCACCTCCTCTGGCTTATTATTGTACCTTCTGTTCTTTTTCTTCTTTACAGTTCTGTAAAAAGCTTTTGTGCTTATTGTTAATTTTCTCTCTCTCTCTCTCTTTTTTTTTCTTTTTCTTCCCAAGTCTTAATTGTATATCTCTGAAAATGTGTTTCTGAGGTTTTTTTGCTTTGTCTGGGAGCATGGTAGTTATATTTATGAGTCTACCATCAGTTTGCTACAGTTCAAGTGATTTTCTGCTTTTTGCTTGTTATGTTTTTGCCTGGACTTGATATACTTTATGAGTTTTTCTGCGATATTGGCTTGTATATCTGGCATAGATAATATTTTGCCTTTCTGCTAATATGCTATCAGAGACCCAAAGAGTAATAATTTTTTCTTCCTGTGCAATGTTAGGGGATTTTTATTTTTTCTCCCTAAATGAGCTGGAAAGCTTTATTAGTTTACCAGAAATGAAAGCTTGTAATGAATCCACATGGAATTCTTTAATCATATCTTTGCTATTTTATAACTGTACCTTCAAGTGGAATGTGTTTATATTTGCTGAGGGAAGAAAAAAAAGAAAAAAGGAAAAAAAAGTCCTCTTGTTTAGCATTTCAGCATTATGCAGGAATTTTCAGTGCATGGGGTTGCTCATCATTTTTTCAAGAGTACAAAGAGTACTCTGAGGAGAGAGAGAGGAGAAAGGTGAGAGGTGCTTTTCTAGCCTGAGAGAGGTGAAACAGAGGATTCTCTTTGCCATCAGAGATTAAACTTTTAGCAGGCTGATTTCTAAGCTGGCCTGTGGAACTACAAATGGCACAAGCAGCTTAATATTGTGCTGAAAGTTGTTTGTAAATAGTGCTATTTTATTAACCCTTCTCTCCTTGATCGTATTCCAAGAAAAACTCCAGGCTAAGGATTCATCCTCCAAAAATAAGTAGATATCCATGGTTTTAGAGGGGGTTTTGACATGCACAGCATTTCAAACAAATAAACAGAAAACCACACTTATCCATGTTGGTCTGCTTTTACCTGAGACATGAAGATTTTATTAATTTAAATGTGAATGGAGCTAAGCTACATTTGGAATAGCAACCCCAAGCTTCAATCTTAGAATCATGTCATTTAAGTCTAGAATGCTCTAAACAGAATGTACAATACATTGTTCTGCTGGGTGAATCTGCTCTCTATGAGGCTTCCCTATGAACCCCAGATGGTTGTGGGTGCGCTCAGGGCAGGATGCTTATCACTTGCTGCTATGCTGTTTTGTCTGTGTGCCCTTCACTGAAGCTTACTGACTGCATAGACTTCACTAGAAGTAGATATTTTTGGAGACAATGCAGATACCTAATTCAGTATGAAAGAAGTGTCTTGGCATTTGTAGCAAAACCAGCTTAAAGGGGTACAATAAAATGTACACAATGAGACTGGTCCTCTGGGGAGTTCCAGAGAATTTTAGTTTTAAATGTTACTTAGTACTGGATCCTAACTGATGGCATGGTTCCTGGAAGGTAAGCAATAGGCCTGGAGTTTTTCAGCTGATAGTTGCTTTTCATAACAAAGAATTAAAGACTTAGCAAAAGATCTAAGGGCTGTCTGGCTAAAAAAAATAGGATAAACAATCTACATTCTGACACTTTCTGATGCGCAGAAAAGGTTCCTTCTCCCACATGGCTTTCAGCTGTCCTTGCAATTGCTTAACACAGGGAGTAGCATTGAAGCACCATATTGTTATGAATATCTTGTTTACTGTTACAAATAGAATACATTTATTTTTGAAAGCCTCATAAGACCTTCTCATCCTGATTTCCAGATTGCCTGGATTACTTATATTATGGGAAAGCTAATCTCTCTGGGTTCTTTTAAAAGCTGCTGTGTCTTTTTATTAAATTAACTGTTTTTTTTTTCCCCAATTATTATATAGCACTAGCATAATTGTCTTTCAATTACAAATTGTTTTCTTCCTTCCTAATGTGGTCATACCTATGTTCCTTCTTTTTACAATTCAAATGGGGTGCTTTTACTGCAATTTTATGAGAAATCACTTTTAAAAGAAGGAAAAGGAAAAGGAAAAAGGAAAAAAGGAAAAAGGAAAAGGAAAAGGAAAAAGGAAAAAGGAAAAGGAAAAGGAAAAGGAAAAGGAAAAGGAAAAGGAAAAGGAAAAGGAAAAGGAAAAGGAAAAAGGAAAAGGAAAAAGGAAAAAGGAAAAGGAAAAGGAAAAGGAAAAGGAAAAGGAAAAGGAAAAGGAAAAGGAAAAGGAAAAGAAGAAAAAGGGAAAAGGAAAAGGAAAAGGAAAAGGAAAAGGAAAAGGAAAAGGAAAAGGAAAAGGAAAGGAAAGGAAAGGAAAGGAAAGGAAAGGAAAGGAAAGGAAAGGAAAGGAAAGGAAAGGAAAGGAAAGGAAAGGAAAGGAAAGGAAAGGAAAGGAAAGGAAAGGAAAGGAAAGGAAAGGAAAGGAAAGGAAAGGAAAGGAAAGGAAAGGAAAGGAAAGGAAAGGAAAGGAAAGGGAAAAGAGAAGAGAAGAGAAGAGAAGAGAAGAGAAGAGAAGAGAAGAGAAGAGAAGAGAAGAGAAGAGAAGAGAAGAGAAGAGAAGAGAAGAGAAGAGAAGAGAAGAGAAGAGAAGAGAGAAGAGAAGAAAAGAAAAAAGAAAAGAAAAGAAAAGAAAAGAAAAGAAAAGAAAAGAAAAGAAAAGAAAAGAAAAGAAAAGAAAAGAAAAGAAAAGAAAAGAAAAGAAAAGAAAAGAAAAGAAAAGAAAAGAAAAGAAAAGAAAAGAAAAGAAAAGAAAAGAAAAGAGAAAGAAAAGAAAAGAAAAGAAAAGAAAAGAAAAGAAAAGAAAAGAAAAGAAAAGAAAAGAAAAGAAAAGAAAAGAAAAGAAAAGAAAAGAAAAGAAAAGAAAAGAAAAGAAAAGAAAAGAAAAGAAAAGAAAAGAAAAGAAAAGAAAAGAAAAGAAAAGAAAAGAAAAGAAAAGAAAAGAAAAGACCAAAGCAGGATCAAGTTAGAAAGAGAAAATAAACAAAAGCTCCCTGAAAACATTTATGTATTCCTCTGTTTACTCACTCTTCAGACATCTTGCCAGGAAGGCTCAGTACACAGGCTGTGCAAGTGGTAGTAAGGGGAAAGGAAAGAGGGTGGTGTTCCACTGAAAGAACGGATACATCATGGAGAGCAAGCCAAGTGCCAAGGGCAGCCCTGAACCTGAACGGTGGCCAGAAGATGATGCCTGCAGTTCACAGAGGTTTTGACATTCTGTGGTTTGCTTCTGGTGGAGGGGAAAAAAAAAAAAAAGAGAGAGAGAGCGAGAGCTCTGTTGTTTGTGTGTGTGTGTGTGTGTGTGTGTGAGGAAACAAACAATAAACAAAACCATCAGAGAATGCCTGCAGTATGCGCGAGGGCATCTTATGATGGAATTCAGTTGTGTGGCTTGACTCCACTCTGTGCAAAACAAAGACTTCAAGACTACAGCCCAGTCAGGTATTGTAAGCTTTTGCAAAGCCTGTCTTGCTCCTTAAGTTCCTGAGTATTCATCTCTTCCTACAAGCTATACAGATACAGCTGGAGACAATGGCCATAAACCCTGACTTTAGATAAAGCTTCTAACAGGGACATGGCTGATCCAGATTTAAAGTTTCCTCTCCCCCAGAAAGGTACAGAAATCCTTTAATTTGGGTTCTATTACATTTCCACATGTCCAGGTCAGGGAGAGTCCCTCCTGTATCTACCTGGAGCCTGAATAATGGTACTGAGAACAGGGTTTGACAGGGGGAAAATGTTTCAATCAGTTCAACCAGGCTCCTAATTTGATCTAATACATACCCTGGGTTCTATTCTGTGTGTATTAAAAACATATGTAAATGTCTTTGCATTTTTCTGACTTGTATGTCACACTGCACAAGCTGTCTTGAGAAAAAAACAAGAGGTGCAAGTGTTTAGTAGGAGCTGCTGACATGCTTCAAAATTCCAAATAAAGTATTTCTTCAGAGAAGTGTGACAAGTGTGACTTCTGCCCTCCACAGTGTCTCAGCACTCGGTCAGAAACAGTTTTAGAGGAGCTTGATTTTCAGGAAGTGCTTTTAGCACCAAGATCTTTTATTATAGTGTCTTGTGCAACTTGAAACAGTCACAAATCCCTTTATATATTTGAAAAGTTATAGCAGGAATTTATTGTTCAATGTCACTTCACAGTCATTTCATCTCTTTACAAGAGATTGCTGGTGCATTAACGTTGTGTATAAATCTTCAACAGATTTTTAGATCAACCTCCTTGTGGACATGCTTTCTACTGGCATTGACTTGAGATGCTAAGTTCTTTGCTCCACTCTAGTTAGGGACAGTTGGGTGTCTTTGTGCAAAAGCACAACATGTCTGAGGTTCTTCTATCTGAAAAAGAAAAAGATAATAATAATAAAAAGATAGTGAAATAAAATGAAGCTTCATTTTTCAGAGGACAATTTAAAAACATGATAATTATTGAAAGACATAACTTACAGTGTTGATATCACATACTGAAAGGAAAAGGCAACAGGTCAAGTCATAACGCTGTATGAGAAAGAGAAGGAATTATGTGATCGCTTTTGGAAGTTCATTCAGACCACACTAAGAACTTGTCATTCCCCAGGGTCTCAGACATTTCCTTATATATTTTAATAGTTGATAAAAAATGAAGACAAGAACATGTGCTGGAGGGATGCAAGCACTAGGCTATGAAAATGAGGAAAAGACAAGGTGAGACTAACAGATGGCCAGGCACGAGGTCCCATTTCAAAACATACAGCATCGAGTAAAGGTACTGTGCTTCTGGAAATTCATATGCACTCAGAGAAAGAGTAATGATCCCCTGTTAATCTTCACTCTTTATGTATAAAGCATTTTTATTTTCATTTTCACTTTATTTTTATTTCTGTTGTAAAATATTGAAGACAGTTGATTGAACTGTCCTCTGGAGATGCCAGCGTTTCTGCTATTTCTGGCCACCCTGCCTGGAAAAATTCTGTAAACTCACGTCTCTTTGTGTCAACACAACACAGAGAAAAAGGGAGAGAACAGTGACATCGTTTTGCTACCAAAACTAGGTGACACATGGCTTTCACACCTTTCCTTCTTCCTCAGCGTTCCTTGCTGTATGGGTTCCCTCTCACTTGTCCTGTCTGTGTGGTCCTAAACTTTTCCCAAGACTTTGCCTCTGATTTTCATTTTCTGTTCCCACAACACCACCTCACTGCTTTATTGTGTTCACTGAACTCCAGCTTCTCAGTCTTCCACTTATCCAAGACCACACTTTTTCCTACTTTCCTTCAAGAATCCCCTATGAAAGAATTGGAGCTATTCTTTGATCTGGACAAAAATGTGGGACTCCACCTTGCCCACTCCACCGAAGCAGGCCTTCTACTCTGCTGAAAGATAGAGGAAGGCAGGAAGTAGCATAAAGCAATCCTAGAAAGAACCTTCTGACTTCCCACATAAAATCCTTCAACTGCCTCTTTCTTAGCCACTCAACTAGATATTTTTATCTCCCTCAGTTACATACTTTCCCCCAGCACAGAAATTAGTAATGCCACACCTTGAGAAGAGAAAGAAAATAACTGGAGATCATTAGCCTTTAAATCCCATCACAAAGTCGAAAACAGATGTGCTTCCTGCAGCCTTGACTTAGATGGCACCCACAATAGAGAAGCGGTGTCCAAAGGTTCTGCTTTATCCCTTCAAGGAGAAAAGTCAAGTGGGCTACAAAGTAGCAAATCTCCTAAATCTATCCATGAATTTTCATTTCCTTAATAGTGACGGGTATCTGGAGGGCTGCTACAGGCTTAGTAGTTCATACTTCAAAAAAAACCCAGCAATCTAACTCAAAACATTTGTGTGAGATAGTCTAATTTCTGTACACAAATTTCCCATTATAAGCAGTTATGACAGCAGCATCACTGCAAGTAGGTGGCTTCCCAGTACAATCCCACTGTACTTCTGCTATATGAACAGTCACTAACCTACAGGTATACATGCCTACAAAGTCATGTCTCCTTGCTGTTCCTTCAGTGAGGCTCATTACGTCTTGGGAATGAGTTGCAATGCTGTGTATTGGTGGGGCCATGTCCACACTACCAAAGGCTCCAGATTGAACCCTGGCCTTGTGCCACAGCTTGATTCCTTTGTGTGCTGTTTGATGTTACCTCCCAAGAATAAATTATCCTGAGAGGAGCTAACTGAACCAAAACTAGAGAAAATGCTGTTATTGTGAGGGTGGTGGGTCAAGAGACCCCTGCTTGAGCTCACTCCCCTCCTTGTTTTATATGCTGTGAAAGCTCAGTCCTGTGCAGAGTCATTTGTATAGCAGCCATTTAGCCCAGAGGAGATTGCAAGGAATGTATTCCAGACAGACTAATACACCACAGTCCCAAAACTGTCTCCCAAATGATGTGGACTCTGCAGAATCAAATTCTGCCCTGTTTTACAACCCTGCAATCGTTTTCATTGTGTTGTGCTTTTTTTTTTTTCACAGATTCATCTTCAAATGCACTTCTAATGGTTCTGCACGTATTTGTTTCTTTGTAATTGTGGGTTTCTATAAAGCTTAATGTCCCCTCTTTAATTTTTCAGCTGAAAATATGTGGAGAAGATCTGACATGGGTAGGGCTGGTAATTTTATAAACTCAGTCTCTAATTTTCACACAGGAATCTGTGAGGTAAGCAGTGTCTCTTAAAAGAAAAAAAAAAGAAAGGAAGAAAAGGAAAGAAAACTACAAGCTTCTACTGCTCTTCTAATTTTTTTTTCTGTACCTTGGTAGCTTATAATATTGCCATCAAAAAAATCTCCCTTTCACAGTAAACTTCAGATGTGTTTAAAATGGCCGAAGAAGGTGTTTTGTCATCGTTAAGTATAAATGGTGATAAAGGCAAAATCATTTCATATATAAAGTCAGTAATTTCAAATATAAAGGCAAAAAAATGTCATAGCTATTCCAAGGGAATTTAAACTTGGAGTTAACTGCATTTGTTTCAAAGTGTACCTTAGGTTGGATGATTCATGAATTTGTTTGCTTTTTTTTGTTCTCTCTATGAACAACTGGTGAAATGTTTACTGCTAATAATAACCAGATACAGTCAGCAAAAAAAATAAAGGCATTTCTTGGATAGGTCTTGGATAGGTCTTCATGCAATGAAAAAAATGGGAAATGTACAAGATTCTTTTCCTTACTTATGATTTTTCTTATTTTTTATCAAAAATTCCTTTTACTTGATGACCTAAGGCGTACATTTTATATTTACAAGTATAAAAGCTGGGGTTTTGTTTTGTGCTGTAGTACTCCTTAAATATGTATTTTAATACATATTTCTGTGCACAAATATCAACAAACTCTAAAATGACACCGAGTGATTATGCATTTGATGGAAAGCTAAAAGCTGTCAAAGTGGAAACTGTATTTAAGAACCTGAATGTATTAGAGAAGCTGTGTGGCACGGACATCTCATCTATTTAGGAAGACCAGAAAAGCTAAGTCCTGAAGTACAGTATTTGATACATCCTCACATGCAACAGAGAATACAGATGTAGAACTGCAAATTCTAGGGAAAATGGCAAGGTTTACCAGGCAAGTATCAAAATACCAAAATATTTTGGATTATGGTAAGTTGAAAAAAGCAGTGGAGAGACTACAACATGTACAAAACTGTCTACAGTAATACAAAAAATGCAATTCTGATGAAGATCTGATCACCTCTGATAGACCTCTAAGCAGACCAGACAGATGCTATCTAAAGACTAGCAACGGCAAGAGATGGAACAAGCCCAAAGTATACTCTTTGTTTGAAAAATAGCTGAAGTGGCACTACTTCAACAGACAACAACAGACCTGGCAAAAAGAGACTGTGGTGGGAATGACTGCTGTCATCTACCTTCTGCTTAATGAGTATGGTGAGAATGGGAGGAGGAGGTTAAGGTTTAACACTGTTTTTTATCCAAACTCACAGGGCGTGCCTTATAGCATATAATGAAACTTTAATATCACAGGACAGCAATCCTGTAGGTGAGATCTGGGAACTGTAAGTACTGTTTCTCATCCCATCAAAACTGCACAGGTATTTTTCTAGGTATAATATAGTGTAAAAATTTGAGGCAACCTGGTAAAGTGTAACATTTTCTACAGATTCATACAGATTTCCCATATACTATTTCAGGTGTACTTAAAAGAATCAATAAAGTTGGAAAAGACCTCAAAGATCATCAAGTCCAACCTGTCACCCAAGACCTCATGACTACAAAACCATGGCACCGAGTGCCATGTCCAATCCCCTCTTGAACACCTCCAGGGACAGTGGCTCTACCACCTCACTGGGCAGGATATAAAGAGTTTCTGCTTACAGAATCAGATTCTGAATGACCATACCTCCACTGCCTTACTGCTGGAAAGGGACATCTCATACTGCAAATCCATCATAATTTTAAGCCCCTAACAATGCTTTTTTAGTAAATATTATGTGAAGTAAGGAAAAAGAAGCTTTTGTAGATACATTTTATTTTCTGCACAGGAATTAGGAAAAAATTCTGTGAAATCCAGGCACAATTACTTGTCCTGTTTCGCAAACTATAAGCAAATATTAAGCAATCAGCATCTCCTTTTTGTTTCTATAAACCTTACGTTGAGTAATACTTAGTGCTCTATTGGATCACATCAGCAGACATGACATGATGTACTGTATGTGTCAGATGTATTTAATTTTGCCACGCATTCTGTGGGTGGCTGAGGAACAAGCACATTCCAGGACCTCGAAAATCAGTCTTGTTCCGCAGAAAGAGAGGGCTCATTTATTTATTTATTTAAACAAAACCATTTCCCAGTTTTCTTGTAATGGTCACCCTGAAGAACAAGCAGAATTTTAAAGGGACCACACAGTATCATAGTATCATAGTATCATTCAGGGTTGGAAGGGACCACAAGGATCATCTAGTTCCAGCCCCCCTGCCATGGGCAGGAACACCCCATACTAGATCAGGCTGGCCAGAGCCTCATCCAGCCTGCTCTTAAACACCCCCAGGGACAGGGCCTCAACCACCTCCCTGGACAACCCATTCCAGGGCTTCATCACTCTCATGGTGAAGAACCTCCTCCTCACATCTAGCCTGAATCTCCCCACCTCCAGGTTCATTCCATTCCCCCTAGTCCTATCACTACCTGAGATCCTGAGAAGTCCTTCCCCAGCCTTCCTGTAGGCCCCCTTCAGATACTGGAAGGCCACAATTAGGTCACCTTGGAGCCTTCTCTTCTGCAGACTGAACAGCCCCAACTCCTTCAGTCTGTCCTCACAGGAGAGGTGCTCCAGCCCTCTG
Source organism: Melanerpes formicivorus (assembly GCF_026170545.1). NCBI lineage: Eukaryota > Metazoa > Chordata > Aves > Piciformes > Picidae > Melanerpes > Melanerpes formicivorus. The sequence goes on along the minus strand of NW_027142353.1, from coordinate 3,479,730 downwards.
ATCATCCTTGTGGCCCTTCTCTGGACACGTTCCAGCACCTCCACATCCCTCTTGTAATAGGGGCTCCAGAACTGGATGCAGTACTCCAGGTGGGGTCTCACCAGGGCTGAGTAGAGGGGGAGAATCACCTCCTTTGACCTGCTGGCCACACTTCTCCTGATGCAGCCCAGGATCTGATTGGCTTTGTGGGCTGCAAGTGCACATTGAGAGCTCATGTTGAGCTTCTTGTCCGCCAGCACCCCCAAGTCTCTCTTCTCAGGGCTACTTTCCAGCCAGTCACTGCCCAGCCTGGATTTGTGCTGGGATTGCCTCGACCCAGATGCAGGACCCTGCACTTGCTCTTATTGAACTTCATGAGGTTGGCCTGTGCCCACCTCTCCAGCCTGTCAAGGTCCCTCTGGATGGCCTCCCTTCCCTCCAGCATGTCTGCTGCACCACACAGCTTGGTGTCATCAGCAAACTTGCTGAGGGTGCACTCAATGCCACTGTTCGTGTCACCCACAAAGATGTTGAACAAGACAGGTCCCAGGACTGATCCCTGAGGGACTCCGCTTGTCCCTGGCCTCCACTGGGACATGGAGCCATTGACAGTCACTCTTTGGGTGCGGCCATCAAGCCAGTTCCTTATCCATCTAGTGGTCCACCCATCAAACCCTTGTGTCACCAGTTTGGAGACCAGGATGTGGTGCGGGACATCAGCCACATGTTCAGAAGGCAAGAAAATATACTGGTTCCACAAACTTCTTGAATGATAAGCGTACCTCATGATATATATAGGCTATATATATAGTTATATAGGCTATATATAGATAGATATATATATAGGCTATAGTTGGTGTTTCAAGTACTTTCAGGCAAGCCTTTCACAAATTTCAGGGATGCAACATCCACCTGCACCTTGCATTTTCCTTCTTGTGACTTCTTAGCTGAAAAATAACAGACTTCTTTACCGGGTATCTGAAGCAAAGTACAGAAATGTTCTCTCTCAGCTGTGATCAGATAGGACAGACTAAAATGTTTTTGGAAAGTAGTTGCTTTGACAGACTAAAGAGGCACATACATGTTCTTGTCATTACACTTTCACTAGCAAAATACTGTATAATTCTATAGCTGAAGCTTCACATTCAGCTTAATCCGCAATACCTTTTTTTAGCTACAGAATCAGCTGCCTTGGTCACACAAGGTCAGAACTATAAGTAGCTCCGATGAACTCTGGAATGTATTTTCCAGTAACAACATCTGGCTATTGAAAACTCCACCGACAGCTGCATTGGTGGCTGTGAGAGGCTATCTTCAGGTCAGACTGCTGTAGGGCTGGCTGAGCCCTCCTTTTCACAAATGAGATTTACTTTTTCCATGCCTTTCCCTTTGAATCTGGGTGATATCAATTTTTCAGTCTTTCCTTTGACTCATGAAAAACACAGTCATCATGTTAAGCTGTGAACTGATGTATGAATATTGTTGAGCAATAATGTAGTTGAGATGGAACAGCTGAATCTAGTTGAGCTTGCAAAAATAATAATTTTTGCAAGTTTTCCCTTGCAAAAATAAGACAGATAGCCAGATTTGTACTATCTTATGAACCAGGTAAAGAAACTCTCCCTGACAGCCCATCAGCAGATCCTGTAATAGAACCATCTCCCTGAAAATTACAACTCTTTCCTTGTTTCTCCCTCTTCCAGGAGGAAATATTAGAGTAGAATACATAGAATACATAGAATAGAATACATAGAATACATAGAATAAACCAGGTTGGAAGAGACCTTCAAGATCATCGCATCCAACCCATCAACCAGTCCAACCCACCTAAACAACTAAACCATGGCACCAACCACCCCATCAAGTCTCCTCCTGAACACCTCCAATGACGGTGACTCCACCACCTCCCCAGGCAGCCCATTCCAATGGGCAATCACTCTCTCTGTATAGAACTTCTTCCTAACATCCAACCTAAACCTCCCCTGGTGCAGCCTGAGACTGTGTCCTCTTGTTCTGGTACTGGCTGCCTGGGAGAAGAGACTAGCCTCTGCCTGTATACAACCTCCCTTCAGGTAGTTGTAGAGAGCAAGAAGGTCACCCCTGAGTCTCCTTCTCTCCAGGCTAAGCAACCCCAGCTCCCTCAGCCTCTCCTCATAGGGTTTGTGTTCCAAACCCCTCACCAACTTCATTGCCCTTCTCTGGACTCATTCCAGCAAGTCAACATCCTTCCTAAACTGAGGGGCCCAGAACTGGACACAGTACTCAAGGTGCAAGCTAGCCAGTGCCTTGTGGATCAATGTTTGGACCCAAAATGTATGTTCCAGAACACAATGAGGAGTTAAGCCACATCATCTCTGAGCTTGCCACCTCATTCCTCAAATCCACTACCATTTGCTTGCAATAAGATGCTTTGTATATGTTGCACTTGCTTTTTTTCCTACAGCAGTCAATGGCAGAAGAAGACCCAAGTAGAGGAGTCAAGCCAACGTCACTCCAAGGCACAGCTGAAGACAGGATATGGCAATAAAGTCTCTGAAGTTTTGGGTTTAATTGTTTTTGTCAGGAGGGGATTTTTTGGTTGTTGTTATTGTTTGTTTCTTTGTCTGAAAACCCAATTGAATGTTACTGATTTCAGCTGTCTCTTACTTCAAGGGCTTCAGTCCCTTTCTCTAACCTGGCAGAAACTGCTACTTAGCCCAAGCCACAAGCAATAGAGCTAATGGAAAGATGAGATGCTGAAAGTAAGGATGTGCAGGTGGACAGAGATTATACATTCCAGCTGTTTTTTTAAAAGTGGAGGTGCTCCTGGCATACCAGCTGACGTGTATGGACAGTCCATCTAAATCTGAAACAAGTATTTCCTTGATGTGTCTAAAATGAGATTCCTCATCATTGCCTGGAAAGACGACAGTCCTGTTGTAAGAAATTGATTTTCTATGACTTTAGCAAATTCACCCAGGAAAAGAGTTTTCACATCTTTCTGCATATTTGGTTGTGTTTATTTCTAAAGTTCTGATTAATTATTCTGAGGCAATCATCTAATTGGAGAAGATTTCTAGAGAGTGCAGACTGAACTGGTAGGTACCACAATTAAAGCTCTTTCCAATAGGAATTAGGAACCATCATTGTAAATGCTAGCAGTTATGTTTCCAGGAGAGACTGAAACTTTTTTTTCCAGTTGGCTTTAAGGTATGATTAAATTGTTTTGCATAGCTGAGAGCTGCAGGAAGACTGCTGCTTGTGAATACTTTACTAGGAAATTGTTTTAGCTGGAACATTGTTTTTGAAAATGTTCATTTGCTGTTAATT